>NC_088203.1:101504836-101815908 GCF_037126465.1 Ornithodoros turicata | reverse complement strand
CCATCAAGATCGGCACTTAAAAACTACAGACGTGATCTGCGAATAATGGCGAAGGGAGCACAGAGAGATGTACTGGTATCCAGTCGCGCGAGCGTCGACTTGAGAAAACCGCAGGAGCAGCAAAGCTTTTATCCTAAGCTACTTACGTCGTTGCGCGTCAACTGGCGAAGACAAACGACTCGGCTGCAGCGAAATAACGGGCCAGATATGAGGCAAAAACCAATCTGCTTTCGCTGGTTTCGTATCTGCTGACACAGCGACGGTTCCACTCTCGTCAGATCATGATGAAAGTTGGAAGAAGAAGCAACTTTGACACGCTCCACTAGCCATCGATTATCGAAGACGCCATCAGAACAAAAAAGAAGGGAGACGAGAGAGTAAAGAAAAAAATGGCGAAATTGCCGAGGAAAGTAGAGAAGCAGACTTGTCTGTTGTGGGAATTGAGGAGGAGAGGAGGTAGCGAACGGGGAGGGAGAGTACATCCAATTTTCTAACCGACCTGTCTTGTCTTTTTGGAAGAGATGGTGTTGGAGGATGGTTTAAGTTTAGTATTCTACGCTGCTTTTATTTGTTTCTGTGGGTTTCTCCGTTGTTTCTGGT
Source organism: Ornithodoros turicata (assembly GCF_037126465.1). NCBI lineage: Eukaryota > Metazoa > Arthropoda > Arachnida > Ixodida > Argasidae > Ornithodoros > Ornithodoros turicata. Next base: position 101,815,308 of record NC_088203.1, on the reverse strand, counting down.
AATGTGGTGTGCAGTAGGTGCGACGTGAAGACAAAGAAAAACGTGGGGAGGTAAGTTGAAGACAAGGTCTTTGATGAAGGGAGGTTATGTTAGTAAAAGGAGGGGACTGGGAGGCGACGGCGGTGATGAACTGGAAGTGAGGAAGTGAAAAAAAAAAAAAAAAAACGTGTACTGAGGTGACGGAGAAGGAGAGGGGATAAAGGGTGAGCGGAAAATTGGGTTAATAAGAAAGATGCGAGGAGAAACGACGGAGGCGCGAACAAAAAGGATAAGAATAGAGAAGGGAATAATGTAAGGGAAACAAAAGAAGGGAAGAGGAAGGGCAAACGTAACAGTACGACAAATAAAAGCGTGTATCAGAAATGACGAAAGGGAAGGAATTAGAACGAAGTGATAAACTTATATGGGCCGGAGAACGTCGATCGTAGATTGGAAGATACGTTTCAAAGGGCAGAATACGATAACGAATTTTGTCACAGGTTTCTGAAAGCGCGCCTTACCATCCCCATAGTGTGAAGATGTTAGACGGGAAAGCGTGTTAAACTGAACGTCACGCAATGCTACGACGCTTTACAATATCACATACATGAAAACCTACGCTCCTGAACACAACGTTATCATCTTAGAGCGCGCCGCGAAGAATTTCCTCCCATAACTTCCTTACGTCCATGCCGCTACGAATGTCATAACACATGCATCCGTCCCCACGCAAGAGAAATATGCGCCATTCTCGTGCCTTTTTTTCCCCTTAGCATTTACGACCGCTACGCATCAATTCCGTCAGGCACATCTCTCCACGTTCTGCTTTCCCGAAAACTCACGTCAAACCCATTTGTCTTCGTCCCTCAATCACATCTATCTAGTGCACATCTATCTCCCGAATAAATATCTCCCCCCATCCAATGTTATCATTGCCAATTCCTATTTTCCCTATATTTCAAAGCGGGAAGCTAAGACAACAGTAAGAAGCCACCCGGGCCGATCAGATTTTCTCCGACTTGGAAATCCTATTTTACGATCTCTGGAGTAACATAAATATGATTCTTCCCCCACCCAGCGCCTATATAAATATCGGGCTGGACGCACACCAACAGAAAGAAACGCAGAAAGTATCATTCTGAGGCGCATAAAAAAGTATTCTTGGCAGCGAATAGATTTCATATAATCTCGCAAGGATTGAAACTGGCGTTGTAGCCTCGGACGACTTTAGGCCTTATAAATGAAAACGTGGAAATAAAAAAAAAATAAAAAGAAGCGAAGTATGTATATAGGAAGTGGAGGACGGGATAAGATGAGCTTGAAATGACGCATGACTGAGTACAAAAAGTCTGATAGATATATTAAAGTACATTAATACGAGGAAAGAAATGGCAGACGTGCTACACGCTGTATAGGAGCTCGGAGGTATATGTGCAAGTTCTGAATATTCGTGAACGCCCGTCATCTCGTCCTCTTATTGCCTTTTCGGGAAGGTTCTGCGCGAGCCCTGTTGCAGTGCATAAGTGCATATGATAGTACCTCGCTGGAATTATATCAAAAAAGTTTTTTGACGCGTGCCCTGATGTTGCTAGTAGGTGCATGTATTGCCTTTCCGCATATTGTCCCCTGTAACAAAATAAGAAGAAGAAGCCGTTTTTGTTCCTCTTTTGCGCTCCTGTTGAATTTTTATCGCGAGAAATTGCACAAGGTTTCTTGATTGATTGATTATATAAGGAAAAATAAAATGGAGATTTCGGCTACTTGTTTTTAGCGTTATATAGGTCTTCCTGCAACTTTTTGCTGCTCTGTGGCCTTGCAAAGAAAGAGAGTTTCAAACGACCAGAAATCGCTGATACGTTGGATAAGTTATATGACTACAACACGGATGTTTTCTAGTGATGTGTCTCGATATTTCTTCGCTTTTTTGTCTTTGTTTTTATTTAAATTCGAAGGACATCTGCCCGACAGTGATCAGACATAATTTGTTCTAAAGTACAACACAAACTTCTCGCATGAATCATGATAAGATGCCCTTTAACTGCTGCCAGCGTTAAAGCATCTGTTGGGGAACTCTGGTCAGAGCTATTCTACAAGTGAACATTGTTGTACTTATACCTGCGAACTGTATACTGTACAACTGTATACTGTACTTATACCTACAGGCGAATCGGGGCCTGCTGCTCTTTAACTATTTACTTCACAATGTTGTTATTGAACGGATGGACGTCATTCGTGATCCGGGTGTGATGATCGACAGCGCGTTCCATTTTCTGCAGCATGCTTCCGTTAGGCCGCGTACCCACATGCGAAGAATCTGTGCGGAAACGCGAACGCGGCGCAGTAAACTCTTGCCGCTGGGCGGGAAAAGCCACCTCCGCTTTCCGCTTTTTGGGGATCGCGCAGTGCACGATTTTTAGCGGCATCCGCAGATGCTCGGCCAATCAGGAAGTAAACGGAAGTAGCGTGCGTTCTCGTTTTCTTCCGGCCTCCCGCACGGAAAGCATTGACGGCTTCGTTGAGACTGGAAGGTTTGTCGCAGTGATGCTCACGTTTTTCAACCGGAGAACTGATGAAGGAAATAAAATGTCATTGCTGATTACAGAGCGTTGCATTAAATAAATATGCTTTTTGGGCCAACACTGGAGTAAAATTTGGGAGTACAGGTAAATAAAATGTTAGATATTGACTAGTGTCAGGAAGTTGAAAGCTTGAGAAAGAAACATTGTTCACATAACACATTGTTCACATAAGAAACATTGTTCACAAGAAAAGAATGCGCATTCGCCGCAGCGAGTGAACCCAAAGCCTGCGTTTCTTGAGTCTGCGACGTTGATTTCGCAAAAGCTCAGATGTGAGAATGGAAACGTTCACTACAAACAATAGCTCGACTTCGCTGTCGTTCGCCATCTTGTCGGACACGGTCTCAGAAGCTCTCGCTGTGGAGAGCCGCAGGCGGAGGCAGTATAGCTGGGGCGGCATTGCAAACGCGCGGCAAGCGGCAGGCGGTTGCGCACATCTCCACCACATGTGGGTATACGCTGCCTTACCGGTAGTGCGGCACGCGGCACTGCATGTTCTCGGTTTTATATCTCATTTGACCTCAGATTTTTTTTCAACCCCACCTAAGTTATCGGGGTGTACACGTCGCAAAAGATTGGAGTTCGCTTCTTTGTTGCGGAACTCAAGCAATGGGACAGGGTGCTGCTTCAGCGGCGAAACATCCCACTACATTATCATTACTTATTTTTTGTTGTTGTTGTTGTTGTTGCGGAACTCGTTGACTTTAACTCAGGTTTCACGTACAGAGCGAGTGCAGAAGCTGGTTCACTGCCATTTTGTATGGTAGGTACTTTCGTCGCATTTATTTCTATAACTGCCTTAGCTTGCTTGACAGGGTAAATACGGCCACATTACCAATGGCAAGGGCGACGCGTGATTTCCTAGTTTTGTACCAGGCTATTCGTGGCACAATTGACTGTGCTGAAATAAGTATTCTGCTTCGATGAACGTCGTAGACTAACGCGTTCTTTCGTACGCTTCTACCTCCCTGTCTGTTACAATTCAAGTGATGTTACTCGTATACAGCGTGTGTTTCATGGAACTTTCTCCGACAGCAGCGTTAACACTTTTTAGCCTTTGCATTTTGAGTGGAACTTGCGGTGGCCTCTGGATGTACAGGCTCCTGACGTGTCGCACGAGATTCTCAACGTGTGTATAACATTTCAGTTCATGTTTATGCCGTAATATGTGCGTTTAATGCTGTTATCGTTTCCAATGTTACTAGTGCACCACCCAGAGGGTTATTTCTGTTAGTGGCACTTGAAATAAATAAACACAACTGAGCAGAATGTACAACAACAACAACAACAAAAAAAAAAAAAAAACGACGTACTTTCAAATCCTTAATCCGGTCTTATATGAGAGACGTCAAGAAGACCCAAGCCTCATATTACACGTCTGTAATAAAAAAAAGGAAAAAAAAGAAGAAAGTAAAACCTGAGCGACATATGACGTGCATTTGTAACGGGTCGTATCCGTCTAATCACAGCGGCACACACAGAAATATGCTTCTAATGATGTCGGTTTGTTCCCCTTACAAAAACTCGTTACATTCGCGAGCTAAGCAATATAGGAAGCTTTTTTTTTTTTCCTTAAACGTCCCCTATTAAATGAGTTGAGAATCTCTTGCACTTTGACCGTGTCGCCAAGAGGTCGCCATGGTAGGAGAAAGTAAAAAAGAAAGACAAAAAAAAAAAAAGAAGGCACGCCCGGAGAAAGGGGGCACCCTCAAAGGGGAGAGACGTCTTTCCGAAAAAAATACACGCGGTAGCAACCAAGTATTTGAGCAATGTGTTGAACACATGCCTGCATGGGCTTTGCGTGTGAGTAGCTGCCCGACGCCGTTCCGAGGCGTGTTCCAAATCCGCCACAAGAGACTTTTTCGTGTTGCAGATACGTGTAGTGTCGATACAACAGAAGCTGTGACGAAGCTTTGGAGTCACGAACGAGGTGGTGTATTGGTACAGAGTTACTAAGTTTGCTTGAGAACTGGCAATTTAAAAAAAAAACGATTTTTAGAAAGCATTAGCCATTCACGTAATGAAATGAGTTGAGTTGGAAGAACAAATACATGGAGGTATAGGCAATTTCACCATTTATCACCATCAGTATGTTTGTGTTGCTGTTGTCTTAACTCAACAACAACAACAAATAAGTCGTGATGATGTGGTGGGATGTTTCGCCGCTGAGGCACCACACTATACCATTGCTTGAGGGGGAGAAGATGGCGAGAGATGATGAAGGTGAATGTTCAGAGTTCACGCAGGAGCCCTGTCGCTGCTAAGAAGGAGATGAGGGCTTTAAGAGCTCGTAGCTGATGCACTTAACTCAGAAATTGTGAAGGCTGTGTAATAATCATTCTCTATGTATAACATATCTACGTAATACATATATGTATAATACATCACGTAATCTTATAGAGCGAAAGTATTTTCTTATCAGGCTTGTCCAAGATTAAAGCGAAACGCCTCAGTTTTTGTTTACCGATTATTTGGTGCACACTTATGATTATTATTGATTTACATGCATCTCTATAGTTAACTGTGCAGGTTCTAAAGTTCGATGTCGTTTCCAAGTTAAATTATTTTCGTGGACTCTTGTTTCAGTCAGTACCTGCGTATTAAAAGCTCAGCTCTCCGAATGGGAAAGTAGAAAATTTTGTATCGGATTATTCGTTCCCTCTGAACAGTCCACGTGTTTACATGAATCGAATATACTTTAAAACGTATCCCATGGTTTCTAGATTGGTGAACACACGGGTGCTGCTCAAACGTGCTTTCGAACTGGTTAGCGTTACACACATCATGCAATCAAGCCATATCAGCACGTGACAAGGAACATTCGTGGAACATGGTTTACACAGTGCATGCTTTACACAGGTGGCAAATAATCCTCACCATACGGTCGGCAACTTGATCGACGAGGCAATGTAGGTAGATGGTCTCACCCAACTGGGTGGTGACGTTTCGGACGTGGGGACTCTTCATGAGGTTCTCATACTCAGACGGGCTCAAGTCCCGGACGAGGTGGCTAGGGGGGATGGCGCCTGCTGCGTGGGTACCCGTAGTGCGCACTAACCGTGGAGGTACTGCTGCAGGGTACTGCGGTTTTGTGCCTTTTGCCCATGCTGAAAGAGAAAGGATCGTTATAGTAGTGATACAGTATGATAGAGTACAGTCATACAGTATTTATCTGATACAGTATGTTAAGTGAGATAATCATTCTCGCTGTGTCACGTGATATTGTCTTCTAGAACGTCGGGTGGTTATTAACATCGCGCGATTAACATGAATAGATCCGAATTTAACTATTCAGTTCTTAATTACTGCCTAGTACTACTGGATGGGTACCGACAGGGTGGCCAACAGCTCATATTAGGAACGCTACGACAGAGGCGTTGTCACAGAAACTGCAATACGCTCTAAAACGAACTTCACCGCATAGCACGCTCCTGGCCAACCATCATCCCGAATGATGAATGATTCTCTCTCCCCTGGCGCTTAATCGCTTCATCGTCGTTACGGTCGTTACGAGCTAACGAGTAGCTGGAAATTCAAAAAGATGGGCACGTGACACGTTACGCGTGACGTATACAACGCCCTTCACGTACCGCGCGAAGAGTGCTGTGCACGTGTTTTATCACCTGCCCTTCTCAACGAGTGCCCCGCTCCTCGTTAGCTCGTAACGCGTGCAAGCATTGTTGAAAACGGGAGGCATAAGTCTTTCTGTGGCGCCGGGCTCTCCTGCACGCAGCTGGTGTGAGGGTTCGCCAGGGCAGTCCTACTCACAGACTCGAGAAGCGCCCTATGGGACGTGATGAACCCCATGTGTGACAACATCTTAGCGCGAAGCATCAGAAGATCGTGCGCTCAGCATAAACAAACCGGAGGAGATATCGTCTTCCAATGCATCACGTCCCACGTCGGTATCGGCGGCAACGCAAGGGCAGATCAGCCTAGCGTCCTCGGCACACCTGAGCAGCAGCCGTTGTTTACCAACTCCGGACGACACGAACAGGCAAATTGCCGTTCAGCAGCTTGTTGTCCTGCTCCACCATGCGATACAAGGCATCATAGACCATCATCCCCCCCTTCTTCCCATGAAAAACCTTCTTCGAGGCATACAGACCATGATCCATAAGCTACGCTCTGGTTCTGCGTTCACCAACTCTCAACTATCCAAGATCGGCTCTAGGGGTGACGCCTGCTGTGGTCACTGTCAACAACCTGAAACAATCGAGCACATCCTTCGAGATGTGCTGCGAGACGGCCGGCCGACCCTGACATTACCCCCCCCCCCCTTCCTTGTGACGCATATGCGGTTACGTTAGTTGTCACGAAAAGGCGTAGGCACCGAATCAGAAGCCATAATTGTAACATTCGGCGCAATGGTTGACGCAGAATGTGTAAAGCGGTGAAGCTCTGCTTTAAGTGTACCAAAAATATACCCCGGATACCTTCTAGAATTCCGCACCGCGACACCAGTCGCATCAATTCACGCGTCAATTCCCGGGTTTACAGGTTGGTAGCAATTGTGGTAGCAATTGGTACCAATTTTGGTAGCAATTGTGGTAGCTAGGTAACTAGCAATTGTGCTGACGTTTGCAAGGCCTGCCCGGAAACCCGGGGAAAGCGTTCGAGAGGACAGCCGCTGGCAAGATTCGTACCAGCAGCACCTAATCTTCAAAATGATCTTGGAGGTCACCCGTGCTTCTTAGACGTCACGGAAGACGTCACACTTTTTGGATAACGCTGCATTGTATATGTATGTATGTATACGTAATATGCATACGCTGTTACACCGCTTCTAATCAGAAACATGCAAGAGTTAAGAAAGCTTGATAACTACCTCTTCCCGCCAGCGTCATTGGCTTCATTCTTATAAATAATGGTTATGACTATTTTTGTTAAAGTAGTTATCATGTAAAACTTAACTCATAACGTTCACATGTGTAATTATAACAATGATATCATTGAGCACACTCAAATAAGAACCCTGCCCCAGAGACAGCAATCATCCAATATCACCGCAATCTCTCTCAAACATTTCGTATTCAAAAACGCTCCGAGGAGTTTCTTAACCACCTTTCCCCCTGATCTCTAAATACTTCCTGCTCTCTCCTCCTCCATCCTGTACTGATCCACCCATTTGGAAACGGAGCTACCATTAAAGGCGATATATCGTCCATTCACAAACACCTGGCACTGAGCAACCAACTAGTTAATGAGGCCGTAATGCCCACCCATACGCGTACACCTGGTGGTATCAGCGCTCTGGTGAACGTGCTTTGGAAAGGCGCTTTCGCTCATATCGTGAGCAACCATCTTTAAAAGCGCATCGCATATGGAGGACATACGAATGCGGCCATCGCTTTATGTGATAATGACACCGCTCGGCTGTTTCGATTCTTCCGAACGAAAAGATCATCTGCGCAGCGCAACGGTTGCAGGAAGGGATAAACGAGGAGAAGAAAAAGGAAAATGAAATGAGTTTCCCTGTCTCATCGTTTGCAATTGGCAACATTTGCGCCGTGGTTTCCAGGCATATAGTGTGTGTGTGGAGCCGTGTGTTGTTGTAATAGAACGTTGTCGTTATGAAACCTTGGCGAGAAGTATAGGGGAGGTTGAGGTACAGGGAGATTGGGGAGATTGCAGGTCGCGTTTCAGGGAAATGGGGAATGAAGAATGCGGGAAAGGGGAATAAGGATAGTCGGAAAGGAGGCAAAATCGGTTGGAGAAAGGGGAAAGGGCTTTTGTTCAGTGGTTGTCGAAGGCTAGCCGATAAAGACGATAGAAATTTCTGCACGTTTTTATTTTAATCGTACTTGTAACGAAAACAATGTTGACATCCGCCTTACGTTCAAGAGTTAATATATCGGGTATTAGGAACGCTATTTTGTTTATCTTCTTCGGTACATAACCGGCCCAGTGTGCTCGGTAGGCCATAAAAAGTTTTGTTTAAAATGAAATTAATTTCTGAAACGTAACAAAGCGTTTGAGAAAACAGGCATGTCTGAAAATTTTACAATCAGAGTCATAACACAGACACTTTCCATACACGCTTCCCTTAGCGGTGTCTGGACTCTACCAGGCATAGAACCGATAGCGGATAATTCGCAGCGTTACGTCGCGAGACAACTATGATAACAGGCATAGAACGCTCGCGTATCATTCGACCAATGGTGAGCGATTTAAAAAATAATCTAGCGTCACAAAATAAAGTCAAGAAACGTCAGTATACAGCTAAGACAAAATAAGTTTATTCAGCGCACTACAAAATGAGCGAACCCACGTGATGATATTCAGAATCAGGGCATGTGATTGGCCCTCAAACTGCAGGCTCCCACTGTGCTCTGGCTTTAAATGAATACACACAAGTTGTTTGTACACAAGTGAAAAATCGCCCCTGTCCATGTTTGGCTTCCGTGCACAGAAGCGATTATTCTCGCAATGTCACGCAAAGCCCCACGCAGTTAATCACTTTATGCGAGGCAGAAAAGTATAAAGAAAACTGTGTAAATGCCACGCATAAACCTGCATGAGAAATGAGACATGTACAACAAAGTTTGTCGCACTGAGCGCTCTGGACTGCATACTAATATCGGTTTGCTTCCAGGAGCTTGTAAAGTCTGCTGATGTTGTGTTATGCACACGGGCCAGTGGCTGAGGTTTGTGCTTCCTGCTCCGCGTACAAATGAATATCGTAACGAATATCTGAAACGCACCGTACCCAGCGCTACAGCAACGTCTACGACTATGTTCTAACCTGCCTAAATTGAATTCTCGAAGTCACCACACATAACTTACACCCATTACAAGATGCAAACGACTTGATGATCATCGTGGAGCTGAAAACCTATATTTTAGTTAAATTTCGAAGCCTCGCACGAATAGTCCGAAGTAAAGTTTTGGACACTGTCAAAACCAGCTTGTCGTGTGACAACGTGCACTGTTCACTCCTCCTCTAATACTAAACGAACAGATCTGAACAAAAAGAGTTTGTTTACTCCCATCGAAAACTTCGAACGCACCCATACTATCTGCTGCCCCCTTCAAGTTTCATCGTACTTCCCAGAATTCACAGGTTTTTACGAAACATTAGTTAATTTCGTGCCACGTGCCGGTTTCCCAAACAAATTTCATGAAAAAAATAACGTGGAAAAAGTAGAACGAGGATGATGACCAGAAAGTAAGATCGAACACACACACACATACATTGGATGGTGATGGGGTGGGCGATTCACCGCCGCTGAGGCGGTACACTGCCCTATTTCGCGTTGGGGGAGGATGAAGGGATGATGATGGGGCTTTCAAAGAGCCGTCGCCAGACCGGTGGAGCACAAGTACTCCGCCAGAAGACGAAGGCCCTGCGTCTGGAGGGCAGCGTTCGACCACGGACCGAGGATCTTCGCTAGGTTGAACGGCCGCTTGTCAATGCGTCGCATAGAGAGTTCCATTAGGGCACGCTCGTGGTGGTATTGCCCACAAGCCAGGATGACGTGGCTGAGGTCGCCGTGCACTCCACAAGTGGGGCAGAGGGAAGACGAGGTGGAGCCGAGACGGTGTTGAAAGATCGAAAACAAAAAAGGAAGATGCCAGGAATGGGATTTCAAGAACAGTCGAAAGCGTGCCCGCGTCGAAAGTTGCATCGGAAAGCACTTTTATGAGGTGACACGGCTTCGTTTGAAGCGAAACTCCTCGAAGAGTTACAGCGAGGATTTTCGAAAGAAGCATCTGGATATAGTGGAATGGTTAGGAAGCCTCCTTGAAATTACGTCGTTGGCAGAAAGACTTTCCTTGTGACGTGGAAACATTTCACTGCGTCTTCTGTTGAGGTGTACGTTCCTGGATACGTAAAGGAAAGCTGTCAGCTTCTATTTGGCCCTAGACTTACGCTTCTTCCCTTAGAAGAATGTTAGATTTTATATGAGACTCGAGGCATTAGTTCGTCATTAGCCATTAAAGTGCGCAGCAACAAGTATGAAGGATTGCGATATACACTGGCTTAACGTAACGTAAGAACAAATTTACCGTGACGGTACGACACCCATGCGGGCATCATCATGAGAGGGTATAAGCTATCCGGGGCTTGTTTTTATATCAAAACGGGGCGTCGAAAGGTCACAGTAAATTTGTTCTTATGTTATGTTGATTAGCAGAGCCCGGATTTTCATGCAAATGCATGTTTTTTCCTCGCTAGGGTTCCGCATCTGGACCATGAAAAAACATTTTTGGTCTTGGTTGGGGACCGATCAGAAGGGTTCTATGGTGCATATAAACGCATGTTTTGCACCTTGTGGCATATTTCGCATGAAAGTGAATGAAAAGTGCATATTTTGCCATATTTTCAGGTCCGCGTCCTGGAGTAGCCAGTCCCGAGTGGCTCGAGACTAACATCTCAATTTTTTTCTTTTAAAAATCAATCAATCAGGTGCGAGAGCTTCCTTCTTTTTTCATGGCTGGGTTTGCTGGTTTCGGGACGGCGTTGGGTCGTTTTTCACGAAAGTTCTGGTCCGAATGGAATAGTTGTAACTGTTTAAATTTTAAATCGAAGACGACTCACATTAATCTTGTCAATTTCCGCAATTGATATAAAATCATACGTGGAGCCCTTGTTCGTAATTGGTGAGGAAAACGCCACGTCAAAATGACGTAAAGTTGGAGCGCAGGGGCGGAGCTAAAAAGCGAAAGAGTGCAAGTGAATATTTCAGCCGTATGCAAGCGTCTTTTGGACTTGCGCGCCAGTAATTGCAAGGAGCTTTCACTGCCTAAGTTGCAATAATATAAATCAGAGAAATGCGCACCTTGTATACCTGTTTACGTCCCCTTTAAGATGTGCCCAACTGACGAATATTGTAGTAAACGCAAAGTCCATACAAAAAGGGAAAAACGGAGCGCGTATTGTCGGAAAATGAACATGCATATCGACAGACAGTTTCAGAATGTCATGCAAGATCCGCCCCCACACGGGCACTCCGATAACCAAACGACGCAGAGAATCCCCATACCATTTCCTACAAAGTGCCTCCACTAAACACAGTAATGGCCCTGCTAACTTGCGAATCACGAATACGAAATTCGGTCAAGTCAGCCGGAGCACTCGTTCGGATGGTAATGCACCGCTGTGAGTGCACGCATATCGCACTCGGCTAATTTACTCAATGGTCAAGATAGTGGGTGCAAATGTTCGCGAGACAGTATCATGCGCTGGTGAGGCAACATCCTTGTAATAGCCCTATGGGTCATCTAGTTAATTCAAGTCCTGTTGGTCGTTAGGTCCATAAATCACATCGCGCGCAGACACTTCCTGTGACCGGTTAGCTGAATGCTTTGCTAGGCTACAGGAATAATGTCGCGGGAACATCTCAGAGATATGCCGCAACAACGAACCTTGTCATACATACATGATTAATAACACTGCATTGGAACGTGTTTTTACATATAAATATCTTGGCATTTTCATATCTTCTAACCTATCCTGGAAACCACACATCGAGTATATAACCAAAAACGCCACACGCACTCTAGGGTACATCCGCCGTAATTACAGCCTTGGTCCACTAAATCTAAAACTCATGTTATACCGAACCCTCGTGCTTCCGAAGCTCGAATATGCTGCTTCTGTGTGGGACCCGGGACAGGCGACACTCATTGCTCAAGTGGAAAGTGTACAAAACCGCGCAGCACGGTTCATTCTCGGTAATTATGCCAGGACAGCCAGTGTTACCTCCATGAAAGCTAGTCTTAACCTATCTCATCTCTCAGTTCGACGCAATGTTACTCGTCTTTGTCTATTTCACAAAATTTTTTATCATAACGATATCCTCCGACACTCTGTAATTTCTTGTCCGTCACATATCTCTTCACGGCTGGACAATGCACAGAAGGTTGGCATTCCCTTTTGCACTACTAACGTATACTTTCAGTCATTTCTGCCCAAAACCTCCCTCGAGTGGAACCGCCTTCCCGGCTCTATTTCATCCATTACTGCCCCTTCATTATTTAAGAATGCTCTTTGTGATCATCTGAACGCCACATAGTGATTATTTTTTTTCCCTTTTTTTTTGTCTAATTTTTCATTGTTTTGTGTCTTCTGTATGCATCCTCTTATATTTGAACTTATTGTTACATACGCCCCTCCCCTCTGTAATGCTCAAAGCCCTGAGGGTATCATAAATAAATAAATAAATAAATAAATATGATATCCTACAGGAGTAAGCTTTATTTATTGTTAGTACGCTAAAGCTACTGCATAACGAAGGGGGGAAAACAAAGCACAAATATAACAGAATATTACAAGGACCTTAAAACAGAAGTAAAAAAATACCGCAATAATAACTACCGTATTTTCCGGTGTATAACGGTCTGAATTTGAAAAAATGTTCGATGTATAACGCGCACCAAAATGGTGCTACAAGCCTCTGTACTGTCACCAGTATACACAATAAACCAAAGCGGTGTATCATATATGCATTTAGTCAAGTCCGTTAAAATCTGATGCAACAGCGTCGCTTTTATGGTGTACTTCAGTCTCCTCTCTGCTTTCTCTCCTCTCCCTTCTCAATCACGCCATTCTTGCGAAATGAATGCAAGATTATTGACTGCTGAATAGCATCCTTAAGCAGCATCATTAACCTTTTATAAAGTTCAGTGACCCTTTCGCCGGTTTTGTCAACTGACCCTAAGAGATATGGGAGAAAACCACAGCACACTCTGGAAGAGGCTAGAATTTGTACGTCACCGACATGAAAAAGAACTCTGCAGGAAAATATTTTCGTGTATAACGCGCACCGTTAGATAAGGCGCAGGACCTATACCTCTTCGGGACACTTTACTGTAGATCGCGCGCGTTATAGACCAGAAAATACGGTATATACGCAATATCGCACAAATTATTAATGTCCGTATTAACGTGATTATGCAAGTACAACTGTTCACATGCAATTTTGCATACGTGGTTACGACGAAAAAAACTGGTTCCCAAATAAATACCACTAGGTTATGTCAAGTAAGTTTGCTACGTGGTTTAGCTGGCCGTCACATTATTTTTTCATTATTTCACATATTTTACCGTCACATTATTAAAAGCTGCTGCACTGCCAATAGTTATTCCTATATCGCACAGGCAGGTTCAGTAGAATAAGCAGTCATTGACAAGTTGGGGTTTTCCCTACGGTTGAGGCCGGCATTGTGGTCTGGTTGGAGGCTAATTATGCCTACCTAAGGAGCACATTAATAGATTAATAGAAGATGCTGGGTTCGAAGGCAGCGGGTGTACACGTCTGCCAACGATGCCAAAGTATTACACCGAGAACTCTGCAACCTATTCATAAGAAAAAGAATTCTACAGCGCGTAACATCACCCAATCGTTTCCCGAATCTTCGGCAGCAAAAATTCGACCAGCTCAAGGCTTGCATCTCTTGGAGCTGACATATGCAATGCGGCGTTAATGCTTTGGGTCAGAGCCAGACGTATGCAATTCAAGCGAGCTTCCGAGCCGTAATACCCTTCCTTATTAGTAAGCTACGAAAATAAAGCCTCCACTGAGGTCAAGATCCGCCACCAATAGCTGTTGTGGCTGAACCTTCATCCGGGCACACAGAGTGTCGCGCGCCCTTAGGGCCTTAATGAGGGCAGGCCATGGCCATTGGTGCCAGCTGTTACCCGCCGACGGTCCGTACCTAATTACATCTCAACGCCCTTCACGTCCACCGCTTCTGCTATTTCCTTATCTGTACCCTTCACTCTGGGAGCCCTTTCTCTTTGTTTATCTGTGTATTTGTGCTCGCGTTTCGTGATAGTTGCGTTTTCTCCCTTTCTATTTGTGGCTAGAGAGGTCGGTTGTCACGATATCCGTCTCCCTTCCATTACTGGTTGTAGTGGGGAAGGTCAGCTGAAGTGTTCGCATGTTGGAAAGTATAGTAGACAACGTTCTCGGTAGCCGGCACAAGGATTAAGCGCTGGGGCGCATACAATTTGGTTAATTTTGCGACTAAGCGCGGGGAAATAAGTTTGACCTGTTAGCTGAGTCACGAAAAGATGTGCCTACTTTCCTTAACGCCTAAACTCATTCACTCAGCCATTTTCTTTATTTTTGGAGTCAAAGTCAGTTCTACAACTATGCATGGTTCAACACTCATGGTATATAATTTATATAATTGTCATCAACTAGGTGAACTATCATGGAAATCCTGACGGTGGCGCCCATGGGCGTGTACGATCACCACGTAGGAGGACTACTTGAGGAGGTAGACCCCTGTTCAGAAACAAAACTGCCACTTTGCGTATCGCAGAAGGCCAGTCTCGGAGAAGATTACATATTTACACTATCCTTATTTATTTTTTATTTATTTTAGAATATAATCTCTATGCACGATGAAACTCCCCATTCATCGACTCACAATAAAGTTCTTGTTGTTTATGCACACTCAATTGCCAATCCAAATTACAGAGTCCGCACACAAAGTGGGCCGCTTTAACAGCATTAAGTGGAACTGTTGTTCGACGAGTCCCAACACAACGTTAATAGTACATCCGCTGGCATGGAAAACATGCCTCCCAAACGGTGCAGCATCATTCAAACGTCTATGATATCCGACGCACCACGAAGAGCCAAGAAGAAATATCCAGAACCAATGAAAAAAATAATCCTAATGCCAACGGCACCTGACACTCTGAGCGCTGATGGACGACGGCGAAAGATAAATAGTACGCAGGAGTGCTAGATGTAATGGACCACATGGACGTCTGATAAAGCTTGACGCGAATTAAAATAACAATTTCCCTAATGCACGAGTGTCCGAACAAATACGGGTCGGTCGAACTGGAGCGGTGCCGCATGGATTATTTACCTTGATGGATAGTACATTGCCCTACATAACTCTGTTGAATAGAATCTCGATGCTTCTGTCTGCTTGTGTGTCATGTGAATGGTTTGTTACGACAGTGGCAGCTAAGAGCGATACTTTACATGATTGGAGAGAGGAAATAACATGTATGTACAATAGACGGTACTTCGCCTGCGGCATAGTATCCTGCTTGCTATGCACGCGCAACTTTCTTTATGGTTACGGTTTCGGTTAGCAAGTCGCGTGATGACGCGAATAGACGTAAAATGGCGCCAAATCGTTTGCAGGGCGGCGAACGCTAGTACTATATTGCCCTTGGGCACGACCTACTAGATTATAGAGACTATGTCATATTCGCCAACACCTATGAGGAGCCCGTCCGAACGAGACGTGTAAGCCTTCCCCTTCGCCTACCCCCTTTCCCCCACCCCATTTCATCCTGTCCCCAAGCAACGTGCCGCCAATCTAGGCAGGCAGAGCGCTCGAAAGCCCCACGTCCTGTCCGCACGAACCGCTAGGAGCACTGCACATCGGCCCGCGAGATCTAGATCATGATTGGACAATGGAAATCTACACGTGGATACACACGCCGGTGGATCTACACGTGGCCAGCTCGCGTGGCTCAGTGGTTAGCGTGCTTGCCATGCCACGTCGAGACTGGGAACCCGGACTGGACTGGGTACCCGGGTTCGAATCCCGGTGCCGGCTGTGCTGTCTGGGGTTTTTCCTGGGTTTTCCTCAGACGCTTTCAGACGTATGTCGGCACAGTTCCTTTAGAAGTCGGCCCAGGACGTTCCCAGGGCGTCCGTCGTGACGTTGCCCACCTCTGTGAGGCCGACAACGGCAAGCCCTCTCGCCATCACCACCACCACCACCATCTACACGTGGCCAACGAAGAGCGAGCAGAGATTCGGTGGCAGTATTTGCTTACAGTAACCTACACATCATCTGGCATGAACCAGATACTTGATCGGAATATGGTACCGGACAACGGACAAGTATATGTGTGACATTGTGTGTGCAGCGAAAACCTAAGTCGCATTTGCCCACGTCACTCGTTGCATACTTAATTATAGGCACCAGTAAGTATGTCTTTGTTCGGTGTTATTGTCCACGCGAACTTACACTACACACCATCATGTGGCGGCCCAGACAGCGGACCAAGAATGGACGCTAAGCCACAGTACTAACCACAAGGACAGTTTCTACAGAACCCAAACCAAAGGAACTAAATCTTAGTTCGCAAGAAGCGAATAGGGGCGTGCAATGGAAATTTACGAGTTCAGTAAATCCTCGTTGGAGGCCCGCGAAAGGCAATTGAGACAGAGTCACTGTCGGAACTCGCTTCCTATTTTCCCTCCTGCATTGCAGGCGTCCCTGCAGAAGCGAATGCGGTTTTCTGTTTCTCTTAGAACTCCTCGGCTACATTGTGCGCCAGGGTAAAGAGGGTATTTTTGCGAGGCGGACATAAAAGCGAAGCGTACCATGCAAAGCGGGAAGGTTTTTGTTTATCCCTATTCTTTTCTTTTCTTTTTTTTTTTTGAAGTGGTGCTGGATTGCACTGTCTGCCTTTGATGCAAGGTTAGAAAACTCCGACCGCGAATGTTGTAAGTGGTTTGCAGTTGGGCGGGCGATTTAGTTGTTTACAAAGTGACGTGCTGCCACGACGCTTGAAAGAATAGGGTAAGTTACATAGTGATACATTGGGACATTACACGACATTACACAGAGATACACGGGATGCATTGGGACTCGAGAGAGAAAGACAAAAAAAAAGACGCCGAGACCACTAGTGGAACCATAATTTGACATAATGGTTCGAAAGAAACAGAGAGGGACCGAGAAAGAACGCGACGCCACACAAGTGCTCGCTGGCAACTAGGGAAAGTTTATTGCAAACGGCAGTTTTTATAACCACTACCACAGGAAGCGCAATCGAGACTGTAATAACGCATCTATCAAATCTACCCCTTATGTCGTCTGTCTGCATCTGCTCCGAAATAATTGGAAATCGCATCTTATGAAGACTAGCGACAGACGGTTGCTTGTCCGGTGGCGTCTCCCCGTCGTGCCAGCAGGTGGATCGCATTATACTTTTTCCTTTACAGCTTTACAATCTACCTTGCTAGTGTAATAAATATATAGCACACAGATAAATATAAAATGTCATAATCTAAACATAACACGGGCATTTGGCAGCTTTTCGAGTCGTAAAACATACATGCATCCGCTTCCGGGAAGGAGATCGGCGCGCATGCGCAGTCAAAGTCGAAGTTCTGCGAACTTTTTCGAATTTTCTGAAGAAAAATTCGAATTTCGCTAACTCAAACCTCGAAAGATTCGTGACATCACTCTGGCGTGACTCTGGCGTGCACTGCTACGCGTGGATGGTGTAATAACTTATTACACCATCTACACGTTGCACTACACGCCAGAGTCTCATTCTTATATACGCGTCGTGGTTGCCTAGATGGAAACCTTGAAAAAACTTTGGCTTCGAGCTCTGACGCAGAGGAGCGAGAGGTTCGGCAATTCCTATTGGCTCTCGTAATCATGTGACTTCTCCCGTGGAAGCCTTGCTGGAAGGGATGCCTGCGGTAATGTCACAGCAGGATTAGTTTCGGTACCAGCGGTGTTCCCTCATTATCGGCGTCTATTACCCCTTTTGCTCTAAAATCTGGCATGCAGGTTCATATCAATGCAGACGACCATTTTTTTTAAAACATTTGTCCGGCATAACTCTGTGTCAGAAAATGTTGGGTTGAACGCAGCATCATTTCGGAGGTATGTACGTACTGCCCTCGCTGGGAATGACGCCGAAATGAATCATTTAAAAATAAAACATTTAAAAATAAATCATGTAAAAAAATACACTTTTCAAAATAACTTTTCAAAAGTAAACTCTGTTAGTATCAACGGTGGCAAAATCTACTCGTAGAAATACACTTCACGAAATCAACTGTTCAAAATAAATCCTCTCTGACTGGTGGACGGCCTAACCTCCCTACAGCTTGATTCACACATGCGTTTTTTGAACGCGTTTCGCGTTCCCGGCGCCGCGAAACGCGAGCCGCGGAGCGTTTCCAGCCGCTTTTCGAGAACCGCTCTGTGCTGCAGCTTCGGAGGGCAGAAGAACGCGAACGCTTTTCGCGCGAAGAAGAAGAACGCGAACGCTTTTCATCCAGCCAATCGGAGCGCTCGGAGGGGTGGAGGTGGCTGCCTTTTGGCGCCGGCGGGCCTCCGAATAGGCCAATACCGCGCTGGGATCTTTTGTCACTTGTGCGTGTGTAAGTGTTTGGTGCTTCCGCGTGAGTAAATTCCTTGTCACCAATAGTTGTTTGGTGTCTGAGCTGTCAACAATGAGCTGGGAATTTGCGCAAACCACGGAATCGACGAAAATAAATACGACTTGTGTGTAACCATGTGTTGGTCGTCGGTAGGTAAACATGTGTCTCGCTTCTTCTGCCGTTCTTTCTTTGCTATTATGTCGCGTTTGTCGTTCCAACGATTGATGATTCCAGCAGAAATGCTTCACGATAATTTTAAAATGGAGAACATGCTTCACAATGTAAATTTTGAGGAAGAGAGCTGGAAGTGTCGGTACGATCTTGACGGAGCAACAACAACGAAGCGCGTTTTCAGGATGGCGGCTCGGCTATGTGTGACAGGCCCATCTCGGCGGCGCCGCGAACGCTGAGGCGGCGCCGTTTTTTGAAACGCATGTGTGAATGAGCCTAAGCCTCGGAAAATAGTACAGCTGTCGTACTTGGTGGGGGCCGTGTGGGTATTCGCTTGAAAAGGAGGCTACCTTGCTGTACCGAATGTGGTCGTTCATTGCCTTCCACCAGAACCAGAAGTACCTCTTCAGGTTTATCCTCGTTGACCTCGTTGACAGCTCAACCAGCCTCAAGGGTGCGTGTACGTGGGCACTGTACCGTTGTTATTCCTGCATTGATATGCGCTTCGTCTTCTCCACTTTTCAGCTGGATATTCCAATTTTTCCACCCCTTATTAGAAGACACATAATTAATAATGGTAGAAATATTCAAAAAACATTCGAACTGTGCGTTACATTGAAAACAACGTTGTGTTGGCTTTAAAGTAACATATGGCACATTCCCTACACCTAAATATAATTTATGATTTGATTTATTTATATATGTTTTTATGTCATTTATATATTTATGTATGATTTATTTTGGCAGTGTTTATTTTGAGGGCGTGGTTTTTTGTTTTATTTTTAATAATTTATTTCGGCGTACACCACCCCTCGCTGTGCCATTGTTAACTATGATGTTTCTTATGAGCTAGATCATTTACCAGCTGAAATCTACAAGTACCTTCGATCAAAGCTCTTTCAGCAAAACCAATATTTCAACCAGTTTCATCGCTTAACACTGGGAACAAAGAAATTGTCAAACCCTCTTTGCAGGTAATTTCACTAGTCCTTGGAATTGCAATATCTACACATAAGGGTCGTACGTGTAGCTGCCTGCAACGCACGGTAATATCAAGAGCCACGGGTTTCAAATTACTGTGCTTTCCACTAGTTGCATTTCTCAAAATTTCCACTCTCCTTGCATTTCCCAAACTGCTCCCATTTCAGCGTGTTTCTTTAACCACGCCGTCCGCAATCACATTTACCGCGTCAGACTCACGCGGACAGTTCTGAGTCGCACACGTACACGCCATCAACAGATCTAGCAAAATCCCGTCTGCTAACGGTCACCTCTATATCTGTCGTCTGCTTCAAAAATTCAAAGTTCTCCGCAACACGACACCACCTAGCGACTGATGGTTTGAGAAGCGAAGTTCCGCACGTCTGAGACGTCAAACGTGATTGCAGAACGTACGTCCATAACCGAGCGAGCCAGCAATCTCGCAGACGACAAAGTAGTCGGAACGTTCGTCTGCTCGTTCACCACATCGCCGCCATTATAAAGGAAGGAAGGTCATTAGGCCTAGCTACCAGTCGACCCGCGACTCGCAGGGCTCCCCTAACATCCCTTCATTAGGCTTTCTGGACACAAAACGGGCCAAGTTCTTTGCAAATGCGCCCTCCCTTGGAACGAGCGGTTGCGACGAATAGCTCTAAGTGCGCCTGCAAAACTATAAGTGGCTCCGGACGCATTAAAGTACGCCACTGCTGCGTTTGAAGGTATAAGCGGAGATATAAATGGGATAAGTTTGAAACTGTGCAATTTCGAAGACACTTTTAAGGACCACGTTGGGTTAAGGGCGGCTCACATAAGTGGGGAATAGATAGATGTATATTGGGGTTGTTAAAATGGGGTATAAGGTATCAGATATACCGGGCTCAACGAGATCTTTAGGGTGCGTTTACAGAGGTGGGACAGAAAAAAAAAGCATTAAGTTTTCGAGGCAATGTAAGGATGGCTCCTTCTTTTTGCTTGGTAGAGCATTTAGTATGATATTTCTGCGCGAATCTGGATTTAATGGGAAGGGGTTGCAATGGCACTTTAAAGCAAAGTGCTCGAAAAAGAACACATTGTATGCAGACGGAGATTCAGCGGTTTGAGGATCCCCTCGAGTGAAGTGAACAGACAGAGTGTAGGAGATTAATTACCTCCTTTTGTTATTATGTAAAAGGCTAAATGCGGGTTAATGCGTTCAGGTGAATACATCGTGGGGCTTTCGTTGATATTTCGCATTATGTTCAGATTAATAAATCAAATCAACAAATAAAAGAGTCAATCGTGCCTATATAATTCGCGTAATAGTACTTGCAGAGATAGGGCCTCGACCAAATAAGACGTCACCGCCTCGTTTCTCTAGCAGTGCGTCTTTCAAATAAACTCTGGTTAATAATTTATTGTAAAAACTACAGAAAATAATAGAAACACAACTTTATCTTTATCAAGACAAACACATCTTTGACAAAAAAAAACAAAAAAAAACATACTTCTTGTTCGACCCACCAGCAACTGAAAACAACTCTGACCTTGGGTCGTCCAGACAAATCATAGTAATGTACGGAGACTGTTTCAAGGCACGAGCATGCAACACATATATTGTATGCTGCATCATGCAAGCTTGAGTATCCCTGCCTTCTATGTCGCAGTCGGTACATAAAGTATAAATATAAAGTGCATTTGACGTCGTCTGTGTAAAAAAAAAAGAAAAAGAAAAGATAAACATTTACAGCGAGACAACTGAGCAAGAGATATGAGCTGTCTAGTTTATGTACCACGAATTGCATACAATACTAAAAAGGAATAAAAAAAAAAACGTCAATGTATTGGAAGCTTACTTCACTGGATCGAGACGAAATGCGGTGGTGGTGGTTGTTGTGAAAGGGCTCGACGTTGTCAGCCTCACAGAGGTGGGCTACGTCACGACTGAAGGCCTGGGGGAACGCCAGACGAAAGAGACGAAGGGCAAGAACACGCCAGACGTCGAGACAGCTAGTAAACGGTGCATATCGACCAAGCTTTTTTTTCTTCTTCTTCTTCTTATACAGTGTATGCACTCTTTATGTTAGTTAATTTAAGCTCCGTTGATGCGAATTTATAATTCACACCTGACAGCGCGATTCTTCATCATGTCTTCGTCTTCACATGACAGTTATGTCACGCCACTGTTGCATCCCGCGGCACCAATGATGATACTATGTAGGGTTATGTGAAGTATATTGCTCCGGTTTCTAAAAATAAAACGTAGTGTTGCGTACAAGTAAACACACAGAGAGCTGAGTTGAGCGAAATGTGCTTGCAGGAACACATATGGAAGCGAGTATTGACGTAATATCACTCGAGGTGAGAGAGAAAGAGAAAAAAAAAAGCCAAACGGTTTCCATCGCGCCTCTTGAGTGCAGTTGTGAGTTCTGTAAACATTGCTTCGACGAACCTTTCCGATATAACGCCACGGATATGTTTGATTGGATAGAGAGATAGACTAATATATAGAGTAAGCGACATAGCACGTGTATACGGCGACACTGTTGACCGAGGAAACTGATCTCCATATCTCAACCGCAACTCCTAAACGCACCTGCTTCATCATAAACAAAAAAAGAACAAGAAAAGGCTAAGAGGTGGCATATCTTACCACAAGACGCCATCTTCTCCTAAAGGCGGCAATAATCGTCTTATAATGGTGCATTAGCAGTTTTCATTCACAACAGAACCAGTATGCTGTAGAGCAAGGAAGGTCCGACCGCTGCAAGAAGAACTCAACTCAACTCGCTGCTATATTTAAGTGCATATTGCATGTACAACGCTGTTTTCCTGATCTTCGACCCTAACCTAACCTTATTCAGGTCTTCCTCGACACAGCGTGGATCCCAGCTTCAGGCTAATCAAGTGCTTAAGCTTGAGGTAGGCATAGTCCGCGCTAGTTAAAGAACAGGCGCTAAAGGAACCAACACAGAGTAAACCTTCACTGAACAAGATACTCCGATCAAAGCTCCAAGTCCACAGCTCTTGTCCTGCCAAAGATACGAACCACATCTCTTTGCACTCTATAGCCAGTCCATATTACCAACCCAATCAGTATGCGACATATGTGCAAAAGTAGGTTCACCACCAGGCCACCAGAGGCGCGATGAGCCGATGCGGTCTCTAGGGGCATTTGTTGCCAACCATCATTTCGAGATTCGCCCTAATTGGTCTCGCCAATGTTCCGTCCGCCAGGTGGACACGGGCGGCTATCGCGTGAGCAGCGGCCATCTTGCTGAACAAGGATAGTCGAATGAGTGGGTGGAGACCAGATTGTGGGTCGCGTGTTATTGGACATTTCGTCCTGGAACTCAAGGACGCTGCGTACGTACTGTGATTTGTCGGGGAAATGTATTTTCACTCACATAAATGCTCGGTTAAAGGTTATACGTTACTGTGCGGGTAGTAACTGTGTTAGTTGTTTGCCATTGGACTATATTCGTGACCATGGATAAAGTGCACGAGAGGTGTGTACTCTTAATGTGCTGTCTGTTGATACGAATGGAAACACACAACCGAAACTGTATTTACCCACGCACATAGTCATTACGAAAGGCAGTACAAAATATGGCATTGGCATGGTGACATGTTGCACGCGCCGCAGGGTAGGACTGCGGATAATTTAGACCACCTGTGGTTCTTTCGACGTGCGCCGGAAATCTCCGTCACACAGTGCTGGAAGCACTGTTTACCTCCCCTATGTTGCTACCGCCCTCGGTCGGGATCGAACCCGCGATCTTTAGCTCAGCAAGGCAGCATGTTACCGACTGAGTTACCGAGGACGGTCAGTATACGAAATATTCTTTGTAAAAATGGGCATTGAGCGATTAACAGCCCCATCCAGGGGCCTTTATCGTAAATAAACGAGCAAACAAATAAACAGATACCTAATTACGTCTAATATCTCAACCTAATAAGATATGTAATTATCTAAAACGTTGCCGTCAAACTCCACAATTGTGCGGCTGAGCTTGCTTCTTAACCCCGTGATGTACTGCGTAGGCGCGCTTGCGTCGTGTCGTGACGTATACAAACGTGACCTGTGTGTGGGAATATGTTTATTGAAAGAAAAAAAAAAGAATGAGAGGAGGGGTTAGTCCGGGACCTGTGGGGTAGGCGGCAGCGGAACGCAATATTAAACGCATGCTTGGCGCATGCTTATCAGGCGTAACGCCCTGCAGATGAGCAACGCTCGTGTTTCATGTGAGAAAACGTTATCTAGTGAGTGAATATCCAATCGCAATGAAGAAATACTTTTCGACGGACTTGCACAGCTTCTTCTGAAGCTGGAAATGGACTGACACCATGTAACATTTGCCTGCAACCGACCCTTGCGCGCAGTCTACGTAGTATGTCATTCACAGCATACAGGACGTCTCCCTCGCCAGGAAAGGCCTCCTTATATCATTATCACGATGGCTCCTGGGTGGGCACAGCACTGGAAGCGCATTCTAGCGGTAAGGTCACGACGCTTTCAAGGAACTCGGAAGA
The DNA here is from genome assembly GCF_037126465.1 of Ornithodoros turicata. NCBI lineage: Eukaryota > Metazoa > Arthropoda > Arachnida > Ixodida > Argasidae > Ornithodoros > Ornithodoros turicata. The sequence continues at coordinate 101,790,974 of NC_088203.1, read as the reverse complement.
AACAACAAGATACCTCAAATTTTTATGCGTATACTGCTCTCAAATTAACATGGGGGCGGAAGGATAAAGTTTTGATGAACGGCGAAACGGGTGCATGGGGCACGAAGATGTTGAGAACCACGGGTTGGAGACTAACACGCCCCCCACTGCGCTCCACATAAAGAAATCACCAATAAACCTGAATTCTTCTGCTACCACGATATCTTTCTCTTAGGCATCAATGACGTCATGAACCCAAAACATGTATCTGAAGGCAGTCGTAACAGTCAGATGGCAATATCAAATTATCACTCCAAAAGTTTGCAGAAGCTCGGCTATCCTCGCGAAATGTATAACTGCCACGTGAACCATCTCTCCTTCTCGTCCACCAAATGCTGAGGATGAAACACGTGTCTAGAATACTCTGAAGCGCGGCGCCGACAAAGCTGACAGCGCCACGTGGCGACTTCCTCTCATACTAAATGGGCCCAGTAGTGCCCGAGCGAAAGTGACGTAGATATGGTTGCGGGCGAAGGCAGAAATATTTGCCGAAGGACGTGCGTGGAAATATTAAGGGAACGTCCAATCCAGGCCTCACTGGGATGCTTGCGTGCCACACGTGTGAACGACCTCACTACAGACAAGCCTCAATAGATGCGGACAGTGTCCAGCGACAAATAATGTTGCTCGCGTTACACTACTGCGTCCATAAAAAGCGCATTCGGAGTGAAGAGCCTTGCTCCAGAGCTGTAGGGGGGGGGGGGATATATTTATTAGAACAAAGGGGAAAAAATGGGAGGAAACGGGACGTCGGCTTGCTGTTCCGCAAAGAAAAAAAGAATAATAATAAGAAATAATAAAAATAATAATAAGGTTTACATTAGCCATACTGAAAAACTATCAGCCTATTCATAATGGCATGGCATATGAGGTACTACAAATGGAAAGGGCATAGTTTAATTTTAGAAGTTTTTAGTTCATAATGAGACAAAACGCAAACTTCACACCAAAGATTCTTGTTTAAATTTTCAGTCAAAAGTGTACGCTCTTTCTTAAAATTTTTTAAAGATATAGATTAAAAAGCTGTCTATATAGTCACACATTCTATACAAGATATTTGTTTGCACATTAATTGCTAAAATTATCAGATCACATTCCGGAGCAGTGGAGACAATCACACATCAGTAAGTGTTTAATTAAAATTTGAACGGGTTCCGCAATTTACGAACAATTTACGAACGCAATTTACGAATAATAATAATAAAAGTATAAGATTAAAAAAATAAAGAAAAATAATAAAATAAATAAAAATGAAAGAAAATAATTAGGAAATAAAGGATAAACTAACAAACGATGATGGATTACAGAAAAAGATGAGCTTAATGCTTTGAGGGCGAGAGTGGGGCACTGAAGAATGAAATGGCAGGACTTGACTTCACAGGCCGTTCACGAGCCATATGAGGGCTGTAGGCTTTTTAGTCAAATCCACCTTTATAAGAGAGTGTTTTATTGGTGCCCAAGAACGGCCCCAGAGGCCTTAGTATTGGCGCACACAACGTCGGACACATCAATATCATACACAGACAACAGCGTACAACAAAGTACGAGAAATTAATAAAACGAAAGAAGGTATAAGCAATAAAGAGGAAAATGTTAAAATGCCACAAATATGTATAAAGAAAGACATAAGAGCAGCAGTTGTTACGATAGGCACGTGGTAATTTCTCTCGGACCCCAAAAGAGAGAGAAAAGATGTCGCATGACATTGAAACTGCCCGACACACGATGCCGCTGCAAGATATGGTGGCGGACCAAAGTGGGAGTCTTCTCATACTTCCAGAATTCATTAATCTTGGCAAACATAAAGTGGTCCGCAGTGCTGTACATCTTCAGAACAAAGATTATTACGTAAATAAGAGGGCAAAACGGAAGAATGAAGTCGAAACTTCACGCACCACCAAACGGCCTCCTATATAGACGACCTGCAGCCCATATACGTCATTGATTACGTAACGCCACCGCGCAACGCATGCTGGTTTGCAGCTTTATCAGCCGACGCGTTTTTCCCGCTTCTTGCCCAGCACAGCAAAATATGACCTCGAACCAGTCTTTTCGTGACATCACATGTTTGTAAACAGACGGTCGTCTATACGCCAAGCTGGTGACGTCAACACAACGGCGACCAGGATGTGACGACAGTTTGACAACTGTTCTCATCAGGCCTATTACAAGCCATCAATGCTCTCCATTTTCGTGTGTGTTTTCGTTTTCTTTCCTCTTTTTTTTGTTTTCTTTCTTTCTTTTTGGTTTCTTTCCTTTTTTCGTTTTCTTTCTATCTTTTCGTTCCCTTTCCTTTTTTTCGTTCCTTTTTATGAAAGGAATAGCAAGTCGGTCTTTGCCTGACTAACCTTTCCTTGCTTTTTTTTTTCTCAATAAACATCTCCCTCACACCCTATACATTTTGTCTGCTTTTATGACTAGCCCCCTCTTTGTTCCCTTCGCGCCTCCACCAATCAGTCGTACTCTTTCTGTCGTACCAACACCTATTACGAGGGCATATGCTACATAAGTCGAAGCTGTGCCCTTAGCGCTCCGGACCGCACCCAACCTCCTTTCAACCCAAAACACCCTCCTCCCTGCTCGTGCTTCATTAAACAACACATATCCGTCTGTCCAGCCTGCAGTCCAAACTCAATATTCCCCGAGACCACCTTATCTTCCCAGCTTACTGGCCTTATAAAACCCGCCCGCGGCGCCGTCCTCCAATTGATCAAAATGTTGCCCTATCAAGCGTAACCGTGGGGGCGGGGGGACATCGTACATGTAAGAAAAATAACACCCAGTAAGATACCCGCACCGATACGGGAGGTCCACAGCCACCCGGCGTTGCGCGGTGTCTGTTTACTATCGCCCGGAGGCCACAGTGACCGGTCACTGATCGAAGTCAAGTCTCATAGTGGCCAGAAAAGACAAAAGAAAAAGAAACGAGAGGGAAGCACGAAATGACGTTCACATCGTAAAAAGAGTAGTAGAGTTTTTGGTGCATCCGTCTATCGGCTCGAGGGAAATGGGCTTGGCTTGGCTTCCTGCCTAGAGAGATCACTTTAAGGCCGAGAGAAGAAGTAGATAGGATTATCTGCAAACAAAGCGGAAATGGGGTTGTTGCGGGTTAAAATGCGAGCGAGTTAAAAAAAAAAGGGTATATAGAGACGGAGAGACCCCCTTCATCTATGGGAGGATTCTTCAGAAACAGGAAGCGAAAAAGGATTGTGGGAAGCGTTTGTGTCTCTAAGTCGGATTTTGATCTATGCCCGTATGTTAGTGGCCACCACTTTGACGTCGTTTCGAGGTTTAGAGGGAAGAAACGAGGAATTACTCTGTCATTTCTTTTTTTTTTTTTTTTTCTGGGAGGGAGATTCTTTTCACTATATCATATATCGAAAGAGGTTTTAAAAAATCAGTTTTTTTTTTCTTCTGAGGTGACCTTCAGTAGAAAGTCTTAACTACGTCGACGTTTCCCTTTCCCTCTTTCCTGTCTACTCTAAGCCGTAAAAGTACAGCTCATGATATGCGCACACCAGGCTAATGCGTTGCCTGTAATAATGACAATTAATAATCAGTGACTTGACGTCGCGAGACAACTGTGATCAGGGGCGACGCCAGGGTGGTCTATCTGTGAATGAGGATTCTTAGTCCAGGTCACCCCATTCTTGAACACGTATACCCTAACAAATAGGAAGAATTGTTTCATTAATGTGCCGGTGCCGGTGCCCGTGGAGGTCGCTTGACATAAAGCTCTTGGCAATATCCGAAGATGTCTTCGATATTTGTGGGGCTTTTCACTTGCGCCTGGCGTTGCAGATCCGGAGGCATCCCGAGAACGACCAAGGGGACGACAGATGCATCATGGAGGTTCGGGTCTGTTATCTGCAGAAGTCTTCTTTTTTCGAAGACGTACTCGGTGGTGCTGCCCGACCTGTACTTGAAGGATAGCGCACGTTTCCACCTGCCGATGGCATTTCCCTGAAAAGATGTGAGGAAGCTCTCTTTCCAGGCATTCCAGATGTCATCCGTGTGTTTCAGTAACCGTAGCTCATACCACGATCGCATCTTCTCAAGGAAGAGCCTAAGGTTTCTGACTTTTTCCTCGTCCGTCACCCAGTAGCTCTCCCGGCAGGCGTGCTAAAAAAAAAACTGAGCCCTTCCTGAGGGCTCGCACTAGTGCCATCAAAGACATCAGGTTTCACGAGCCCGGACCCTGGCTGCCGTGTCATAGCGTCCGCGATGACTAGCAGCAACTCCTGCTGCTGTTGGGCCTGTTGCTTCTGGAACGCGATGAACTAGCACGTCATGCCCTCCACGGAATCCTGTCTCGACGCCTCAGCCGTTCTCTGTGCCGCTGTTTCGGTGATCCTAGCCGAGATTCGCTCCTGGAAGTCCGTTACCTTCATGTTTATACGGACCGTTCCTTACTCGCGAATGTCCTTCTCGCACATCTTGGCCTTCTCTGTAACGTAGTGCACTATGTCGGGTGTGCTCACGGATTCGGGTAGTGGGGCAGGATCTTCCTCGTCAACTTGGTAGGTCTCGAGAATGAAGCTCGCGTCGCCAGCGGGCTTCGTGAAAAATTCAACCCACATCGTATCCAATCCTGTCGGCTGCGCCAAAATGTAGTGTGCCTGATTACAGTAGGGACCCAGACAACAGTTTCCTTGGAGGATCAGACCTAGAATGAACGTTTATTGAGCTCACTCGTCCTGCCTGAACTTTGTCGCTCACAATTAATTGGGCCGATTCATTAATAGGCCCCCTGTTTGTTTTTGGTATGTCTCTTGGACATTTCGGATTGCATTTATTTTGCTTTTTCCGTGTTCTCCTCTACTTACGTGTACTGGAGTAGCCTTTGACGGGACTCACATGTCCATATTTTTCTTTTTCTAATCGATAAATAAATAAATCAGACTGTACGGCCTGTTTAGAGCAAATTCGCATTGCAAATTCACAGAATCCCCGAGTAGGGCAATAGAGCGTATCTCACTTCTTACGCAGCGCCCCAATGCCGTACTTACCTTCTCCATCAAAAGCAAAGGTAGTAATAAAAAATCCCGGTCTATAATTAATATCCGCGTCCTTCAAATATCCGCGTACAATCCCAGAAGTACGGCTTCTCAAACTATAAGTCCACGAGTCTATAGCCTACATCAAAACCTTGCAAGTCAACACACTAGACATGTAGCATCAAAATGAGGGCTGCTCTATGTGTGCTGCATATTCTGAAATGCAAATAACGGCAGGTCGCCATTGAACGGGCACGAAGTCCGAGCATAGACAGCCGGCTAACATAAGCTGGAATGGATATGGGTTCTGATTATACGCGGCGGAGGATTCCGGGAATTTTTATGGAGCACTCTACGAGGTGTACATCAGGATTTGTCCGGGAACATCCATTAGTGTTATATGATTATGCTCCCATGGGGTATGTTTATCCAGGTTATCCAGGTTAGCCAGGCAAGGAGCCGGCTTGCTATTCCGAAAAAAAAAGGAAAAAGGGGGAAGGGGGAAGACGAAAAAACGAATCATGCTCGAATGATATCGGTACCGCGCGTACGTGTAACTGGCAAAGGGAATTTGTGTCAGCTTCTTTCACAATTCCAGCGGGTAGATCGACTGCGATGTCTTTTCGCAGATGGTTCAATATTGCTGCGTTCATTACTTGCAAGAAATTACTACTTGCAAGATATTCGAAGTCTTACGAATACGTTGCCATGGATACTTCACCATGCGCGGTGAGAAGCAGGAAGCTGCGTTCATGCTCATGTCCGTGCTGTTCCGATGGCACATAAGAATACACAAGGGGTGACGCTGATATAAACCATTTAAAAATAAAACGTTGAAAAAAAAAGTATTTTAATTAAACATCCAGCTTCGAAAATAAGCTTTTAATAAATAAATCATGTATATATCCAAGGCGTCCACAACAAACTCCGAAAAGTAAAATTTCGCAGAGTCAGCTCTTCGAAATAAATATTTCAAAATGCACCCTCTGTGACTGGTGCTGAGCGGAAGCTATCTACGTCCGCGTCGGAAAATAGTACGCTCTTCACTCTTGGAACGAACTCGAACGCCGTGACTACATTCTCAGAAGGTATTTCTCTTTTCTACGAATAACCTCGTTCACAGCCTAACGCAGGGATGTGTGCGTTATGCCTGTATTCATACGTGCGTCGTCCTCCGCATTTTCAAACTCGAAAGACAACAACTTTATTTGAATGATGATGAGTGAGGAGATTCATCGACAGAGGTCTGGAACTTCCATACCGGGTATTTCATTGCATCAGCTATTGGAAGAAACAGGCTTACTTATGATACATATATGGAAAAAAAAAAAGAGCCTGGCGATTCAAGTCAACTCACAGGCATGGACCGGGAGATAGAAACCTTTTGCCGGGCTCAACAATTTTAAATCGGCTTAAATTGTTGTTGTACGCATGTATCGTATATGCTGCGTTGCGGTACTCTTTTCGGCATATACGGTATATAACCGTATATGATAAAAGAAGAACACCGAACAACTCGAGTTCTTATCTAGAAACAGCGAGAAAAAGAAGTGAGCCAAATAAATTGAAATAGCCTAGCCTCGTACGAATGGAATGGAAGCACTACTTTCCTTGTTAGGTTTCGCTAGCCTTACAAGCACGATAAAAAAAACAGACAAAACAGTAGTGAAGCAGATGAGCAAGACGTCTACACAATCGTCTCACTTTCTTTTCCTTCGCCCGCATTTGTGTGTGTCTTTTGTGAGCATTTCAGATGGTAAGTGGAACAGAGGGTTGAGTGGACGAGGTGTCAGAGGAACAGAGGAGGACGGGGAAGACGGTGTAATTGGGACGAGGCCGAGCACGGAAGTAACCAATTAGGATTCTCCATTCTGGACCATTGTGTCTCTCTTTGGCTTCGCCTTTTGTGAGATTAGGAAACCTAAGCGAGGGATCGCAAAGCAGAAAGAGAGGAAACAAATATCGCAACTGTAAACGCATGGAAAAGGGAAAGGGAACGTTGGCAGGAATTACGAAGGACTGTTGGAGTGAACAGGAAGGAGAAGGAGAAGATGGGAGGGAAGGTAGGGAGGGGGCGACGATGCAGACGTACAAGGGGCATTGCGAAACTGGGGAGTTGTTGATGAGCTGTTCATTGGAAAATCAAGTGCTTGATAATTCGTCGCCTTGCACCGCGACACAACCACGACGATGAGCGACGCCGCAGTGATCGATTCATCGAATATTTTTATTCGTTCATTCATTCGACCACCACGCCCCAAGTGTCCCATGAGGGCGTTACCAATCACCAAATTGGCGGCGTGCTCAGTCAGTTTCCAACCCGCGCGCTTGGAATCCCAAAGCGGACCCGTTAAGAAGGAATAAAAGAATACAAACACACAAACTAAAGACATACCAAACTAAAGCAAACTAAAGACACAGGTTGCCCACGGAAACAAATGAACCATCATCGGACCAGGAAAATATCGCAAACAAAATAAGAACACCCGTTACGGCCATTTATGTATCCGCTTTAGCTTCCAGCTCGGTATAAGTGAAAAATTTCAAACAAGTTACCAGCAGGCCAAGCAGGCCAGCGAAATTATTATCGACGAAAAACTTGCACGTATACTGAGCAGGCATGAGAGAGACACCAAGCGTATACCCTTTCTAGGAATGTAAAAGAATTTAATTAGATTCGTTTAGCCGGCCCAACCATCCGGCAACCGAATAAGTACAAGTTCAATTCTACCTCCCGCCACATTGTTGAAGGCGTTCTATGCGTATGCCACGAAGAAAATATAGGCAAAAGGATAGAGAAGGGGAAATGTTCGCATAAGTTTCGCTTTTTTTTTTTATCTCTTCGATTGGTTGCACACTGAAAAGTGAGCGAGAGCTCAGTTTCCAATTTTTACCAGGCAGCCGCCTCTTATATTTGTCCTGTGTAGGCTGTCCGCATTGATATCGCGCTGATGTCTTAAACTCAATATTGTATCAAATGTCGCGTCGCCGCTGGCGGACGGGTCACTGGGCTATAAGATTCGCCGTGTGGAACTGTTTTACTGCGATGGCTGTCATCGAAGCTGACGCCAAAGCAAACGCCGACAACGAAAGATAGATATTTCTGAGCACCAAGGAAGAAAATAAGGCGGACAGAAGGCATCGAAAGATTGTCGGGCGCTAGCATACAGAGAGGAAGCGTATTTGTTTTATTTAGCGTTTGCGCCGCGAAGCAACTGCGTCTATACGAACAGTGTGTATAGAGACGCGGAGACGTGAAGGCAGCTATATAGGAGCAGGAAGGGGTGAGAACACGGAGGGTTTCTTTTTTTCTTTTTTTTTCTTTTTTTTGCTTTCCAGGTCGAATTCAGAAGGAGTTGCGAAGACAATCGCCGGGAAAATGTGCGAAGAAACCAACGGAAAACCTTAGAGATCACTGCCGGTATTGATATTGAATCCCTTCGCAGACTTGTAGCATTCTATGGCACCGGCGGCAGGATATGATACTCGTTGTCGATAGCAGTGAGAATAAAATGGACTGATGCCAAACTGAATAAGTTCTTATGGCTCTGGCTATTACTATGATATTACCAGCACCGGCATGTGTCAATACTTTCCGTACAGAACAAGCATGTTTAGTGCACATAACTGTATATGTCTATACGTTCAGACACTGATTCTGATTCTGGATCTACGTTCCTTGTCGATCTTCGAGTACCTTTACATAAACTGAAGAAATGATAAGATACATAGACTGGCCTGATAGCTAAAGAGAATTTGCTTTTTCGCGAGAAAGATAATTTGACATATAAAAACCAAGAACTACTATAATTTCGTACAGTTAAGTACGCTATCCCCAGGTTTTCCCGTGCCCCAGATCGAGAATCACCTGCACAGTCCAATCCTACTACCAGACCATCGCGGCGACCGCGCAGTTCCAACAATTCTTCCGATACCTCAGCATAAACTCAGGCACATACAGTGCGGTGCGACATTAATTAGAAACAATCTGCAACCAGCGCGGTCCGGGTAGATTAGCCCGCGCGTCCACCCGATGTATTCATTGGTGTAGGTGAGTGGTCAATATTTTCAGAGAGCAGCAACTGTGGGACAGGTAATTACCAAGAAATAATAAAAGAGAGGGAAAAGCTTGGAAGGAATTAGTCAGGACGTTCATTAATTAGGGCCGGGTCCGTGAGTAATTAATGCGTTCGGTGAACTCGTCGGTCGCTGCACAAAATGAGATGAGGAAGCGAGGGCAAGTTAAAAGTAATGAAAGACAGAGAACAGTAATCAAAGTACAATAAGGGTCGGACGAGAAAAAAGAAAGAGGCAGAAAAATAGATTAGGACGCATTCCAGAATGGCTGTGACATCGGAAGAAAAATGGAGAGGGTTTTCCGTCAAAACAGACGTGGCAGTTCGTGCCAAAGCTTTCAATGTATACTCTCGTTTAATATGCTGTTTGTTTTTATGTTGTTCTTATGCGAAGTTCTAGCAAAGGAAAAACGTGACACACCTACACACGTAAATGGGATGATGACGTGGTGGGTCATTCACCGCGATTGTGGAAGGGATGAGAAAGTGATGATGATGGAAAGGTGTTCTGTTCGAGTTCGTCCATTAGTCGAATGCTGGAGAGGAACTCAGCAACAACTCGTAGGCCTCGCATCTCCAACCATGGCCCTAGAATTTTGGCCAAGTCAAACTGGCATTGATCGACGCGTTTCAGAGCAGTTTGCATGAGGGTGCGCTCGAGATCGTTGAGACGTCCGTGAATACTACTGTGGAAGTCTCATAACACGAGCTCATCGTATCTAGAGTGAGCTGCTTCGTCACGCATGCAACAACGTCGCCTTTCTTCCTTGTTAGCCCAGCCACCGAGAGGAGATGCCGGGTGCCGGAAAAGTCCAAGGAGGAGTGCTGGGAGCTGTGGGTGTGACCACAAAGTCAGGTATACTAGACTTCAGTTGAGAGACACATGGATGTACGCTGCAGTGCTTGCGTCTCCGGAGCTTCATAACTAGCGGGTGCAGCCGACGGTGAGCTAGAAGGCGGAGGTACTGCCGACAAGTCTTCCCGTAGCGAAGAACTTCAAGCGGGGCTTCCTTCGCCTCAGCGGTAACCATATGGGTCTCTGCCGCACGAAGGGCTCCCCAGGCACACTCGGAGACTTCCCGCCACGAGGCACTTATGGACCGAAGAAGGTGGGAGACCATTCAATACAGGCAAGCTGTATGCAAGTGACCCGCGAACCAAAGCCCGGTGGATGACCAAAAGCGACGCCATGGCACTGCCTCGCTTCATGCCTGATAGATGCCTGATCACCGCAATCCACCAGCGGACTTTGGCTTCCAAGCTGGTTATGTGCTTCACCCAAGACAGCCTGGGGTTCTACCGTGACACCGAGGAAACGATGAAAAGATGCACTCCTCAACTGTACACCAGCAACTGAAACAGGGGAGGGGGGGGTATATGTTTATTCACACAAAAGGAGATGTCAGCTAGGCAACTGCCGGCTTGCTACTCCTTAAAAAAACGAAGGGAGGGAGGAAGGGGAGGGATGCATGTTCCTTCTGGTAAACGGAAGTACCACGGACTTTTCAGTCGAGATGTCCACGTCGTCGTGTCGTAGCGTTTACGGATGTAAACAGCGGTTAAGCTGAATGTCCATGTTCCCGTATGTTTGCATACTTTTCATTATGTTTTTTTTCCCTTTCAACGGCATGTAAAAGGGGCGATTTTGTAAATAAACAGCAGTTTTTATTCCGCGGGCTCAAGGTGTAGTAACAATGTGAAAGTTCTAAAAATACACGAAAGTGCTGAAAGGTGCAATACCAATGTTGAAAAAGGTGAACAACCATCTGAAACAGCGCCTTAAATGCAATGCACCCTTTTCATGTGGTGCTTTCGGCAGAATATGTGCCGTTTGAAATCGTACTTTTTGCAGATTACATCACTCAGAAGGATGTCTTACCTCTCTGTATGGTGTGAAGCTTACACCAAAAAAGTGTATGCCGCAGGATAAGATGATGATGATGACAGGTAGAAGACAAAAAAATGGGGAAGTGAGTCGCGACTAAGTCGGACTGGCTACTCCAGTACGCCTACGTAGAGCAACGAAGAGAAAGCAAAAAAAAAAAAAAGAAAAACGGAACGGCGGTAAGCCATTTACCCGTATGCACCCGAAACGTGTAAGGAAATTGACGATGTCGTTTATTCTTGGCCTAACGCGAATTGCAGAGGCTTCGTCTGCAATTAGGACAAACGCAACACTTCAGCCTAACCAAGGCCCAAATTACGAGGCAAATTAAATAAAATCCATCCAATCAAGGCAATTACTACTTGCAAGAATGGCAGTTGATCAAAAGTGGGCGAGCGCCAGTGGCGGTGGTGGCCTACAAAGCACATTTACGCCAAAGCGTGATTACTGGACACGGCCTTTCCCAAACGAGCAAAGTCGCCCACGCGCGCTATATACAGAAGCACACGTGCTGGCTTCCCTCCCAGCATTCCTCCGTCCGTATACCTCGCACGTGCCAATACGACACTTAAGCCCACACCGTCATCACATTTACACACAGGACCATTTACGTCCGCGTATAACGCGTGCCACAACCACGGGAAAACTGTATAGCCATCATTATGCCGCGCATAACACCCGACTTCCTCTCTCCCGCGCGCTTTAAGTCTCACACTGCGTACCCTAAATGATAACTGGCGTCCTCTCAAGCATCACGCTCGCATTTGCATTCCAAATGGTGAACGAGCTAACGTAGTCGTACCAGCCACCGTTGATGCATCGACGCAGGGTTTGAAAAACGCAAGGTGGATGATGGTGTTTGTTCGGAAAACGCAAAATGGACCTATTTGTTAGGCGTCAGCCAGTCAGGTTCCTGTTTGCGTCGGTCGCAGATTAATGGCCGCCACTTTGGGTAAGCGTGCGGAAAAGAAGCACGCGCCGTGTTCCTGCTATTTGAGAATTTGAAATACTGCGAACCAATGACATACAAAATAGCGGTGGAAAAAACGGTACGGGGTAAAAGACACGAAATAAAAGGCTGCATATGGAATCGCGGCTTGAGAAAGCACCAATGATATATGGCTATATGTGTTCTCGAATAAAATGGCAGCGATTGTAATGAGGAAAATGCTCAAGGCAGGGTGTGAGGCTGGGAATGTGTGGGTCTTATATGTAAAATGGATTCGTGCTCGGGAATGTTTGTATTCTGTACCTATACAAGAGGTGGCTGGAGAGTTGGCAAACTGACATTAGCGCGCAATGGTGAAATGTACAGAAAATGTGAACTAAGATATTTGCATCTTGGAGGGTAAAGCTAAATACAGGGTTCAGTCTGAAGACGAAAGAACTTGGTTCAACTCGTTCTACTTTGTGAGTCCTGTGCGAATGAAAGAATGTCGCGTTGACGTCGGCTAACATTCACAGAAGAGTCGCAGACCACAACGAGTTGAACCGAGTTTGAGTTAGAAACTCGTTAGAGTTACGCAGAAACGAGTTTGGTTACTGAACCGACATAAGTTACCGTATTTTCCGGTGTATAACGAGGAAACATTTCGGCTCTATTACTACGCTCGTAATCTCCAAACAACAGCCAATGAGCGCAGCTCTTACGCTGCGACATACCCTGCCTCAAGAAAACGCATGTGAGTTCGTCTGTATAATATCGCATGATATGATATATCGCATATGTGATATCAAATGACATCGTATTTAAAACTCGTCACTAACACCCATGCACCAAAGAGTCACCAAATGAAACAACGTGCCACGACCGAATAAAAGATAAATCATCGAGCCTCCCACCAGAAAGTAATTCAATGAATCCCGTTCAAGAAAGCGCGCCACACGTACGACAAGAAAGATCCTCCGAAGCGCTCCGGAAGGTAAAGTGATGACATTATCTGTTTTCAAAGCGCGCAGATGCGGCTGTAAATCCACAAACACTACAAGACACACCGGCGAACACGAAGAAAGGTAAAGAAATGAAAGGAATTCATTTGAGGGGGAATCTTTTGAGAACAAGCCTTCATCCGCTTTCACCGTCGGACCGAAGAGGGGCCCCAGGGGGATTCTGTGGAAAACAACGAGAGCAGGCTGGCCAAATCGAAAACAAGCGGGATCCATGAAGCATTAATGAGGCTAATGCTGTGATTCCGAACGGATGTCTTTCCTCTTGTACCGCTGCTTCTATGCCTTGCGACGGAAGCTGCTGCTTTTAGCTGGATTTTTCTTCCGGCGAGTGCTTTCAGATGTCCATTCCACTGTTTTGTCCCCTTTCTTCTATGATTTTTTATTTATTTTTTTTGCTTTCTTTCGGAACTGCGTCGAAAACAAGAGGGACGTGGATATAAAATTTACGTCTGCGCGTTAGTGCGCGCGAGAAACACGGGGACGGTACACGGGAGAAACACGGGGACGGGGACGAAAGCGGTATCGCCGTGCGCAAACAAAGAGGTGCGAAGGGTGGAGTTTGCAGGTCCAGGTACACCGTAAACTTTTTCACACCTTTAAAGGTGTGCGCTATGCACATTCAATCTGTGGTTGCGTAACATTGCGTCTCCAGGATGATATTTTACAAAATTCGGAAAGCATTACTAAAGATCAAGTGTCAGTGCAAATCTCGCTTTCATTATGTCTTGGATATCGTAGGTACGAGCTAATGCATATATGCATCGCTACCGATAATCGAGCACGCGCAAGTGTCTACAACACTGTTGAACAATGTTGAGATGTTGCAAGACTGAATTTTTGGAGGACAGACAACGCTCGAGTAAAGAAAATTTGTGCGAAACCGTGCTCCATTATGATGTTACCGAAATTACACCTAAAAAGGCGTGCGCCATGCACGCTATTACACCTTTAAAGGTGTGGAAAGATTTAGAGTGTAGTTGGTATATGCGGCGCATATATGTGGGCAGCACGCAAGTGGTAGGGGATTCGACTGCGGTGTGAACTATACGGCTCAACTAGGTTATAGTTAAGTTGAAGCTTCGATAAGACCTTGCAAACACCTGTTCACGTGGTCGACCACTACAGTTCCCTTATTTTTTGATCTTAAACACAAATACAAAACGAGACAGTTTAAGAAACAGCGAAGAGAGACGCGCATCCGGCTGTGCGTCCTGCAGGGTCGCATGACCACACGTGCACGGTATAGACCTTCTCTCTATAGACCCTCAAACCACCAGTCTCCGTGCGCTCCTTAGCCGCGTTCCCAGCGACGACACAACAGGGGTGGACTGCCAAAATCGCTCTTCCCATTGGGATGAATACTGATTGCCGCCGTCTTTAATGGGTATGACTGACGATAACGTAACATTCTATATAACTAGCCACCCGGTAGACATCTGACTAGAGTATCAAAGTTCGAAAGATCAAGAAAAAAGAAGATTGCTCGCTTCCGCGTGCGATATGTACACTTGTTCACGTGAGGAGTGCTGGCCGATGCGATATCTTTTCTGCACCGGTTCCCGAGTGGGAGAAAATGAACGGGCACGAAATGAACACGAACCGACACGAAAATGAACGAAAACGCACACGGGAAAATGAAGGAACTCGGCAAACGGCAGTCCACACGTGCACAATTCCCGTGACTACCACGGGCTGGCAGCACTAATGGCGGCGCCCATTCCTTGAATCGCGTTTTTGTGTATAGGAGCAGTGCAGGTCTTGCAGACCGCGTGAAGCGTCACGTAATGTGGCGTGATGTGTCACTAACACTACTGTGATATCCTAGATTAGCAGTCGTGGCGCTTCCAGACACACACAGTAACATTTTTTGTCACAAAAAAAAGCCACACTACTAAGCCGGATAGTGTTCTACGTGGTGAGACCGACTAGAACAGTGGCGACACCGCAGCCGTCGGTCTTTGAATTAGCTTTTCCGGTGAAACCTCTGCACAGCGCGCCTCAGTGACGTCCCTCACGAATTTGATGACATCCACTGGAGAGTTCGACATTGCTCGACCTTGAGCGACCTTGTTATCAGCGAAAGCTGGCGGACATGTTACCGATTCATTTTCCAAGAACCTGTAGAAATAAAGAAAGCGCTGTCGCAGGATTTCTTACGATTCTCGGAGCCAACACGAAAACTTTTTTTGTAATTTGGAAGCGAACTATATTCATAAAGGTTTATTTTATAGCCCGCTGTTTTCATACTTTAACGTTTACCTCACCTCACTTTCGGGAACTTCCCTCTTTCACTGCTCCGAGCTAATCAATTTCACAGAAAACTTTTTATTGATTCCGTTATCAAATTCAAACCGTTTTAAGACAGTCGCCTTTATCTCTGTAGGACACGACGGCAAAGGTGCAGCTTCTCGCACGCTTATAAGTCACCGTAACATCGAAGTCGCATATACGCACGTGTACTTCGTTTTTTCTCTCGTTTATCTCAAAACGAGGCTCTGTTTAAATAAATTTCGCATACGGTGCCTGCAGGCAACTCAAAATCGAACGCGGCTCTAATGACAAAACCACTTAGGAGCCTCAGACGTCCATTTAAATATGTCTGAACCCCAAAGAAACTTTCGACACGAATGATTCTTCAAGATACGTAGCCTACGCCGCACCATTCTCTATATATTAAAACGCTCCGTAATGGCGACGTACTTCCCCGCACCTTCGATTAATGTGCGACGAACCCATTTAACCGATTCGGCTGCTTGCCAGTGGCCTGCTCGTGGTCTTAGTGTCATCAAGCTCTTGGAAACATCGGTCGTCAAGAGCGACTTAGAAGTTGATCGATCGATGTTAACTTTAATTGTCGTAGGTCGCTCTGTTATTTATATTTCGTACGTCCAGATCTCATTATGTGCTGTGGGGCACTTGGGCGCCGGCAGAATTTTTTCCGGGGGGGGGTGGGGGGGGGGGTGGGGGGGGGGGTCACGATACGGATCGGCATTTAATTCTGCGCGTCGACTGCGCCCGCAGCTATCTTGTCTTGGCTGAGAAACGCTCCGTTTCTGGAACGTAGCGAAAACAAACAAAAAAACAAACAAAAGGAATCGTAATTTTTTTCTTGTGGTGCAACGACAATGTTTACTTGCTTGGGGGGGGGGGGGTGACATGCACCCCTGGTGGAGCATACACAGACGCCAAAATAAAAATGCACTCGTAACAGCAAAACGGGTTTTTCATTGGATACGAGAGTATAGTTGGTGCTCCAACACATGAAGCGAATGACACAGTCGCGAGTTTGACTTATTCACTACAATAAAAATATCGGTCGGTGTATACTCTTTCAATACCGAGCCCTGCGCTGAGGAGTAGCATCATTGGCAGATTCCGATTTCGAGGTGCCTGTCGATTGGAAGGAGTTAACCAGGGGCCTCTGTGGTGGTCGCTGTAAATGCCTAAACCGATTTCATTGTCGTTACTACATTTACAGCCCGGATGAACGTGCGACGGAAAGCTATCGCTCGTTTTCATTCTACTAGGACGTCAATCGAACGCATCAAGCCTCCCATACAATGCACACCCTTCTAAACTCCCGTAATTCAATGTCACAAAATGAACCCTCAAATAACAACCCAGCGGTAAATACATGACCGCAAAATGCTACTAGTGTATAACCAATCCTCGAATTCTGAGAAATGATTCGATAGACTGCCGAAGTACGATATCCCTTCCTATAGAACCATGCTCCATTGAAAAGAAAAATGATGGCAGACAAGGGAAACAGAAAAAAAAAAAAAAAAAAAGAAAAGTGGCGACACGCTGCGGCCGTGCGCGGAATCTCTGAGGAGCCGAACGAAGACGTCGCGACAGAGAAGAAACGAAGACAAGAAGCTAAAATACAGGGCGGGGAGAAGAAATGTTGTTGACTTTCACACAACGAGCCTCAGACGACTGAAAACAACAACAAACAAGAGCGTCAGCTAACGCTGAAGCGTCAGAAGTTGTTTCTTTCGGCAGGGGCTTTCGGAGCCGCGCGCGCGCGCGCGTTGGCCGTGGCGCGGGAAACGTGCGCGGGGTGCGAACGCGTTCGAGGAGTGTGAAAAGCGACTGGTGGGGGAGGAAAAGCTGAAGGCTGAGAAAAGTGGGAAGGGGAGGCAGTGATACAGTGGGAGAAGGAAACGGTAGGGAAGGTGGTGGGGATTTTTATTAGTGAGAGATTCGAGGTGATGGGATAAGGTGGGTGGAAAGTGAATTGATTCGAACGCGGGGATAGATAGGTGTGGGATTTGTAATTGTGGTCTTAAAGAAGAGTGGGGATGGGGTTTTTTTTTCGATAAGAACAGTTTAAAGCTTCCCCAGTTTCCTTTTTTTCTTCTTCCTTTTATTGATTTAATGCGGTGTAGAGACTTTGGAGAGCTAAAATCCGTTTTAAAAGCGTCGTTTGTATCCTATGGGCTTTTCGCCTTGCGATCTTTCCACAATCCACATATCCTGTGCAATTCGCTCTTATTCTAACTGAAGAGTTTATGATCTGCAATAAAGCTACAATCAAAGGTGGAATACGAACACAAAGGTAACATAATTCGACATGTGCAACGAACCGCGCCGCATTCGAATCTTAGTGTAGCAACGCAACAGTAAGTAATGTGAAGGCCAGATGGCGTAGACGCAGGATGATGGATCATATCCACGATGCCTATAGCCTGAGCTTTGGGCAACGAAGAACTCGACACAGACTCAGGTTCCAGCTCCCGTCTGTGTATCGTGTCCCTTCATTGCCCAAGTTCAGGTTCTACTCATCATGTGTAATTTGAGGGCTTAGAAATAGAAATTAATGCTTTTCCGTATGTGCTTTCAGGGAAGACAGCGGTCAGGGAGCACAAACGAGCTGATGCGAAGGTTACATGTTCAATTCCCGGTCATGGACGACACCGTACCAATTGCTGGGGAGTGCTGTTTCCTCTTATATACACAATGTCTGCTGAAATATCAGCGAAACGTCGAAGACACCGATGATAAAAAATTAACTTGATGAAAGTGCCAAAATGGCAGCTGGACTTATGGTTGCTGCTAACGAAACTTTCCTGTTTCACAAAATCTGAAGAAACGAAAGTCGTGTTTAATTTTGGCGCACAACGTGGTCGTACGTGTAATCTCCCTATATATAAATAACGTAATAACGTATAAATAACGTAATAAATAACGTAAAATAAAGGAGATAAACTAATGCAGGCACATACGTATCCACGTCTTGTGTTGCTATCCTCAGAGTATCAAATTTTGGAACGGATTTCGACGACCTACTCAAAATATTACATCCCTCTTTCCTACATACGTGTAGACCTTGGAGGTTTGACGATGAAACCCCGTATGCGTAGTTGGAAGCCGAATATATTGAAAGTCGTCAAGAATAACCCGTTCACTGATGCGCAATATTACGCCCACAGGGCATAAAAAGGCGCTCCGAAAGAATCGCCCCTGCAGCGAACGCCATAAAAGAAAAGGAGCAACGGCAAAGAACGGCTGAGAAAAGCCGGCACGATCCCTATTTGATTCATCTTCCAATTGCTCCACAGGCTTTGAGCGTACGATCAAACGGAGACTAAAAAATTTGCTGATTAATGGCGGATTTCAAAAGGAACAGCCAAGAATGCGTACAGAAAGATGATGCAAGTATAAGAAAAGGAGGCACGGGAAAAGAACGGAAAAACTGTTTTGTGCTTTGCACCGCTATCTCCACGTTTTACGGACGCGCGCGCTTTTGAAAGTTTGCCCCGCGAAAGAGGCAAAAGTTTAATCTATGCCGCCAGCTCGTGAGCCTCTCTTCGCAGATGAAAGAATGAAGGATTGCCGTGCCTTTTGTCGAGCTGTCTTCCCTTTTCTTGGGATGCTTGATTCGCTGTAGAGTTTTTTTTTTTTTTTTCGCTTCTTATTAGGTAGAGGAATGGGGTATTCGGAGTGGTGGTGACTTGGTTATTACGTGAAGGTATGAGGGATTGTGGATGTACTTGGCTTGTCCCGTTCAGGGTTGTAAGACGGAGTGGGTGATATTTTTTTTGCTCCTCGTATGTGTATGATGGGTGATATAAGAAGGGTACGTATGAGGGTCGAGAAGATTAATGCGAATTTTGTTATGTGTCCGCTCTCTCAGAAATTTAATTTCGTGTGTGTTGCGTGTGGTGAAGGAGGAATGCACGGCGTAGGAGTCGGCCAGAGTTCGTGCAGGGTTTTCAACTTTCGTTTTGTAGGTTTTGCGGCTTGAGACATGAGCAGTCTGCGGCAGTTCACGCGCCAAGTTTCGTAGCGCACTACCTAAAATACCTAAGAAGTGCCAGGTAGCGTCATATCAAGTATTACATCTGAGCTCATATTTGGACAAGTTGTTCAAATACTTCCTTTTTTCTTCATTTTGTGATTGCTGATGGAAAGCATTTCAATTTCCATTCTCACGCCCGATATCCATCTCGCACTGCACCTGACGTCCTCGAAGCACTGTGCCAGATTGCTACGTCTGACTGCGCTGGTCCCAATGAACGTGAGATAATGAGAAGCGATCTTCTTCCGCCGAATACAGAATTCGCGGGTTAATGCACCTGCGAGGTCGAGTCAACCTCTGCGAGGAAACCTATTTTTAGTACACTCACAAATCCTTTCAGACACAAGGTTACTTTTCTCTCTCTCTTTTTTTTTTTTTTTTCGGAGTCTAATTAAGGCCTCGAGGCAATCTTAATACGTCCACGAGGTGGCGATTAATTAATTCATGATACCGATTAAGAAGGTAGAAAGTATTTTACGTATTAACGATGTATTTAGTCCGTGTATTGAGAGACCCCTGGTAGGCCACTTAGAGCTGAAGTGAGACACATTCCTTTCAGGTGTACGTGGACTAATGAACGTGTCGCGACACCGTACTCTACCCGTAATGTGTGTTTGGCTTTCGTCCTTTCCGTCCTCACGTTCTACGATAACACTACTTTCTTCCTGCATTATTTAGAGTCAACCCCACGTGATCCAACAGATTTATTGGCCCGTTATAAAAGCGCAGCAAAAAAAAAAAAAAAAAAAAAGGAAAGCAGTTACTGTACATGCATGTTATAGACTGCTACGCTACTATATTTTTATGTGAGCACCGCGAAGCAAGCGTGGCTGTTTACAAACGTGGCTAGATGAAGAGAGGACAACGGGAAGGAGTGAAAAACGGATGGTAGTACGCGTATCTGCACGGACTGTCGGGGGCAACTGCGCCGAAATATGCCACGAAGGTCTGACGTAAGACTCGTAATAACATCAACAGCGCAGCCGGGGTAGGGATAAACATATCACCCACCACCACCACCACCCTGAAGGTGGGATTCGATGCAGCACCTCTAAGTCCTTAGGATGACTTTGATGAAAATAATAATAATAATAATAATAATAATAATAATAATAATAATAATAATAATACCTTTATTAATGTGCCCAAGAACAGCCGAAGCCTTGGTGTTGGCGCACGCAGACAATGCAGTATTTACAAATACACACACACACACACATATATATATATATATATATATATATATACATATACATACATACATATACAGGTTAGGCGAAACATAACATAACATATTCAGGAAGAGGAGCGTAACTGGAAGATATTCACAGTGATACATACAATACAGACTTGGAGATATACAGTACATAGTACTAAAAGGGAAAAAAAACTGTACAGCTTCACGTGTTACAGAGTGAACGCAAAAGGAGAGTTTTAAAAACGTTCGAATGGGAGGTAAAGATATCAACAGTGGGGTGAATTGCGTTCGTCATTTGTTGAATACGTACGATCGGATTTGCAGGCATATGGTGGGATAAGTACAATATATTCGTGTGTCGGGTTACATTGACAGGTACGGCGATATGAAGCAGATGTAATAAAGATGGTGTATCGAGAAAACTGTGTAAGATCTTATAACAGAGCATAATCTCATGAAAACGGCGTCGCGTTGAGAGTGGTTGGAGGTTAAGAAATGACATTATCTCTCTAGAGATATACATTCTAAAGTGAGGGCTTTTTCTTAAGAATACGCTATGTACAATGTGTAGAAATTTCTTCTGGACAGATTCAATCCGTGACGAGTCAGTGCAGGAAAGGGAGTTCCACACTGGAGACGCGTATTCCAGTCGCGGTAAAATTAAGGAACGATACAGGTGAAGAAATACAGAGTGTGTGGAAAAGATTTTGCATGTATATGTGAGCAAGCCAAGAATTTTGAGAGCTGAAGACCGTACGTAAGAGACATGATCATGAAAACGCAGCTGGGAGTCGAAAATGAACCCCAAATCCTTCAGTACATCGACACGCTTGATGGCATCGGAACACATGTATGTATTGCATATTATGTTAGTTTTTCTTGAGTAAGTCACATGTTTCGTCTTCAATGGATTAATAGTCATCCCATTTTTAGAGCACCATTCAATTACAGAAGAAACGTCAGTTTGTAGCTTATGAACGTCATTTGGGTCGTGGATAACTTTAAATATCTTCACGTCATCGGCGTACTGAAGAACATGAGAATGATGAATATGCCCAGCTAAGTCATTAATAAATACATTGAAAAGGAGCGGCACCAGAATTGAGCCTTGAGGGACACCTGAAGCGGGAAAGTAAGGAGAAGAAAAGGCACCGTGCACCTTTACGACACAGCATCTGTTACTCAGAAACGAACGGAAGAAAGCAATGAGGGCGTTTCCGAGACCAGTCATATGAAGTTTGTGAAGTAAAATAGTATGGTCCATCATGTCAAATGCCTTTGAAATGTCGAAATAAATTGAATCTACTTGTCCTCGTTCTGAGACACAAGGAGAGAGAGACACAAGAGAAAAAATTAGCCTGCGGAGGTATTTTCGCTTCAAAGCTCTCGAACTCTTCGACGACGTATCGTCTGCTTCAGGACGGCAATCCATCAAAAGCGGGAAGTTCGAAACCGTACGGATATAATTGGGTTCAAATTGTCGCACCACACACACAAAAAGAAAATAATAACCGGGGAACGACAAGAAACGGAAAAAGACATCATGCGATGGATCCTCTACATGAAGCCACCTTTAAAGCTTTCTTCGTTTTCTCTTTCTTTATTTATTTTTTTTTTTTTTTCACTTTGCTTATATTACCAGTTCAGCATGCTTGCTTATGAGAAGAAGAAGGAAAAAGTACGTGAAAACGTTCCGTGCCGTCCAGCTGGCCTTATCGTAAACGGCAGAAAACCAATATATAGCTTCTAACCTTTCGAGACCTTCAAATCCAATCAAGCCGAGTTCGACGACAAGCAGTCGTCGTTATACGCGCTGCTCTCAAGATCGCCAGGGAGAACAAAAAAACGAAGTTGGGAAAAACTTCGTCGGGAAGCATCTTCCGCCCAAGCCTTTCCGCTCCAAAAACGTCGAAAAACTTTTCCTTGTACATATATATTTATACAGCTCTTTTTCCTCTGCAGGCTCCGTGTTCTTGCGCACCGGCTGCTCAAGCTGCGAACGACAGCTGAGGTCCACAAATCTTGCGCAGGCAACTGCCCTCTCCAAAAATGGTTGCCCTATGAAGAACAGACGTTGTTCGCGCTCGGTGTAAACGAGACGCTCTTTGTGCTCCGGTACTTGCGAGCGGAATTTTCGACGCCGACGCCGACGTTGCTGCTGCCGCCGACGCCGCCGAGAAAAAGCAAACAATCCTTCTCTATATTGCTGGTGCTTGAACAATTGCGGAGAGAGAGAGTTCCGGCTGAATGGGAACGTAAAAAAGAAAGATGAGAGGAGTCTATGAATACAAATATGTACAAGAGGAACTGCGTAGTGTATTCAAAGAAGGGATGGATTCACACGGAGAACAGCGTGCAGTTTCTGAAGTTCGACGATGAACAACAAACAAGGAGATAAAAAGGAAAAGAACACATCTATTTCACGTGTATTTTGTCATTAGTACTTGTGTTTCTTGGGGGGAAAGACCTGATGAAAACACATACTATTACACGCGTACTCCTGATTACATCATCGTGACCTTCTCATTACCTCATTATAACAACGACTGTTGCTTATGGCACAGCATACGAATATGATGACTCTGAAATATACATATATATATATATATATATATATAGTTGAAATAAATGGGAGACAGAAGACGAAAGTAGGGGAAGTAACAAAAAAGGGGGTTTATTAAAACTTAAGAATCATAAAAGTTAGGTCCAGGTCCCTGTCAGGTCCAGGACCCACTCCTGGACCTGACACGAAAACGCTCTGGAATTTCCCCAATTGACAACCGCCAGGTGGCGGGAATTTCCCCCAACCGACCACGTCGTTCTCAAGCCCCTTATCAGCCTCGTGGCCACATTTAGCTCTTTTGTCCCGAAGAAGGCGGAGCTTCCGCCGTAACGTAGACATCCTCCCTAACTTTTATGATTCTGAAGTTTTAATAAACCCCCTTTTTTGTTACTTCCCCTACTTTCGTCTTCTGTCTCCCATTTATTTCAACTATAATTACGTAGTCGTCCGATCCAACTTTTCAAGATATATATATATATATATATATATATATATAAAATCTCGAACGATGCGCAGCTACCCAGGGCCGACGAGCCGCAAACACGGCGAAACACGTGTCCTCTGGTGCTGTCGCATCGTTCAATGAATATCTGTTTCTCTACGTGCAGCCATAGAAGCCATTTTAATCTGTAAGTTTGAATTTCAAACACGTCTAGCCTCATTTACTTATTTTTTAATGGCTTTTCCCCTTTCTTTATATATATATATATATATATATATATATATATGGAAATGTGATGTAACAGCTTGAATGTGACGGCTAGTTTGCACTGAACAGAGTGCGATTGCGTTTCTACAAGAGAGCAGGCTATGTCTGTCTGCAAAGAGATCTACCCACACAGAAATGAACTGATAATACTGAAAAGACCGGACGATAAAAAAACACGGCAATGAAAAGAAAGAATATATATAGCTGCCAGGGAAGACCTACGCGATTAAAAAAAAAATCAAAGCCACATATAATATACAGAAACATGCCATGCTCCCAACCGTAATGATAGGGTCACAACGACAAAATAAAGGAAAGCAGACGACACAGAGACGTAAATTGCCTTCTGCCGTGATTCACAATCTCCCCGCTTTTGTTCGCAATGATGGCGATACAAGGAGAGCTGCGGTTTCGTCCGTAGAAACGAAACTGAAACTGAAGCGAACAAGCACTAAAAACCACGAAAATGGCGGTAAACATTGCGCCACTAATGGCGCTACTGTGGTAAATGGGCCGTCGGATTGGTCGGGTACCCGGATATCTTCCGCTCTTCCCTGTTCGGAGAGCATACCGCTGCGCGCAATGCCCGACCACAGCGCCGCCATGAGGAGACAAAACGAAAGGGAAAGATAACGCAGCCACGCTATCGTCTGCTAGAAAAGTTTTCTCGGAGAACCGCAAATAAGAGGGAGAGGTAATGGCCTTTTAGGGGGACAAGGCGGGACGATATGGGTTTCTGCTTTGGATTCCCTCTACAGAGGTTCACCGCTGTGCAGTAAAACGCGTCCGACCAACAGAAACTGCTGCTGGGAGATCGGTAGTCGCCAGTGTGGGAATCCATGTCAGTAATACAGTCTAAAGAGTGAGGATAACTTACACACACTGGCTTAACGCAAACAATGAAACAAAATTTAATATGACGTTTCGATGCCTGTTCGCGCATCATCATCAGAATGAAACAAGAACGGTACGCCATCTGAGTTATAGCTTAGTCATGACCTCGTAGCAATCAGGTAGTGGCCCCTTGTAACTGTTCCACGCGTTATCATTACGGTGAATGTGCCAAGATCCCAAAAATTTTCTTACCTCCCATCTATGCTCGTGTGTTAAATTTGAATTTAAATTTCGAATTAAATTTTGTTTCATTGTTGCGTTAAGCCAGTTTGTGTAAGTTTTCCTCATGATGTCGTCGGCGTCTGAGCTACCTTCAGTCTAAAGAGTGCTCTGAAGCAGTTGCAGAACTGCCCCCATGTGGTCACACACTAATACAGAAACTACAGATGAGACGAATCCAGAATTTTCCGAATCCAAATCCGAATCTAAAGAAGGTTCTGCGAATCCATGAATCTCGAATCTTTCGGGTCCTTTCTTAAAAATCAGTCTAAAAGGCCAGGGGAAAAAACACTTCGAATGAAAAGTGTTTTGAAGCAGAATTCGATATCTTTGTTTAATGAAAACAAAAACAAATTTGACAATAGCTCACATTCAGAAGAAAGCATAGCTTTATATACGTCTTCTTCAATGTAATTTATTTAACATGCTGTTCATCGACTACAAGGAATACACGAACTCTCGAGTCTCCATTCTTTCCATAAAACTAAGGGATAATCAAAAGCAAAACCATGTTACTTTTAAACTTGTAACGCAAGAGTACCTGCCTGAACCCTTTCAGTCCAAAGCAATGTAAACCAACACACACACAAAACAAAAAACAAAACAAAACAAACACCCGAAACATAGCCATTGCCATAGACCTTTTATAGTAGATAGCCATTTGTGTTTTCCTAAGTGATCTGGAGTCGCCGGCTCTCGTAATGAGTGCCTATTTCTCCTTCTTTTTTTTTTTTCTTATCTCCTCAACTCAACTCAACACCCGAAACATTTAAATTACTGCTGATTTTTGTTCAAAAACACCAGCATTCTCACCCGCTCAGAGTCTAGCCCACTGCGTTTATTATCAGCTATGACACCCGACGTGCTGAAGAGTCCTTCTGACATTACTTCCGGTGGCCGTGTGAGCATGAACTTTTTAGGCCAATCAGGCTTTCGGCGGACTCCGGAGGCGACAATTTTAAAAAGAAACAAACAAACGTGGTTGGTGGATTCCGAAAGATGCGATTGGCCCATCCCTAACAGAAACGCTTCACCGGGAGCCAATGGTGTTGTGGACGAATGCACCCGATCCAGTTGCAGTGAGGGTATTGGCTGCGGGCTGCGCTGTTGGACATGATGGAAAGCCTGCAACTGGTCCTGCGGCTGAAACACACAAGAGACAAACAAAACACAAGCCTCAAGGTGTCTATGAAGATGCACAATTGAAATGTGGCAGTCGTGGAAAAGTCTCTCAATTACCTGTCGAGTGCGGTAACCAATTATGCTACGCTGGCATCTGGTTCCCGACGACTTACCAAGCGGCCTCATTCAACTAAGGGGAAACGCACTCACTCTCTCTCTCTCTCGCACGCTCTTCTACATTTATTTTCTCTCTCCCTCTCTCTCACACACAAACATACATATGTATACAACACGAGTACGAGGCAGCGGCGTCTGGCTAAACATGATGGAACGTATACAGCTTTTTTTTCCTACAAATTCTTCATTGGTTTATGGTAGAGTATTGGTAGATTATTGGTAGAGTTTACCACAAACTATGGAATGGTATGTTATGGTAAACTATGGTGGTATGGTAGTATTGGTAGAGTATGGTATGGTATGGTTTATGGTGTGTTTTTTTCTTTCCATAGCTATGTATATAAAGAAAATTCGTTACATTGATATGGTGGTTTGTACAATAGAAAACAGGAAATAACAATGGCATCTACAACAAAAAAAGTGTAGAACAGTGCCATTCATACAAAGAAAACCAGTAAAACTATTAGAGCTGTACAATTAACAGCGAAGGAAAATGTACAGTACTAAAATCGCGGACGGACGCTATTAACACACACAGAGGCGGTCATTTTTACATACAGATCTGAAGGAAAGCTAACGACCAGGTTTCACCTGAGCTATAAACTCTGCATGGGGGATCACTGGCTAATGACTATAGACAGCTCAGCGGTGCGTGAAAATGATTAATAATTTTTCGCGGCGAAAACATTTCATGGCAAGTTACGTCACTGAGAAGGCAGAGGGGCCCATGTGGTGAAACTCCGGGTCAGGACGTTTCGCACCTCACCGCGAAGTCAGGCGACTCCTACCGGGACTGGAAGAAACCTCGAACGCCTCACCACCGTCTTGTTACGGGCCCGCTTGCTATGCATTAGTTCCGCTGCAGGAAATTCTCGCAGAAAATACGCACCGACCACAAAATGAGCATTCCTCGTGTAATGGGTAAACCCCGGTTACTTGTGCGCAGGAGAGGTGAAAATGGGCGGAGAAATCACGTGGGCAGCGTTCCTCCACTCACCGGTCGGCGCGGAGTAACCAACGTGCTCGATGTTGTGGTTGCGGTTACTTCGTTCCTTCCTTCCCATGTGAACCGACACAAGTGGGCTCTCTGCGTCCAGTTTGTTGTGCTGGGGGGCGGCCAATCACGTGCCGAGTTAGGTTACGTCATAGGGGAAGGGCGGGGAATATGGGGAAGGGCGGAACTGAGGAGCTGCGCGGAAGCGTGGCCTACTTGCAGGGCGTATTGTCGTTACTGTTGTTGTTGTTGAGCAACAAACTTTCGCGCAAAGTTTGTATTCCATCAGGTGCCTAACGAATCAGTGCAGAAAGTTCGTCACTTATTAAAATCGTATTCAGACACTTTATTCTTTACTTTCGTTTCGTTTCAACAAATCCGCTGACCCGACCTGGTCCCCTGATCTTCTCGTGATGTAAGCTTCGAAATAGTATTGGGCATAGGGACTGGCGAAACACATTAAACTTTCATCATATTTAAACCAAATCGTTATATTGTAAACGGAATCGTTTGATACCGTGTATTAGGAGAGAGAGAGAAAATCTGCGTTAACGTTGCATCGTTTCATCACGAACGATTATTAAAGAGCCTTTCAAACCGTACTAAATATTCGGCAGTGGAATTGAAAAAACGGCCGGATTAAGCGCCAGCAAATAATCCCCTTAATTGAAAACGTCGCGGCGATCGTATACACCTGACGAAATTGTTCTGAAAGGCGACGCAGAGCTTCAGCTATGTACAGGGGCTGAAAAGGATTTGAATAATTGAGTATTTTAAGGAACATTCCCCCTCCCTATTCTAAATTTATTCATTTTCTCTCTCTCTCTCTCTCTTTTCTTCCTCCACCCTCAACTCCCGTTTCCTCCAGATTCGTCTGAAGCGAGTGGAGGGTGTTAAAGCAATAGAGAATGGAGGAGAATATGTGATGAACTCGCAATATTTATGCTCTTCGGGCTTGCCAGAGGAGCATTAAAGAGCATTCACAATGGGGACAACCAGCGGCAAGGCCGTGTGAATACACCATTCACTCGTTGCTGGAGGTTCCAAGGTCATGCTTACAGACTATAGGTTTCGAATTCTACCACTTCTTGTGCTGAATGACGTTCTCCCTAGGTTTTCCGGAAGATTTCCCCTGAGCTCGGTACGGGATACACGTACACTCTTTAAAAAAAAAGGTGTAATTTAACTAATTTTTCTTGCCACCCCCTAGCACCCCCTTTGTATAGCACCCCCTTTCGGAGAGTACAATCACTCTCAAAAAGGCGTCTCCTCACTCCCTTTAGGGAGTAGGGTTACGCTCTACCTCCCTACTGCATGGAGGGCAATATTACTATCCGGTAGGGAGTGGGGGAGTAATGCTACTCCCTTGAGGGAGTAAGGATACTCCTTCTTGGAAGGAGTGATATATGTGGCAAGAAAAATGTGTCAAAGTACACCCCTTTTTTTTAAAGAGTGTACTAGCCCCATTATCTCCTCACTCTCCCACTACTCCCTCAATTTTTCCGCGTCTCTACACAGCTCACAGCCAGTTTTATTTGTACGTTTTTTTTTAGTTCCGTGGTTAGCGCCGCGAAACAATTGTGGCTATGAGCGGCGCACAGACGTGGACAGCTGGAGAGAGGACAGCATGAAGGAGTGGGGGACAGAAGAGGGGGTTAGTACGCGTCCTGGACCGACTTCAGGGGGAACTGTGCCGACATTCGTCTGGAATGTCTGCCGGAAAACCCCCAGGGAAAACCCCAGACAGCACAGCCGGAGCGGGTATTCGAACCCGCGACACCTCCCAGTCTCGGCCAAAAAAAAAAAAAAAAGCGATCATCCTAATCACTATGCCACGTGTGCTGGTACACCCACAGTATAGTGCAAATATGAAGTGCAAAAATGATTGTTTTTTATCGCCCGTTCATCGAGTATTTTCATGGCGATAGGTGATTTGTAGAAAAACTTGGACGGACTGGTGTGTCGTACTCAAAGTGCGATTCCGGCGCTGAGGATTTTAACGTTTTTAGTAGAACAGGGGATTGATGACAGGACGCAGAGAAAAAGGTGGACAATGAATGAAGTGACAATCATAATTTGTGGCTTTGCGTCGCGAGACAGCTGTGCTCATGAGCGAGGCCACAGTGGCAAGTGTCTGGATTAATTATTTTGCCCACCCGAGGTCTAACCTAACCCAACCTAACCTAACCTAACCGTAGCACAGCGTATTGAACGGCCCTCGCGGAAGACGGCGCGCCCAAACAGCCTGAACCCTGACACCAAGTTGCTGGCGTCCTTGGCTGTGATCGAACCCGTAACCTCCAGATGAATAGCTGGATACGCTATCGATACACCGACGCCGGTAAGAAAGCGGAGTATGGTAAGATATGGTATCCTTTCACCGACGTGCGTTGTACAGATTCTGTCGAGAGTATCTAGATCCTGTTTGCCCTCTCTCCTACACTGTTGCCTTTGGTGCCAAGTTTTGTTGTGATGTTTTCATCTATTCCATTTCAAAGTGTCTTGGTTTGTAGCGTGTCCCTTTCGTTTTTTTTTTGTTTTTTGTTTTTCTTTGTTTGTTTTTTTAATAACGCGTCCTGGAGTAGCCAGCCCCGAGTGGCTCGGCACAAACATCTCAATTTTTTTCTTTTACAAATTAAATCAAATCTGTTGCCCTCTGTCTTTATGATGAAGTTGTTTTTCCTTTTTTTTTTTGCTTTACTTTTATCTATTTGTTTACTAACTTAAGCCTGCGTGTCAAGGAAAATTCTCCTAGTAGAGAGCCAGCTGTTGGTTCGTGTGGTTCCTGTCCTCGCGCCTTGCTGCTTTTCCTTTTTTAATACGTTCAATTTATACAGATTCTTTGCTTCGGAAAAGGCAGAGGCGACCGTCTTGCTGGTCACTTTAACAAAACTGAGAGCAAGGTCTCACGTTCCCACGACGAAAGAATAAGACCCCCAACGAAGAACACATAACTCTTAGGAACAGCACAAAACGGAGTGCTGTTGGACAAATGTTGGTTTAAAAGGCCATAATCTGCGGGGAAGAAACGAGTGTCGGAAAGAAAAAGAAGTTTAATAAAAGAAATAAAAAAAAGCTGCAGCCTCTCCTCCCGCCACAAGAGAGCGTATACAGTTTCGAGGCGCCCGTCTTCGTGTCACCGTAATTTGACACATGCAGCTTATTCGCAAAGAAAAAGGGAGTGAATTAGAAGGAAAGAGAGAACGAAATATAAGAAGAAGAAGAAGAAGAAGAAGAAGAAAAGGACGGGGACAAGCTATCGCCCTCTAACGGGCCGCGGTAACAGTTGTCAGCTCTCGTCTTGCGCATTTTCCCACGCGCTGGGGAAGACAGCAGACTGAGAGGAACCGCGACATGTTACATATCATGACTTCGGATATGAGATTAAAGAAAAAGAGAGGAGCAGCACTTGTGGCTTCTGTAGCTTTTCTGTGATGCCACGGTGTGCGAAGAAATCGGGTGGAGTACATATCCTTGATATGCAGAGTGATATTTTTGTTTCTGTTTCTTTCGTGTAGATTATAAACACGACTTCTCCAGTGCTTCTCAGTGTAAAGTAATTCTTTGTGCTTCCATCACTATTTGTCTCCTTTCTATATGTGTGTCTGCGCGACTTGGGGCCAATGGCTTCCTCGATATGAGACGCAGTGAAGGAAGCTTTTTTATATAAAAATATCCTTAAGTTAAGTACATAGCCTTGCCGAGAAACTGTAACGGTTTTCTCCGAAAAGGCTACTGCGTACAGCTCAGAATGTTTCGTATGCTCCTCGACCAATTTCTGTCGACTTTGAGCGTTTGAGAATCAGGTACATAGATACACATGCAGAGACAGATATTCATGTGCAGACATTTCTTACCTACTTTCGAAGTTTATACACGTGGGCTATCTACGAATACTGGATGCTTACCTGCAAAGAAACGAAGGGCCAATATAACCAGCAGTAGCGTGTCGTCATATCGTCATGCGTCATTCTTAATTTCACTGCACCTATCACTATAAAGCCGCGTTCCCAAGCACGCGATTTGCGAGAGCGACAATTTTTTCCATGGCTCGGCTTCTCTTTGAACGATTTATACGCGAGCGGAACCTGAAGGCGATGTCGACAACGAAACCATACGGTTGCGAGAAACCTGTTATTGCTACCGCCTGCGCGGAAGAGAAAAAAAAAAAATTGTCGCTGTCGCCGGCGCTCGCGAATCGCGCGCTTGGGAACGCGTCTTAACACTTCCTACTGCCTGTCAGAAGCTGCCGTTGTGAAAGCGGTACAATGAAAAGTGCCTGAAATGGACCATTATTGTTATCACATCAATATAAACATCATAATACCCGGTACCTAAAAAAAAAACAAAAAATAAACAGCTCCCGTGGCATAGTGGTTATGATGATCGCTTTCCACGCCGAGACTGGGAAGTGACACGGGTTCGAATCCTGTCACCGGCTGTGCTATCCGAGGTTTTCCCTGAAGTCGGCCCAGGACGCATGAAAACTATCCCCCCTGTCCTCCACTCGTTGCTGCTATCCTCTCTCCATCTGTCCACGTCTGTACGCCGCTCATAGCCACACTTGCTTCGCGGCGCTAACACGAAATTTAAAAAAAAAGTACATGAAAAGATAAGTCTGTTTTCTACCTCTATCCCCAAAAATGAAAAGAGAGCGGTCACTGCACCAGGGACAATTAAAAATCGTCCCCTTAACCTAGCCAGATAATGAATGTATGAAACTTTTATTCGGCGTGCAACCGCAACGCGGATATTCTCAGAGGACTAATCACTTGCATCGATTATGCGCTGAGCTGCCGACTCCCCCTCGAAGCGAAGGCACGCATAAAATACACGCGGGAGGCAAGAAATAAAACAAATGAGATACACGTTCCTGATAAGGATAGCTCCCTCTTTGTCCCGGCATGCCATTATGGTATCCCTCCGGATATATCTGTTACTGAAGCCGCTACCCAAAAATGGCAACATTGATTGATAGCTCGATGCTGGAGCGGGCAGACGATTGGTTACCGAAAGCGCAAGCAACGATATTTTAATTTTCTGTGCGATGATGTATCGGTCGCGTATATGGCAGAGTCTTAGCACGGCATGTGGAGTTCATGCATGCTATATTCGGGTTGTGGTCATCGCCAACACGCCGGTCAAGGTTGTCCACACATGTCCGGGTGAAACACGTGTGTTTGACGATTAAAAAAAAATAATGTTTAAATGGATGCGCTATCTGCGTGACAGCTGGGAGATAAGAAAGATGAATGCTTCAGTTGTGTGGCTACCGTTCGATCCATGCTGTGTGTCGCGCCGCTTTCAAACAGAGTGTACAGAATGTCAAATTTATGAGCAGTGTTGCACGTATCGCCGTTACAGTAATGGATACTTTTTCGGTATATCGGAGTGCGTATCGCGATACATTCTTAAGCCGGTATCGGAAAAGTATTTCCGTTACAAATTTATGGTAACGCGATCTCTTTATCGTTACCGATACCGATACTTTTTAGTAACCCACCCTTTCTTCACCAACCATATTTCTCACTCTTATTCATTGTCAACGGTCCACCTAGCCCTCGACAAGAAGCTTGTGGGCACGCCAACGTGCTCCGTAACCGGAATTATGGAATTATACTAAACACGTGTTCACCGTTTTTCTTTGAAACGAAAGGAAATAACAACGCTGTGTTCAACAAAAGAGTTGAGGTCAACGAACACAGGTCAAGACTTTGACAGTGCGCTCTGGATTCCACTGCTAAGCTGCCGTGTCGCACTGAGTCACGTTCACATATACTGTGGCATTGTTAACTTCGGATAGGATTCCTTGGTCACTGGACTCCACGGCATTTGTGGGCCTGACACCAACGTAAATGTCACACTGGCCTCTGTCAGCTGCCGGAGAGACCACGAATTGCAAGGATGGCAGAAGACGATTCCAAGAACCAGCTATTGATAAAAGTTAAGCATAACGTCTCCGAGCTACATGTTAAATATGCTCTCTGTTCACTGCAAAACTATTCGCGTAAGCGTTATTTCCATGTTGCGTCATCTCCGTATTTCGGATAAAAGTATCGCCCAAAGTATCGCGTTACCTTTTTTTTTAGTAACGGTAGCGGCGGCACTCCGTCACTTTAAAAAAGACGTATCGATATCGGTATCACGATACCATATTTGGGTAACGGGTACAACACTGTTTGTGAGGTACTGAGGCCCGTGGTGGGGAAAAGCAGGAAGGAGGAGTACAGATGAAGATGCGATTTGTTGTACATTAGAAATACAGAAAAATCAACGTGTCAAAGCCATCACGGTCACTCAGAGGTGACCCTCTGGTATGGGGAACGGCAAAACCATACGTGGTGGTGGTGGTGGTGGTGGTGGTGGTGGTGGTGGTGATAGGGCTTGCCGTTGTCGGCCTCACGTATGTGGGCAACGTCACGACTCACGCCCTGGGGGAATGTGCGTCCTGGGCCGACTTCTAAGGGAACTGTGCCGACATATGTCTGAAAGCGTCTGAGGAAAACCCAGGAAAAACCCCAGACAGCACAGACAGACCGCAGGGAGATTCAGTGAACTGTTCCCACTCACACGGTTCGCGAACGGTTTGGACGCTGCAGAACCAGATGATTTCGTTCTGAGTCACTTGACCGTCTCAAGGGTCCCCCACGATACCGTCCACGAACCGTTTGAGAAAAAACGATTCGCTAAGACGTGTAATATTCTCCTTGCGAATTATTGTCGCTGTGCGGGGAAGCTCGAGTTCAGCCTTGTCGCGAGGGGGGATAAAAAAGAGAAGGGCAACAGGCGTTTGGCAGAAACCTCGGGAGAGTTCAAGAACTTAACAGACTGACTGCAGTACATGTTGCGTGTGAGAGTTTACCGGTGAGGAATCGTGAACTGTGCAATGCTATTAATCTTTACGTTTCGCGAAAACGTCCGCTGAGACGCTAGTTGAAAAATAACACAACTGCGAATTGTGGCACTGTCATGGGCAAAGGAAGTTACGGTTAGCTCGTGAAAATTGTAACTGAGTTACAGTTGGTGTTCCCGAACTGGTTGCAGCAACGGGTACCAATTTAAAGTAACTTATCTGCAGTTACTGTTTAAGAAACGAAATCGTGAGTATAGACACAACTCTCAAAAACTTTAACGCTTATACCGTCCAACAGCAGTTGTATGGCATACTTGTTATATTTAATCAGTGTTTGTTTTTTCAACGTTATCATCAGGAAGCTTTCAACGCTTCAGCACTTCCCACAGTAAAAAAGTCGTTCCACAGGAGCGCTGCAAAGAATGCCCGCATCATCTTCACAACGAGAAGGTCGTTGCATGCAAACATTGGCGAAAATATCTCGCTATAGCCAACTAGAACCTAATTACAGTTACATTTTACAATTACTTACACCAAAAGTGCTAAGTGTGGTTACAGTTATATGACCCTGTCACGCGGCAAATTGAAGACATTCGCACGTCGAATGTCATTCGTTTGCCATTACATGGAGCTACACGAGGAAATAGAATGTCATTCGCAAATCATGTCACTGTCGATGATTAAGACACCAGGGCGGAACATATGAAGCCATATATAGGTGCATTCGTTACATTTTTATTTCATTTTCTCGAAACCAGCGAAACATCAAGATTTCACATCATTATTTCACAAAATCGTTGCGTTTTGGACGACGCCCAGTTGGCTAAGTATCACAAGCCAAGACAAGGAAGGAGTCTATCTGGACCACACTTGGCAACATGGCGACTGGGAAGGAGGGTATAGTTCTCTAAGAAACAGTGTTAAGCCTTCCTTCTTTCATGTCAAAACTTATTAAATTCGTGATAAAATATTGAAGTACAACTTTTCATTCGTGTTTATTATTTTCTCCTATCCGGTTATCGTTGTTGTTTTTGCTACTTCTTTAGTCTTTATTGACGAGGGCACGCGGTCGGTGCGAGAGGGAAAATCGAATGAGCTCCTCGAAGTCGCATGTGATGCCATTTGGTTTCAACGTGTGACACGGAACGAATGTCATTCGCTGAGAAAAAAAATAAGCTAGTACACCTCCTATAATTACGTTACATTTTTTTCTTTTTTTTTTCTTTTTGGGGGGAGGGGGGGTTACGTCGCGAGACAACTGAGATCATGAGCGACACCACAGCGGTCGGTCTGTGGATTGCTTTTCCCCACCTGAGGGTTCTTATGGTACATTTGACAGTATGTTTCAAATTTATAGGCCCAAGATTGGCACGCCAGGTTGAAACGTCATGGCACGAAAGAAGGACGAAACGAAAGCGACTCCCTGCTTACGGTTCTATACAGTCGCACCAGGAAACACCAAAGAGTAACGACCTGATGCAGCACGACGCGAGCGACATCGACAGCAAAGTTCACCAAAGTTTCTTTCACCCCTATACATCCCCGCGCCTTTGAACCAAACCCCTTTCTCGTTTTCTTGATACGTGCCACGGGAAGGCCTATAACAAGTTTGGCACGATACATCGCGAGGTCATGCATCGGCGACATTGAAAAGTTTTCAGCATGATTAAGATGCAAGTTTGAAGGACGTCAGAGTCACCTGGTACGACTAGTCATCCACAGTGACTCTCGTTTGACGTTGCATTGAACCTAAGGGAGCCTTTGACACTTTGCGACACATATGCACCCTTCTTATATTTAAAGGGCGTATAGCCTGGGATCTTCGAAAGCGCCTCGCGATAAAAGGTATTGATAACGTCACTGCGAAGATAAGGTATGGAAAAAGAAGGCGTTTGAAGCGGTTGTTGGTTTGAGGCGCGAGACACATGGCCTGATGGGAAGCAAGGAGGGCCGCTTAGAGAAGTTAAAGGGAAGTTCTCGAGCGGAAGCGAGCGCCGTCAAAAGAAGAGGAGGAGCGCGAGAGTTTTAATAAGGCAGAGCAGTTTCTTCTTTGTTTTATGCTACGCAAAGAGCGAGACAGAAATGCAGAGTATGCAGGAAAAACGGTTATGTGTGCGTCTGTGCGAAAAAGCGGAGGTGTTTCGGGGTTTGTGTTTTTGTTGTGAGCTTTCAAACGTCGACACAAAGCAAAGGTTAGCGAAAGAGAAGTAAGCGTGTACGTAGGTTCACGGCAATAACGCGAATGTTGCGCCGGGAAGACTTGAAGCTGCGACTATGGTCAGTGTATAAAGACGTGGGATACGGAGAGAGGACAGCATGAAAACGTAGGACACATAGGGATTAGTATGCGTCCTAAGCCTACTTCAGAAGGAACAGTGCCGACGTCTAGACAGCCTCTCGGATAACACAACGTGCATTCTTTTCGCTTGCACCTCCTGCACCAGATCTGAAGTGGGTTATTTGCGTGCTGCACTTTCCTGATAAAAAGAAAGGCATTACTAATAAAGTTCCTTTTAGCTGGAAAGTGCAGCTCCCGAAAACCCGTCTTGCGTGGAGTCCAAGGTAGTGCAGTCCAGTGCAAATGAAAAGAATGCGCTTACAGAAAACACCTGAGACAGCAAATCTGGTAGGGTGATTCCATCTCAAAACCTCCCGGTGTTAAATGCAGTTTCCTTCCCACGCGCTGCTGCTTGTTTTCATTTGACAATGCAGTGCAAGCGACACACGACAGGCACATTATGTTCATTCGTGTATTTGTCCAAAAACACCGAAACCGCTTGGCTAATTGCGATATGCGTTCCTCGGCCGCATCGTGGCGCATGCTACCGCGTAGGCCGCTAATACGTGATGGAATATATAGGAAGGACAAGAAAAATCGTGCAGTTAGTTTTCTAGCACGCGTTAAATTTAAACAATAACAACAACTTTATTTTGAGATGATGAATAGGGAGTTTCAACGCCAGGGGTGACACACTACCCAGACTTGTACGTAACGGGTAACGGGTAATTGCGTTACTAGTAATCAATTACTTTTTTGAGTAATTTGTAACGTAATCGATTACTTTTGGGGCCCAGTAATTTTTTGAGTAATTCAATTACAATTTTCAGTAATCAATTACCAAGTAATCGATTACTTGGAAACTAAAGAATCCACATTGTTCGGGACGACGCACACACACATATATGGGATGATTCACCGCCGCGAGAAGACAAAACCAACTGCCCTCTGCAAGTTCGGTGCAAGGCAGCTGTCTTATCTCTAGGACTTTTCCCGCAACGATTACTTACCCGAGGACCCCGAGGTCAATTGCCACAGTGTTCCGCACGTGTAGTGTATTTTTGAGTCCACTGTCCTCTCCCCATTCATGTGTACTATCTATCCGTAACCGGCCTGTATGCAGTAAGTTGGACTGTAGGTTGTACCGTGAACCTGATGAGTCATTTGTGGGAGTTCCAGTTGTGACTCTTTTCACAGAACTCTCAAAACTCTCAACCTCTCGACACATTTTTCGCAGAACTCTCGACCCCGATAACCTAATGCCACTCTTGTGACCATGAGCCCCTGTCAGTCTTGTGCGGAATACTGTCGATATCACAACGATGTCGACGCTCAGTTTCCTTTTTTTTTTTTTTTTGTGGATATCATCTTTTCTATCTTTTTTATATCGTTTTCTCAGATATCGAAAGTAATTGGCAGAGTAACGCGTTACTTTTCAAGGCGTTACTTCATTACTTTTTCCGGCAAGTAATTTGTAACGGTAAAAAATTACTTTTTCGTACAAGGTAACGGTAATCAATTACTTTTTTTTAGTAACGTGTACAAGTCTGACACTACCCCACAGTGCTGGTGGTGATGTGGGGCAGCGTTAACTGTGTTATGCAACGATGCTATGTAAACCAGCATGTGAGTACGTGTTGATTTCTGTATGCTGCCACTTTCCTGCCATCTGCGAGATAACAAAATAAAAGAGAAAAACAGACGTTGGAGAAAAACAATTAAGTTGAACACAATCGTGAGAATTAAGCGACAACGGCTTTAAGCTATACCGGCAACGCTGTAATTGCCCAGAATTGTCAACAACACCGCAACTTGAGCATCCTGAAAGCTAAAATAATAAGCGGTCTGAATCTACAAACGCCCTGCTTAATATCTTAATATTAGTGCAGTCGCGACATTAAGATTAATGTGACAAGCGAGGCCACGCAGAGGACCCTCTGCTCGTTGTTCCAAGCGCGACAAGGACTCCCCCCACCACCGGAACAGCCTAACAACGACTATACACCCCGCCGTCCCATAGTGCCGAAACAAACAAGTCACCAATTGACGTCACGCGACAAGTTCATCACGCGCGCACACAAACCATAACGTCCAGCACTTCTGCATCGCGCTAGAAACAGCATCGTGACAGAAGGCAGTCAAGCAACCCTGTAATTACCGCACAGTGCCGCCATCACCTCCAAGAAACGAGTAGGGGCTTGCTCCAACTGGCGACTGTTTATATTTGCTCATATATCCTAATTCGCTCGAGCGTAAGTACGTCACCAACGAACACGATGCTGCAGCGAAGAGTATCTGTCACATGGAGTTGAGTGTGATGTTTCGGCGTCGCACTAGTAATCTGTAGGGTTAAATGGAATCGACTTTGTTCGTTGGTGCACGTCTGCAAAGTTGAAGCGGCGAGGATAATCGTTATCGACATCGCGTCATGTCGGAATGTATGGGCTGATGTCGTGCGCGATGGTCGTTCCTTGGAAGGAAGGATGTTTGTTTCGGTTTTGGGTTTGATTACACGTTGCTTACTCGAACAAGGAAGGGCTGTGTTTATGTCGTCTGTAAGAAGGAACAGTTCATGTAACGTACAAAGTCGATTGTGCTATAGTTGGGCTCTTCGTGTATTTCCGCCGCGAGCGATGGCGCTCGTATTGACCCCGGCGTAACGAGAAATATGAAAATAACAAATGGTAGATTCCCGTGTTTGAAGCGATTCGCTTGCGTCGGCCGATGTCTCCCAGCTGTATCCCCATTTATGTTTCTTTGTCTACGTGAGGATCTTCGCTATAAAAGGCGTTGTTGGGACATTCGGAGGTAGACGAATGACTGTAAGAGAAGTGCTGTGCCAGCGCTAAGTCACACCAAAATGACAAGTTACAGAAACATGCTAAACGTTATCCTAAAGCTGAATATCAGCGTGAACATTTCGTTCCTGTAACCAAGTGCCAGCCTGCTGGCCTGCACCAGCCCTATCTCACCATCGTATCCCGTAACCAAGTACGGCAAATGAACAACACAACCCCGATCAAAGTAATTAACTAATTAATATTCAACTAATTAAGCGCTATTTTGTTGTCCCGAGCCGTTAGTCAACGTTATCAAAATATTCCATCCCAGACACGGTTCACCGTTGTTGCGTTTATTGTTTTTGGCGTGCGTTAAACAATCCCTCTGCGTCGGCGATGCTTCTAAAGTTTCCTTGTCTTGCCTTTCAACACTTGCTTGTCTCGCTTTCTTCGTTCTTGCTGTACCAGAGAAAACAACCGTTATTTCCTTCTCTCGTGTGTACGTATAATGTCGTAAGACCAGTAATGGCTACAAGAAAACTAGCTACAGGAACAATAGTAAAATAAAAAAAGTAATATTATCACAGGACGTCTAGCCGAAAAAGAACCAACTTGATAAGCGAAATGCAACAACCTCTCAATCCCCGCTCGACTCACCTCCACTGAAAGTTCGAATGCCCTTTTAACTCGTAACTCGCAACGAACTTTTAAAAGCCAACGGAACACGCAGTACGAAACAGACACAGCGAGGGAGTCCTACTGCACTGTCACAGAATTCCGGACCATTACCGCCGTTAAACCGCATCAGTTCTACTGCGAAACCGCGACGCAAATTTCTGTTGATCACGAGCAAACTTTGGAAAGTTTTAAGCTGGGATGCAGAAGCGCCTGCAGCGCCACGGCATGCCTGCGGTGGGGGAAACAAAGCATTGCGGAAACTCGATCGGTAAAAGCGTTCGCGTGTTCCACATCGGGCAAGCCGACAGTCGCCATGTGGCCGTGACGGGAAAGTACACACCTTTGCGGCTTTCGACTGCACGGAGTATCATGAATACGCCCAAGGTTGACAGATTGTGTTGCACTCGGTATATCGACGCTCTGGCGAAAAATTGCGAATTAATGACGGGTGGGCAGTAAACAGGGAGAGGGGGAAGGATGATTCAAAGAGTGGATTCAAGGATGCAACAAAGGATTCGAGGCGGTTACAATGGATACTATGGGAAACGAGAGTGCCATCCTCTGAAGCATTTTGCGAAGCTTCTGTATTCGCCATTTTCCGGGTGCTACTTCAAAGTGAAAATGTCTGTAACGAATGCTGACAGAAGCGGCCACTTCGCACAACCCCGCCTCAACTTCTTCGCACCCTCTGATACTGTCATACACCCGCATCCGACGAGAGCTTTTGCTTCGTCTCCGAGAGCACTGTTAGAGCACTGATGCAGGGCATGTTCATGACTGTATGAACAGTCGCAGCTGACACACGAAAAAACTATCGCAAGAAAGACACACAAAGATGAAGGATAGTGAAAAAAAAAAAAAAAAAACGAGAAGGAAAGGCGCAGCAGATGATATAAGAATCGTCTATCGCGAAGTGTCTTTGCATGAAGTCGTTAACGACCCCCGTTCGCAAGAAATGGTTTCCTTTTATAGGAACATCATGCTGCACAGAGCTCGAGAAAGCGCACGAAAAACTTCCGTTCCAGCTTTTCGCCTCGAGTTTCTCTTTTTAGCTTTTGACAAAGTTCGTAACTTTCTTACTAACCTTTAAAAAAGCTTCGTATATAATTTTTTTTTTCGCTAGCTGCAACGTAGGACATCTGAACAGCAAAATTACAGGGTTATTCTAGCAAACGTTACACATTTCGATCGCACTGTAAAAATAGAAGAATAGGTTTGACTCATCCGAAACTCTGCAGACTGATAGCCATTTATCTGAAGTTTCATTCAAATTTTTTGTAAGCGCTTCGGTCATGTAGGAAGAAAATTAAAAATAAAGCAAAATCTCGCCCCATGCATTTTCAATGGCCTATTCCCCACAAACACCGCCAGTTTTTCTTGTGTCTGCTTCACGTTCACATCACTTCACACAGGTAGCGCTGCCTACAACGATGTGACATGCCGATTCTGACGTTATGCACCAATCCTCTTGTTCCAGTCTTGTTCTGTATTTGTGATGTCACCTGTGTGTGGTGAAATGAAAATGAAGCGCACACAGCAGAAAATGGCGGCGTTTGAGTGAGATAGGCCATAGAAAATGCATAGAGTGAAATTTTGCTTGATTTTTAATTTTTCTTCTACAGGGCCATAATGCTCACAAAAAATTCCAACAAAACTTCAGACAAATGGCTACCAGT
This sequence comes from Ornithodoros turicata, assembly GCF_037126465.1. Classification (NCBI taxonomy): domain Eukaryota; kingdom Metazoa; phylum Arthropoda; class Arachnida; order Ixodida; family Argasidae; genus Ornithodoros; species Ornithodoros turicata. The sequence continues at coordinate 101,749,582 of NC_088203.1, read as the reverse complement.
CTGCAAAGTTTGGTGTTGGACAAACCCCGTCTTCTATTTTTATGATGTGATCAAAATGTGTAACGTTTGCGAGACTAACCCTGTAGTAGTTCCCACAGAGCATATAAAACACAAAAGGGGCGAGCCAGAATATAGGTGGAGAAGACGGAGAAAATATAGGAGTAAAGTATAGGATAAAAAGGCCTGTGTACGCCGCGATAGGTAACGTCGGGGAAAAGGACGCATTTACCTCGTTTTTAGTTCAAAACTGCAACACAAGACTAGCAACATTGGCATCCACACTACGTTTTTCCGTTGCTGCGTACCATTGCTTTGCATGGCTTCCATGAAGGCCTCGGTTCATTCCTTTACAAGCGTAAAGCATTTGCTGAGTGGTCGTCCATCCCAAGCCAATGCGACGCGCGTGCGTGCCACGTCGTACGGCAGGGATCTCATTTCGGGTTGCGCAGACCACGTGAAGGTCGCGCTGCAACGATAACGATACAGCTATAGTAACGCCGGACTTTGAACAGGTGCAGCGTTACGTTGGGGCAAAAATTAATTTACGCATCAATTAATTTACCACGAGCGCAACGGCGTAAAGGTGGCAGGGCGTATGCCCACGTTATCTTATCGCCCACTCAGTGTTGCGTATCCAAGCGGTACCGCACCTGCATAGCGTCTCCTCTTATGCAACATCATGGGCTACCATGCTACTTTTGTCTTTGTGCAGCAGACACTGGGACTCGCGGAGACTGGGACTGGCAGACTGGGACTAGGAGACTGGGACTGAGGTATGGTATATACCGCAATTGTTGCGGTGAATCACCTCATCCCATCGTTATTCCTGTAATTGTTGTTGTTTGGGACTCACGGTAATAGCTGCCTCGGTTGCGCTGTGACTATTGTTTACTATAGATCGCATCAATTACTCAGCCAACGAGGTGATACAGCAAACATTACATTACATTACATTACGGTGGTACATTATACTCCCAACTTGAACACAGAAAAATCCTCTTCGATTGTCCTTTCACAAAAGCGAAGTCAAACAATAATCACCACAGAATAAATCTACTATTCATAATTCACTTCGTAGCCAAATCGATCACCGTCGAAAGCCTTTTTTAAAAGCCTGTCCTCAATAGATCGATCGCGTAATTTCGCACCCACCGCATGACAGAATGCCCTTTGGAGACCCCCTAAAATCGTTCTTCACTGTCACAAAATCCCAACGATGTCTTTGTTTCCCCGTTTCTGCGAAATCACCTCCGTCTGGTGATGCACATCCACGGGCACTAAGCCCATCGCATGAGCCAGCGTTCCCCGATCCATCATGCGGCAGCGTTTTTAATGAGGCATAATCCCGGCGGCCGCCGCCTCATTCAGTCCCATAAGAGGTCCATAAAGGTTTATGCGCCGAATTAAGATCTCCACAGAAGGATCACACGTGGTGGTGGGGGGTAGAAACCACACACGTCCACGGGGATATCGAGGTATCGGAGGCAATGATCAAGATAGATGACGGAACGGAGTCGGCTCCACTCAACAAAAGAGGTTTGAGTGGAGTCAAACTCGAAACGTATGCTCTGGCACTTGAGCTTACGACGATAGTGAAACGGAGTTCGTGAGTTTTTCTGCTGTTTTTTTTTTTTCCTTATTTCTTATACCCCTAATTTGTAAGTCATCCGTTCTACACCATTGAGATCGGGACAAGGAATTTGAGGCAGCTTCACCATTAGAGGAGAAACAGAGCCAAAAAACACCGCCGAGCTGAACAAGCATGGAAAGGATACTTGAACAAATGATTTCACCCCCACCGGGAGATCTGGAACTCCTAAAAATGTAGAAACAAATGCTGCCTTCCACCTTTCATTTCAGAGTTGTAAGCCAATGAACCGCGCAATGTCAATGTTGACGAAAAATAGCAAAGGCGCAATGTTGGAAAGAATGCACAACTTATTTCCACAGATAACGTTAGACTTGCGCAATGAAAACACTGACACAAGTGACCTTCTACAATTCTATGACAATTACGGCGCGCTCATAGGGTGAGAACGTTACGCTTATTTTCGCGGACAAGGTGCCTGCGCCGTTAATGTGTTGCAAACCACAGTACTGCCACATGACTGCATAAAAGCCGTTAACGCTGTTAATACGTATGTAGACGGAATTTTGCACTCCACATACACACAAACACACACAAAACGTGTGTGTCGTTTCTAATGGAGATGGGCGGTAATTACAAAGCGCATTAGAAGAGGCGGCCGGCAAGTGGCATTCCGTACAGGAAGTTTCCTCCTCCACGAAATGTTATGAAATCGAGACTCTGTAGCGGCTTTGGTTGACAAGATACGGAGGGAAGCACAGTAAATGTGGCTTAAGCGGGTAAAGCAACACAAGCTGTCGGCTGACGCGGACAAAAGTATTTGTCGCGGAGTTTGCCAGCATTTCTCTTTCCCGCGTATACTACTGAGTATTCACCACGCTATTTTAACCATGCATTCACCTTCAGCCAATGAGGTACCTCGAGATAAAGGTCTAGTTAATACTTAATTGCAGCTTAACGTTTTCATTACAACTACGTTTAAAACGTTACGTTTTGCCTGGATTTGCGTGAGCTTTGTTGTTCGAGCAGCCTTTCTTTTCTTTTCTTTCTTCTTTCAGTCCATGCATATTTTCCTCGGCTAAGTACTGACTTCTTCCTCTTTATTCTACTCACTTCTTCTTCTTCTTCTCCCCAGGAAGACGGCCGTCTCAGTACTGACTTCTTTGTCGTCAGAACACAACATTTCTTCCCCTACGTCATACATGCCACGTTTTCAGCGCATTATAATATTCATCACCCGAAGGTCTACACTAACTATAACAAGCAGACATTCATTTAAACAGTAATTGTCACATCGAACTCACTCTAAAAAACAAAAAACAAAAAAAAACATCACAATCAATCAAAAACACTTGTGTAATTGTTATCCTTTATCCGTCATAACGGCAGGGGATGACCCACCACATCATCATCCTATTTATGTGTGTGTGTTACCCACATTATTTTCTTCTATCATTCTTGTTGTCCTTCTATCATTGTTGTCCCACATTTTCATTTCGTTTGCATCATTGCCTTTCTTTTCACGTCATTCATGTGTAATACATGCGTCATATATGTATACCATTCCTAATAAAAACTATACATATTTAATGTTTTATCCTTTATTTTGCTTTAGTTTTGTTGTCTTCTGTGTATTTAAGTAACTTATTCAACAAACCTATCCTTTGTATAAGTTAAATGATTCATTGTAGAAATGTGAAATTTTGTGAACTGCGTTCTGCATTTAATTTATTGGAATGCCCTCACTCTAGTCCTCTACTGCCCCCCACCCTTCCAGACAATTTAATGTAATGAATAAAAATAAATAAATACAAATAAAAAGTATCAGAGCATCCAGTCCTGAACTGAACCCGTCTGGATTAATAACTCCAGATTTTTCTTTTTCACTTATATCGGACTATAGTGTAGAAGTACGCTTGCCACGAATTGACTGAAACTCCATAAACTCACTACAAGAGCTACTTTACAGAACTTCTTAGCAGATTCTCTTTATTACCCACGCAACTGGAGTGTTGATAATTCTCTTTAAAATCAAGACAAAAGACGCAGTTGTCGCTTCGCATCGTCGTCTTTCATCGCACGCGCTATATATACGCAAAGTGTATATACGCAAAGTGTATATACGCAAGTGCTGGCAGGAGAAAGACATAAGAGATCGAGACGGGAGTGCGACAGCGTAACTGTCGCGCAAGGGTCAGATAATATCAAATGTTGCGGTGGTTAGGGCATTCGGGGAAGAGAAGGAGGTTTTCCATGCAAAAGTGACAGATGAAGGTTTCAATTGGTTTCAATTGTAGAAGTAGCGCGTTGCCGAATGTCCTTTTACGTGATGCGGGAAGTATTAAAATAAATTTGTAACGCTGCTGTTTAGCAAGCGAGGCGAAGCTCGAGTAAGGGTGAAGTTGGGGCTATTCGTCGAGGCACACCGGGGCAAAGGAATTCAAAATGGAGTATTTGTTCAGTCGGACGAAAAGTGAGTGGTAACGAATGTGGTATATACATTGTGGCGGCCAGTACGGGACTCTTAACATACGTTTCGTAAAATACTAAAGGTACTGTTTACCGACAACCACGAAAGTGATCTAGTAATGCTCCTTATAACGTTGCAACCAATGTTCTGTAGTCAATGTGGTACACTCTGGTACACAACGAACGTGTTTAATGGGCCACCATAAGTAAAACAGTCTGGATAAACAAAATTCACCTAGATTTCTTAATACACACTTGTGTGGAAGAATAAATAAATGAGGACATCCTGTTTGTTTGGAAAAGCCTCCTTCCTTTTTGTTTTCGTACAATGAATCACATTTTAAAACGTCCTCCCCTCCCACCCACCACTCCAGTTTGTTTAATCAGTTTGAAATATAAATATAAATATATACATATATATATCCTGCAGACCACTTCCACGCAATACGCAACCTCCTACGCAGTGCACAACTAATAGACTTGCTCCAGGCTTCTCGTGGTCCTCTCAAGTCACCCTCCGAAACGCACACACCATATGGCTCCAATATCCGAAAAATCCAGAAAGTACTCAAACATCTGAACATCTGGAATTCCTTTCATATTTTCCTATACACTCGTAAGCATCAAAAACTCCCGTTCGAGGAACAAACACACTTCACAAACCCCTGCGGCCCACATCAAAAGACACCGACTTTGTACACAGAGACCAAGTTCCAGTCCACCTTTATATATGTGTGTATTCGCCTACACAGTATGAAGAACAGCGCTTATATTCCCATGTTGTATGCCCTTGTGCGCGGCTCCCTTGGCGGTCTCCTTGTTTGGATCCCTTTGAAGATGATCCTCGGAGGAGGAACCACGGAGAAACATTGAAAGAAAGCTCCTATAACCTGTCTTCGACATGCGACTTCAAGTCACGCCACAACAACGGAGTTCATTGTACAAAGTGCCTGCAATCTGGGACACTTGCTCCGCAGCCGGGGCAGCCTGGTGTCGACATTTTTATGGGGGCGAACGGTGTACGAGCTGGAATGAATCGGTGGTTTAGGAAATTCTTGTTGCCGTTCGCGATGATGCAGGGCGTGGGTATCTCTGTGGGGAATTTGTCTCGTAGATAACTTAGGGGCTTTTGCGGGAGGTTTTCCGCTGAGATTTGTCGATGATGGGGAAGAAGTAGGTTCGAGACTGAAGCGAGTGCGTCTGTTTTATTAATGGATGCAATCATGGATGGATACTGAAATGCTGTAAGTAGAGTCCACGATAGGTAGATGACAATTAAGGATTCACTTTATTTATTTTTTTAAATTCTGTGTTAGCGCTGCGAAGCAACTGGGGCTAGGAGCGGCGTACAGACGTGGACAAATGGAGAGAGGACAGCAGGAAAGACAGGGGATTAGTATGCGTCCTGGGCCGACTTCAGGGGGAACTGTGCCGACATTCGTCTGGAAAGACTTCGGAAAACCCAGGGAAAACCTCAGACAGCACAGCCGGTGAAAGGATTCGAACCCGTATCACCTCCCAGTCTCGGCGTGGAAAGCAGTCGTCTTAACCGCTACGCCACGGGAGCTGGTGTGAAGGATTCAGTGATTGTGAAGCCACTTGACCTCTACCTAGTAAAATACAGAGTGCGACTGTACATAACATTGGTTGTACATGAAATTCGTTACCTCATGAGGCGAATTTCCCCGTTCATTCTAATGAATTTATTTGTTTGTTGTTTGTTACATGTGAATGTAACGACACAAAAATATGCTATATTTTTCATCTTAGCGGTGTTCAAAATGCATCACATTATGTGAGAGTACAAAGCTGTAACGCATTGACATTTGCGCATTCTATAGCATCGATAATCTCGTTACCAGCCATAGAAATCTTCAGGAGTATGCTAGAAGGAAACCTCCGAAACAGGGACGTACACTCTTAGAAATGAACTTCCCCACATAGCACGCTCCTAGCCAACCATCATCCCGAATGACAACGTTCTCGCCCCTGATTTGTTGAAAACGGGAGGAGGAGCCTATTTTGTGCCCATTATGCACGGCACAAAATAGGCTCCTCCTCCCGTTTTCAACAAATCTAGAGCGAGAACGTTGTCATTCGGGGTGATGATTGGCTAGGAGCGTGCTATGTGGTGAAGTTCATTTTTAAGAGTGTGCGGGCGAGGGGAGCGCCATATTGAATCATCTACTGTTGCCGCGGCGCATGCAAACAAAGGAATCCAGTACGCATACAGCAAACATAACGCCAAAAATGTTTTTGGAACAGTAACACACCGCCAGAACCAATGAAACCGTAAGATATATGAAAACACATACACACACACACAGACACGACACGGACGCCACATGGGGACGCCGTCTCCGCCGCTGCCTCAACCAGCCTTGGCTACAAGACTGGATAGGGGCGGACACTGACACAATATGTAGCCGACGGAAGCAGAGGAGCAACCGAGCAAGTATATTGCAACAGTTTTTGGAACTGTGGCTGCTTTCACAGGCTGGAAATACACGACGTTACCTCGGCTGATTCAATATGGCTGCCTCCGAGCGCATACATTGAGAGAGGGAAGAGCCCCGTTCAAGTGCTTTGCTCTCCTCCGATCCTCCTCCCCAGCTTTCCTTCTAGCCTCTCTCCGTAAGATTTCTATGTTACCAGCTCGCGTATAGCGTAGCGGTTAGGATGATCGCCTTCCACGCAGAGACAAGGAGGTGACGCGGGTTTCGAATCCCGGCATCGGCTGTGCCGCCTGAGGTTTTCCCCGGGTTTTCCGGCCGACTTTCCAGACGGCACAGTTCACCCTGACACAAGGCCCACGACGCACACTGTCCCCCACTCCTTCCTGCTGTCCTCTCTCCACCTGTACACATCTGTACGTCGCTCATAGCAACAGTTGCTTCGCGGCGCAAACACGTTTTTTTTCACCTGACCTGTCAGACCTGTCAGCCGACCTGAATTCGACTTTTTTTTTTAAATTCTTTTACAATGTTACAAATGCGAGGACGAAATCATCAACGAGGACGAAACTCAACGCTTTCTTCCCGAGACAAAACCCACAACTTCAACCTACTCCAAAGAAACCGTCAGATTTCCCGGAAGACCCGCGAACGGAATTCCATTTAGTACTAAGGCAGGGCATGGTGCCGATTTGAGCGAGCCCACGTATTTTCTCTCCCCGTAGAGGAGAAAAAAAAAAGTTATATGACACAAGGGAAAGCGTAGCTCCTGCGCACCTCATGACGTGTAATTACATTCCGAAACCTGGCGCAGCATTCCGCACCCAAGGTGCAGTCTGCGGCCGGAATACTTTCCGCTTCCCCTTTCCTTTTTAACGTTGCTCGTTCTTCTTTTTACGTTCCTAGTTTAGGAGACGTTTCTTGCACGAAGGTTAATGGTGAGGGCACGGTGTTTCGCACTGAATGAAGCCAAAATGAGTAAGAAAGGAAAAAGACCAAGAAGGGCAGCGAGAAATCAAATGGGAGGGGGTTATTAGGGGTGAAAGAGAATTAAGTAGTGTTCCTTGTAGCTTTCAGGTGCCGTTTATTCTAATATTATCAATCAAAGGGCGTGATATCGAGGCAGTGAGGTGGCCGCGGGAGAGAGGGAATGCTTAGGAGGACCAGTGGAAATGGTCGAGCTTCTCGCGATCCTGACGTCAGAGCCAAGTTCGCCCACTATGGTCATGTTCAACTTAAGAAGGACAAGAAATGTAGTCCGTCAGCTCTCAAAATATTACTGCGCCGCAGACAGGATGGCTGGACACAGAGAGGTCACGCTCGCTCCCCCGCCAGACAACGTAATCCATCATACTCGCTCTGCTTCCGTATTGGCTGTTAACACTGGCCACGTGGCACTACGCTGCGTGGTGGCGCTGCAGTATTTCTCGTGGCGCGCTATCACGTCTCCGTATCTCCAACGGCGTACATAGTTGAGGGACTATAGATTTCTTTTCCTTTTCTTTCTTACGTTGAACACGCGTATGGTTCCTACCTCGCCAATGGCTACACGTGGGAAAATAATTATTCCGTATCCTCAATGCTCGGGCGAGCAGTAGAAAGTGTGCGTGATGAGATGTACCACACACATCACAGTCGCAACCCCTTTTAACTTTACCCCTTTAACAACCCCTTCTATTTTCTTTCTTTGCGGAATAGCAAGCCGACGTCCCGTTTGAACTGACCTTTCCCTCGTTTTCTTTCCTTTCGTCTACTAAATATATCCCCCCTTTTAACTTCACCTGAGAAGTAGTTTTTGGGGGTAGGGTGGGGGGTGGGGTCGGGTGGTTGGAGTAGCAGAACAAGTCGGGAGACGAGTTCAATTTCTCCTCGTTTTTTTTTCCCTACAAACAAACAAACAACTTCAACTTTTCTTTTGCAAAGCTCCGCTACACCGAATAACTCTACAATAAATTTTAGCCGTTTCCACGTTCACGAGAACAATCATCTTGTGAAGACCGCGTGCCTCCCAAACGCAATCCCGCTAAGATTACACTATGGTGGGCTAGAAAGACTGGTGTGCTTACCGCCATATTCAATACATGGAATGCGCGATGCCCCTGTTTTGAAGCCAAGCTCCTGAGCTCCGGCGCTATGCGCTCGCTGCGAACCAAGCGGATTCTCGTTGAACTAGTCCAACATGTGCTGTGTGTGACGGTGTATGTGTGCTTGACTATTTTTATAGCGAATATATTTGGACCAGCACTACGTTGGTTTGCCGCACTGACTGTTTACTAGCATCCGCAGTTCTTTGTAACTAAACCACGTGACATTTGCTACCGTCACGCCTGCCTAGCCGACGATCCCTGCAAGCGAAAGATATCGGAATGTTGCGAAGCACGTGACCGCATGTCTTATCTTCGTTGGATGATGACAGCCGGGTCGAAAAACAAAATAAAGGGCGGCTACTGCGTCCGAGAGCTCGCCTCCTTGATGGTTTCTTTCTCTTCACTCTTTCTTTTCAGCCTAGATTATCGAGTTGCTGTGTACAGGAAGCTGGGAACACTTTGTCACGGAACATAGGCCGATGGTAGATTGTTCAACTAAATTGTCATTTAGCTAAACTATGGCGCTTTCTATACAGTGTACCTCGCCGCACATCTTAGTTGTTATGTAATTCTTTTGCTCCCATGTAACTATAAAGGAACGTGGTATCGGCCATAAAAAACGAAATTGTAGCACCGCAGTAGTATTCTCTCTGCACGCACGGTTTTACTGTTGACCAGTAGAACGACCGAGTCATATATATATAGCGCGAAAGATATATTCCTTATTTCCTTGCTCCTTCTTCCTTGCTCCTTCTTCCTTGCTCCTTATTTTGTATATATATATATAGAGAGAGAGAGAAGAAAAGAATGCACACTTGTATTATTAACCGAAAATGCTTGAATGGAATTGATGTTATACAAAGGGTTCCTAGAACATCATGTTAAACTCATTTTATCCACTGATTGAGCGGCCTAAGAGCGCTGCTAGCGTGACATTATGCAATAACAACGAATACACTGATGATGATAAATGTTGAAATTCGCCACCCGGGTTTGTGGTCCACAACCGACAGTCATTATAGATTATAAAGATTCAAGTTGAAAAGCGTAATATACATGTGCCCTATGACTTGCGAAGTGCCCGCTTGGTGTGCCCCCCCCCCCCCCCGCCATATTACTTGTGTCGTACTACCCTCACTCGTTCTCAGACCTTTGTCCTACATTTTGCAATTGATCCGTTCACCGTATATGTGCATCTGTTTGCATTTTCGTCGCTTGTAGGCGTCCTGGGGTGGCCCCGACTCTGTCGCGACTCATATCCCCATCTTTTTCTGTTACCTCATCACCGCCATCATCAGGTTATATTAAAAAGGGTGTAACATAGTTACAAATGAAACCTATTGACATTGAACACGGTTAAGGATATAATGTCATGATTGTTCAGTATATAGTCCCATGTTGAAGTGTAAATTAGGAAACCCCAACCGGAGTTTGAGACTTCATAAATGAAAATGCACTACTTGATATTGCCTTTTGCTATGAGGTACACTAGAAGTCAGGAGTCTTCTGCTTCAATACGTGATCTGTTCCTGGTGCCTAACACCCTTCACTGGAAATGGGACTGCCAAGTACTTGGTTGACATTCAGATCACAAGATGGTTCTTGAGATGCACCATATAAAATTTAAGCATAACAGACCTAAAATCCAGATATTCCACGATATTCCTTGGGCAGATCCTTGTACAAATTTTAACTGGATCTGTAGCATCTCGAGAAATGTTAATATGGCCTGAAATTTTTTCAAGGCCACTGTACACATATCCACAAGAAAGTTCGTGTCCCAGGGGGAGGGGGGTAATATGTTTATTAAGAAAAAACAGAAGTAAAGGCTAGTCAGGCAAAGAGCCGACTTGCTATTCAAAAAAAAAAAAAGGAAAAACGAAAAAGAGAAGGAAGGAAAGATAAAGGAAAAAACGGGGAAAACGAAAAAGACAAGGTTTACACTCAAAGACCATGGCTGACACGCGAAGCTTAGCATCTTAAACGTCGCATAAACAAAATTAGACGGCGATGGAAACTAACCCTGGTTTCAGGTTTGACGAAGGCACTGAAGGAGGAAATGAGAAAATTAAGTGAGACTAAAAAGTAATATTATAGCTACGTCTTTGTTGCGTACTCCCAGCAAATTTGGCATATGACTACTCAAAGTATCGAGCAAAAGAGGAACAAAATGACGCACAGCAGAGAACAGATTATATAGAAGATGTGGGAAACTCCTAATAGATCTATCACCGTTGTCGCACAACTTAAACTCCCAAATTATTATTAGTATGACATTACTTTAAAGCAGCACTTGTATCTCTATTTCTTATTATGCCACTGTGGGAGGTAAATATGAAGAAGTCTTCTGCGGGTAGATTGGCAAAGGAAAAAAGTGGATATGCTAGTCCAAAAAGTCTCGGGACTGATTACTTCAGGACGCGATATTGTGGTCTTCTGGGCAAGACAATATTCCGAATGGTTTTCTTAGAAGGTACGCCGAGTAAGCTGTGCAATTCCTCAAAATTATTTTCCAGATATCGCTGGACGAAGGGACTGTCCCGAACGAATGGAAATGCGCTCGTATAAAACCGATACGTAAGGCAGGAGTCCCGACTTTGGTTTCGAATTTTCTCTTCTTTCCAGCTTTTGTGAATTGCTAAAGCACATCTTTTCCAAACAATTAACATCATGATCAAGTAACAGCATTCCTTGCAGCATATCTTTCGTGAGGGCTACTCCGCTGTCATGGCCCTGTTTGATTTCATCCACGACTTTGCATTTGCTTTATATAATAACATACAAATTGAAATATTGGTTTTGCATCTCTCCAAGGCATTTGACCGTGTACGTACCCTATAGAAAGCTGACACATAATACCAAGATCATGGATTGGCTTCGGGACTGATTCCCTGTCTGATTGAACCCCATACACCTGGGGTATACGACAGGAGTCAGTCTTGAGACTTTTGCTGTTTCTTGTCTATATGCACGATATGTTAAGTAACATTAATTGTAAAGCATGTTTATTCGCTGATGACTGCGTAACATATCGCGCGATATATTCCGAAAAACATAGGGATGTCTGAACGTGCGTCCTCAATATGCCGATCGTTCTCTCTCTCTTTTTCTTTCTTTTTTTTCTGTGTGCTTTGCTTATGGCTCACCTTGCTCGCCTTATATTACGCACCTTTGCAAAGCAGTTTAGAACACATCAACGAGTGGTGTTACAAATTGCAAATCAATTTGAACACCGACAAAACTGTGTCTATGCTGTTATATGTAGAACAAAGGCTTTGCCAACATCATAGTATACTTGCAAGGGAGTTTAGTACAAATATCTTGGGGTCGCTGTCCCGTCCGATTTTAGATGGAATTTTCACGTGCGCTTAATAGGCATCACAGTCAAGAGAAAGCCTCTTCTATCTCAGAAGAACACTTCATTGTGCTACTGCTTAGGTCAAACTACCGGTATATAGAACACTCGTGCTACCGATCGTCACGTTCGCGAAGGTAACTTGGGACCCCTTTGGTGCGTCTCTTTTGCGGGTTTCTTTCGAATTGTCGCCACTATACGAGTGTATTATGTGTATATATTATATAATTAACGTACGTTCCCTACTCCTTCCCAGGTTCCTTCTGGGACCAGTATTCTGAAATAAATGTATAAATCGTTATATTTTCGTGGTCGTCCCCTTTGTCTTCCGGATTCCTTCCCTCTGCTGACTGCTCATATGCAGACTGTAATCAGCAATTCTATCGCTTCCGTTGGTTAGCTGCAGTTAACGTATATCTCACGCTTTTTCTTTCACAATCCCCCGTCACCGGTCCTCGCAACCTGGAAGGTAAAGGTCGCTCAGATGAAGGGAACGATGAGCACATATCACGAATATCACTACCCAAAGGCAGAACCGGCTGCTCGAACACGTCTTTATCGTTATCAAAGTACACGTGTCCCAGACCCGAGGGCTGATAGGGACGCGCCGACGAATGTCAGCACTGATATCTGGGTGTGCCATTCGTTTGCTCCTGCAGGTGACACTCAAGGGGCATTTTGCATGTAGAGCAAAGAAAAGGCACGCTCATGGGTTAACGGCAGGTGTGTAATCACGTGACGAGTAGCACTGAAATGAGCCGCGAGAGGCGATTAGATCGCATAGCGCCGAGATACGCTTGGCGCCATCTCTCGGCAGGAACATCGGCGGGTACATATGAAAGCCGCCGAATGGCTCACCAGTCCTTCTAGCCCACCATAATTACACCAGCAGCAGCAGCCATTTGATGTAACCCTACCATTTTTCTGCTCCCTTTCTTCCGTGGCATCCGAGCTAATCACGATTCTTTCCATGATGCGCGCTTACGTCATCGTCTGACGTTACGCAACCAGACAATGATCTGTGGACACGCAGGATTGTGGCCAGGTTGCAATAACCGGAAAGACGGAAGAATGTGCACACGATAGGGTGAGCGAAATTAATGCTTCGAAACGGCGTACGGCAGCTCAATACGAAAGAGAACGCAGCTAATTTTAGGTGATCCATAGCGCTTCGCAAGAAAGAAAGTCGGAATCTGTCGACGTGTATTTCTTCTGCATAGCAGAAGCAATGCTATGCGAATGTGTTGTGATAGGGTATGTGGCTGTCTGGAGGCGTAATTTGATTGATAGTGTTGGCAACAAAGGATATTTATAGTTACGTGACGGGACATGTCGGCTGTCTTACAGTCATTATTCTTAGGCTGGAATTCCGTTGTTCCAGCATGGGAATAAGGCTGCAAAGGTTGTCCACGGGTCATTGGTTCTTGTGCGTTCTCGGAGCGATGATATATAGGATTACGGAAGTCAACAAGTATCGTTTCACGTGCAGTAGCTGCGGGTAATGACTTGCAGCTGCAACAGCAGTAGTTGAGTCAGCTTCTTACTTAGAGAATACCGTATTTTCCGGTGTATAACGCGCACCGACGTATAATGCATAACGGCGGAGAATGACCCACCACATCATCATCCCATTTATGTGTGTGTGTGTGTGTGATGTATAACGCACGCTCCTTAAACTTAGCGGAAACTGAAAAAATTCGGTGTATAACGCGCAGCACAGTCATGCAATCCACGGTTCTTTACTCTTGAGCCGGTACTAGGCTGTCTGTCAGCCTCATTGTACGTAGCAACAGAAGCACGCACGCCGTGTACAAGTATCGTTTATTACCTATTATTATTAGTATTATTTTCTTATTGTTATTATCGCTTATTTACCCACAAAGTAACGGCTTTTGTTTTGTACAGGTACAGGTCTGCCACCCGAGTGGTCATCTAGAGAATGTGAGATCACGTGAAAACACCAGGGTGCACTAGTGTTCCCAAGTCATCTGGGGTCCCTGGCCCTCAGCTGACTCGTGCGAGCTATGTCTCCCTCGGTCAGGAGCAATGCCGCTGCAAAGGGAAGCTGCTATCCATCCAGGACCCAAGAAGCCTAGTTGTGTCCTTTATTTGTCGGAGGTCTACCCCCTCATAACGACTTAAGAGGTGCCGCATTGAACCGTGCGCGTGGCTACTCCTATAGGCTACATGTCGCTCGACATCCTCCTAACAGTCGACTATCCGGGACAAAACTCCGATGTATATAACGCGCACTGGTAGATAACGCGCAGTGCCTCTTCGCTACACTTTTTTCTATGTATAACGCGCGCATTATACAGTGGAAAATACGGGAAATGTTTCCGTGTTTACAGCACTTATAAGTGAGCGGAAAAGCAAAGAAGAAAAAGAAAAGAAAAGCTTTGTCTTTCATCTTTCTTCGTATCGTGTCTTCCTCAATTTTTTTTTTATTGGGTGTTAGCGCCGCGAAGCAACTGTGGCTATGAGCGACGTACAGATGTGGACAGACGGAGGGAGGATAGCAGGAAGGAGTGGGGGACAGTGGGGTTAGTATGCGTCCTGGGCCGACTTCAGGGGGAACTGTGCCGACATTCGTCTGGAAAGTCTTCGGAAAACCCAGGGAAAACCTCAGACAGCACAGCCGGCGGTAGGATTCGAACCCACCACCTCCCAGTCTTCAGCACGACCTTGGTTACCACCAACGAGCGGACGCCTTAGCCCACTCGGCCATGCCGCTGGTGTCTTCCTCAAGCTCAAGGTTTTTATGCATGAACCTTCGCCGGCTGGCTGCCATAATCCCCTCGGTTCCTACAAATATTTTTCTTTTTTGTCGCCTATATATGTAGATTGCACAACGCAGCGCATATAACGTTCAATTTCTAACTTCATGAGTTGTCCCATGGAATCGTGAAAATAAAGAAAAAAATCGGCAACGAGACGGACAATAACACCTTTCACTCACACACGCTGAAAAGTTACAAATGGCACAGCTACGGGACTATCTCTCCTAAGCCACTTCTAACCTGCAACATAAATCCCAACGCAAACCTCGAACACTTCTGCCCGCCTATCTTTAAGCCACTTAGAGGCCGGGAGACTCATCTACTCTTTCGAAAACTCCGTTCAGAACGAAGCAATTACCCGTTCAATACGAAACGGTCGGTATTTCTACAAAAGTCATTTCACGTCCTGGGATTGGCGACGTTCTTCAAAGCCATTCCGGCCAAATACCCGATACAATTCGGATTTATCGCTGGTCCTGTGCGTTAGCGGACAATCTGTTCCCGGAGCTGCTGTTCGCCAGCCATTAGGCGACTCGGAATTAATCTCGGCACGCTAATCGATGCACAATTCACGCAAGCTTCATGAGAAAAGCCCCAGCTGTTATCAGTCTCCAAGTCCAAGTGATTGTCACAGAAGATTTGTACGGATGTTGCGAGGAAGTATGGTTAGCTACTAGAAGTTCACTATAAAGGAAGTGACGCAGAGAAGTTATGGCGCTTGACTTCCCGTGTCATGGCACGTGCCTTCTTGTAGGCAATATCCTGTAACTTAAACAACATAGAATATGTTCAATCTGCACCTGCAACCAAATATTTGCAACGTAGAATGCTGGTACAGTGTGCTGGTTTATTTCAATTAGTGTTATAGGTTTCACACCATACAAACTGTAAGTCATCATGTAAGTGACTGAGTAGGTCAGTAGGTAAAAAGGGCAAGGGGGTAAGTAATTAGACATTTATGTAAGCAGGCAGCCATGTAAAGAACAAGGGAAGTAAGTGAGCAGAAAGTAAAAATGAACGTAAGCGACTTATACCAGAGTAAGTAGGTAAGCATGTAAGTATCTAGGGAAGCAGGTAAGTGGAAAGTTAACAGGCACGTAATTAACTATTAACTGTGTAAGTAGGGAAGCATATAAGTAGGTAAGTAAGTAAGCAGGCACGTAAGTGACTAGCGATACAAGTATAGGTAACGAGTAAATACGAAAGTAAGTAACTGCTAACTAAGTGGAGAAGTATAGGTGCGTAGGCAGATACTATGCAAGTGGTAGTACGCAAGTACATATACATGCGTAGTACCCGGTTAATGCGTTAACATATTATAATACCGACTTACAAAAGATACAAGCTTAATACTTCCGCTCACAAGCTGTTTGATGCCGCATCACTTACGCTTTCTTTAGTATGCCGTTTATCGCGCGTTGTATCACATGAAGGCTTGCATACACTTTCTTAATAAGAAGGATAATAAAGCCATTGGACCTGCACTAATTGTGCGCGAGAAACAATGGCGTCTAATAATAGCCCGGAGCCTTCGATTCACGGCGGCCGTGGGGTGCCAAATTACTTACGTAAGCTCGGAAGCAAAACGCTACGTCATGATCGCCGCCATTAATAATCCCCGCGTATCTCAAATTCCGCGCAGACGATAGGTAAAAATATGGAACTCTAGGAGTTACCGAGCATTTTATTTGCATGCCAGCGATACGGAGCAGCACATCGAATTAAGCCGTCAAAGCGTAACGCGAGAGAAAAGAAACGTGAAGAAAAAAAAGGAAGAAGATCAACAGCGCAGACGAAGCGAATTCTGGGAATTTGCGAGCTAGCCCTAACTTATACGACGCTTCGAGATGCGATACGGAAAATTGCATTACGGCTAAACCCAGGCTTCGTGCGCAGAGCATTGTGAGGAAAATGCTTGCGAGGCGCTTATCTAAAATACTTCCTTTCTTTCTTCCTAATTTTGTGCGCTCCTTGCAACGTTCTACCTGTATCGAGGATATTGGAAGTGAAATTAGGGTTAGCTGTTGGTTCTGTAATCCCAATTGGAATAAGTCGGCTTTGTCTGCTGTGAATGACGCCGGTTGACGAAGAGTCAGTGAGTACCGGTGGTGGGGTTCGAACCCACACCTCGATGAGTTGTCCAGCGTCTACAATTTAGGTTTTTGTGCTCTGCTCTCAGATTCAAAATAAGAGTGCAATCACCAATGTTTTATTTTGGATAATGTTGTAATATGGGCGCATTAACGAATGCATTATTTAGAGTTCGAATTTACCATATTTGTGTATTAGAACATAGGCAGGTCACGAATCACAGATAATGACGGATTCACGGCGCAAAAGCAGACGATTTCTGCATCCAATCACGGACTTTCCCGCAGGGTGACGTAGCCGTTCTTATTGTTGCCAACACAGATCGCGGTATCCTCTGCAATCTTTATCAATTTAATTCGGTAACCGTGACATGCTTGGTCGGATAAATTCGTAGTATTTCATTTTCAATAAAAAAGAAAGTTTAATCAGGCGTAGACCGACTTACTCTTCCTTTAAAAAAAGAAAAAAAAACAAGAAAAAACGATGCGTCACAGAGTGGCCAGTGGCAGCGAGTTGTGTGAGAGCTTGCAGTATGAGCGCGTGGAAAGTGCATATTGTGCCGGGTCGAAAAGAGAGCAGCAGATCCAGTGAAGCCTTGATGTCAGTCAGAAAAAACCCACTGTGCAGCCGGCAGGCAGAGCAAGTGCTGTATAGAGCCGACAGGATGCCGAGGAGTTCTGCTTCCATAGAGGGCAATGGGTAAGGGAGGGCAAAGGCTTGCTGAAAGTCACTATCAGGGATATAAAATGCCGTGCCCGAGCTGCCTGCCGTGACTGAGCCGTCCGTGTAGACGTAGCGATGGTTCTGATAGGTGGAGTACAGAAACTCGAGAGCGAGTTCGAGGGCTACAGGTGCGGGAGTACGTCACGCTTGCGCTGACAACAAAGAGCAATCGAGTGGTACGCTTTATGATAGGGCCAGGGGGCACGAGACCGTCCCTTCAAAGGCCCTTTAAGACTGAAGAAGTCCCTCAACGCTGTGTTAAACATATGTATTAGAAATTACGCTGCTACAATGTGATGATTTCGACATAGAACTAGCTCTCGCACGAAATGTCGCGCAAACAACTTACAGCTTTAACCCGGAGATGAGAAATTCGAAGCGACCACGACAGTAGGCGACATCGTTCCTAACCCTACTTCAGACGTTTGCAAGCTCCTTGGCTCCAAACACCGACAGTGAAACCAATTTGAAATAGCATCGCAAAATCGAGTAAACTATGTCCAATTTACTAGACCTCCGCCACAGGGATAAAGAACTTTTTCATGACCTACTTCGATCCTGAAGTATTTCGTGGATGAGATAAATCGAAAATAAAAAAGATAGAAAAAAATACATCCGGAAACGTTGGCTGTTGACGCAACAACTGTAAGCCGATTTGCAGGAAACCGCTCCCAGAATTTTCGCCACAAAGTATCCGAGAGGCGAAACTCGTGGCAAGGCGACGACGAGAAACCCTGATAGAGAAACGTTAATCCTAGTCAGGTCGTCTGTTTTACTTTACTTTCTCTTCCTTTTTCTTTCTTTTTTTTCTCTCAGTTGGAAATGACAGCTTGCTCTATATTTTCTGTGCTTCCATTTCGCTAGAAAATAAGTACCACCGATGAAAGCTCAGCGAAGAAATCAGTGCGAGCCTCGTATGTCGTCCGCACTTCCCGTGCTGAACAACCATAACGGGAGACGACCTGAGAAACATGAGTACGCTCTCATAACGGATTCTGCGAAGACTAAACGTCGTCAGTTGGTTATAACTATTTATTTTGATTGACTTGAGCGATATTTTACCTCACAGATAGCCGCGTTCTGCCTAGTCTTAATGTCAGCCGAAAAGATCGTGTCGCCACCTAGCGCGATTCTCTCTCTTGACGGTGCTCAGATGAAGCGGACGACCACGTGCAGACGGTTCAATTCTTCTCAAACATTTCTAATGGCCCATTTCTTTTAAATTCTGACCCTCTATCCTTTCTCTTTTACTCCCCTTCCCCTTTCACAAAGGAGTGAAACTTGCCGCCTTGTCTGAGCAGACAGACCTCACTCCCCCTCTTCCTTAGAACATCATACCACCACCACAGTCGTGCCATTTGTCGAGGGCACTGCAGCCAGTGGAAAGAAAGCTCGCAGCAGATCGCGGAGTAACTGAACAGGATACTCCACCCACGCAAAAGATTTCCTTTTGGGCTCGTATGACATTTCGACAACGCATCTATTGAATGTCGTCCTGCTGCGTTACCTGATTCAGCTTGCACTTCCAATCAAGCTTTTGTTCTCGTGTCGTTCCGTCATGTTGCATTACTGGTTGGTTGGTTGGTAAAAAAGGAAGATATGGAGATGCTGTCCAAACTCTACATTGGGCCGGCTACTCCAGTACGCTTATGCTATAGCGAGGTCTGTCTACCAAAAAGTCCAAAAGGATGTTTCTTCCACAAAAGTCTAAAGGAAGGAGATCACAGAGTGTGAAACATGTCGGTGTGCTGCTGGCCAGTCACCCAGTACCTTCTTGAGGTCAAGAGGGCCGTTGTCGTGTCTGATCTAAGGCATCCCGGAGAACTTCACGACTTGCTGCGAATCGCTCGCAGCTGAGCAGTATGTGTACAGTGTCTTCTGGCACTCAGCAATGGATGCGGTCTGGTGACGGAGCTATCTCGATACGGTGTAGAAATGCGCGGCCGTGGGGAACGTTCCGACGAAATCGGTGGTGTAAGGATTCCACGGTCTAGGCGTCCTTGACAGTATACGGTATGCGAGGTGAGGATCAATGCTGTGGAGCAGTGACTTCGTTACACTTACGTTCATCTCGTTTTACCAGTCGGGGTCGCTGAACACCAAGAGAACGTTTCGCGTTGGAGTCGGTGAAATAGACTTTCTGTGTGGGCGCTCGCTGGTGAGCGTTCAGTGCCAGACGGTGGGCTGCTTCGTTGCCGTGGATGCCCACGTGGCCCGGTATCCGCTGTAGCAGGATGTTGTGGTCTTTGTCTAGATCTTCGGTGCGCGCGGCGCTGATGTCTTGGACCACCCACAAGTGAGAGGCTGCTGGTTTCTTTCGCTGTACGAAGTGCGGTTAAGCCACTTTTAGAGTCACTTAGGATAACCCAGGAGTCTGTGGCTTGCACAGTAGCGAGCGTTGCATTACTTTTGAAGGAAATCAGATCAGCCATACGATTCCGTTTTTCGCCGCCCTAAATATTGAACAGCTCATCTTGCATTCCGATATGTCATAATGCAAAGCACATACATCACGATCGTTTGACCATCACATCACCGGCGACCTCCTGCGTCAATCTCCTAGTGAAGGAGACGACGCTACGTCCTTCTGCCGTTACGTCTCTGTACGGACACTAGAAGCCTTTCCCTTGCACCATAGGGTACTACTTAAGCAGCGAGACAACAATTTAATATTGTGTCTCGCTGTCGTGATGTCAGCGCGAAACTCTCCGTAGTTGCCATTTTCTACGAAGACTATTCAAAGCGAGGGGACCGCCAATCAAATTGTTGGAAGCTGTCACTCGTTAAAGAAGCAAAGCCGCCCTTTTTATACGATGAAAGTGAAATTAACTTTAGTCTGCTACTTGGACGGCCGACGAGGAAATCACAATAGAAGGCAGCTGCTATGAATAGAGCAAGAGGCTGTGAATACGAGTTTAAGAGTGAAACGTGAAAGGCAGAAGAGATTAGATGGGCAGCAAGCCTTAAAAAAACTTGGGAATGGTTAATGGATCTTTTTAACGGAACACTTGCATTTTCAATGAGCAAAATTCTTTTGAAAATGTCTTGAAACGAGATAATACATATTATTGGATAAGATACTGAAAGTTACAAGTAAGATACTGAATAGTGAACAATACTAATCAGCTTAAAGAGGAGACCGTTGCATATTGTCCCAAGGGACAATGGCACTGATGTTTCCACACATAATACGGTATCACTCCCTTTGTGAGTTTCTGCAGCGATCTGTCTGTCAGACGTGCTGCTGAAAATGAGATGAATGAAAATAAAAATGGGATAATAAGAATACGAAGGAAATACCGTCGCTCTATTCTAGGGCCCCTGACATTCAATTTGTGATACATTCACACAAGCATTGACATGCTATGTACTTCTCCGAAAAAATATTGCACAGGAAAACTGTAGACAGCATATTCGACGTTCAGATGCAGGGAAAAAGTTACAAGCTTATACGGCTCCCCAACAAAGAGCCTGCAAATTCCGAGCACTTGCTCCCCATTCATGCACAGTGGACGGTCCCCACCCTCGCATAAAGTGCTCACGCCATTTGGCCCTCGAGCTTTCTATGGGATTAACCGTTCCCTAATGTCCCCTTCCTCCCTGCTTTGACTTTCCCTATGCGAAACAAAAGCGTCTGACCATCCGACGCAGCCGGACGGACAGCTGCACTCACGTAACGCCACGGAAAGCTTAGGTCAAAGTGCACTAGAGCACCCAGACACGCACTACTGCTGCTATACGACCCCGGGAGAGGGAATCAGGATTAATGGGGAACCGTGGAGACAAAGAGCGTGTGTGTGTAGAGGGCGCTGCACGTTCGATCCCCGTTATGGAAGAAAGATCGCGGAAGCGCGTCCATTGACAGCGCTCTATCTTTTGTACGTGTATCTTTCTGGTGACATTTCACTGCTGAAGGGTGTGTGTGTGTAGGCGGGGGGGGCTGCCACGCTTGTTCCAGTGAGCGGGATCCGGTGCGTGATTGTGATGGGTTTCAATGGTTTGTTTAGCTGCGCGTGTCGCTTTTTACGGGGAGCAGAGTGTGTAGATTTGAATAAAGATTTGTCACGAGCGGTGTTAAAGTTTGCGTGTCTGCAGGGTGTAAAGAGATTAAGATAAATATTTGGTGTGACAGTGACGCAGAGTGATTTTATGGGTGTGAGATTGACCGACGTCGCTTGAATGTTTCTTTTCCGGAGCTCTGTAAGTGGGTGCGATATAAGTGGATGTGCTGGGTGATTCATGCAGGGGAGCTTGAGTCTTAGTCCATGTTTTAAAGACCTGTTTGTTTTCTGAGATCATTTTGTGTCGTATACTCGAAGACGTTGTTTTTTCTCTCTCTCTCTCTCTCTCTCTGGAAAAGTACAAAAATAGAGATAAATGCATTCGCCACTGAAAAAAAAAACAAAACAGTACAGTCAAACTCCTTTACAACGAAAGTCAGGGGACAACAACAAAAAAAAAAAAAATCGCAGTAAAGGTATTTTCGTTAAAAAGGATGTCCATTATTGGGCCAATAGGGCTCCAGCGGGACCGCAAAAAAATTTGTTGTAGTGGTATTTTCGTTAAACAGGTGTTCGCCATAAAGGAGTTTGACTGTATAGGTAAGGGTACATACGGTACCGAAACAAGGTTTGACTCTGACGTCAACCGTATAGCGAAGAGTGATATTCCGAGAAAACTGGGGATACCTCTTAAGTTAGATTCCTATAGGTCTTGGATGTGTTGGCTCAACTGAGAGTCATCGAAATTAAGTAAAATGTGCGAAACATAAGTATAAGTCAAATTTAATTGCATACGTATATAGCATACTGCCATGTGGTTGTATAAACTGTTATATATAAATTATTCTATTGTTGCGTTACTCGAAACGTATAGTTATGTTACTAAAGGGACGCAGGCATGATAGGATTGTTGTTGTACGCAATTACTTGTAACGAAAGGATATTAGAACCGTGAGCTGCTCAAATGATATACAATCTATACTGAACCATAACTAAAAAGATCAAGATCAAAATACGACCCAAGTGAGGAGCTTGTTGTTGAAGCTACTAATTTCCATTAAAGACGGGCTTTTTTAAAATAATTTTTTTTCGGTAATGAGGCTGTTTCTGCAGCACAGATGAAAATACAAATGGAACAAATTACAACAATGAGAGCAACAATAAAACACACGCTTCATTGCAAACTCTTTTAAACGTCACTTGTACTTTCCACAGCAACATAAATAACATTGCTGCCACCAATAACCATGAAAACATCTTTACAGCTACGTGTGTCCCTTACAAAATACGTCGCGAAAAAATTGACTGTACACATTTGGCGACACTAAACGTAGGGTATCAGAGCCAACTTGGAAGCGGATTTACGGCTCACATTGCAGACGACATCATATTTTGTGCCTACGTAAACACACTTACGCAGCAGACGTGATTGCCCCAGGACGCCTGAAGTGGCTGAAGTGATGCTTCTTATGGCGAAAAGTAAAGAAAAGAAAACCTTCCCGTTGCGATGTCATTTGTCAAGCGGGAGATTCATCTGTCAAACCTGTGGAAGATTATTTTGCTCCCTTTTCCTGGCCATTCTTTTGCGCGTCCTTCTATAAGAGTTGTTCGTTTTTAGTCTTCTCTCGCGGGAGTATTGCAATCATCTTCGGAGACGGGTTTGGATCCTACGAGTTCGGGACAAGGTTGTATCGTGCAATCACAGGTGCTCATCGACAAAAGGATTATCTAACTCTCCTGGGGGTGTCTTCGCAGCTTCGATGTACTCCGTGGAAGTGCACTCTCACTCTGTGGCAGTGCGCACTTTGCGTAAGTCGCCCGAAAGCTTTCGGACAAATAACTTGTCACTGAAAGATGAAAGTCACTGAAAAGGTTAGCCAGCTGTAGGAATCGAACCCACATCTTCTGGATTACTGGTCCAGGGCTCTACCAATTGAGCTAAGCTAACACGCCTTCTCAGCGACTTCCGGGGTGCGTCATCTGAAGGGACAAACCAGTCACTCTCTCTCACTCATCCTCCTTTCACTCATACACACATTCATACGACAGGGATCGACGCAAGCGGCAAATGTTGAACATGAGAGAACTGATGTTCTGAGGCTGGAACAACATAGAAGGGACAATCACATACAAGGCCTCAAGTTGCCTAAGAAATTAACGATGAAAGATTAAAGTCACTGAAAAGGTTAGCCAGCTGGAGGACTCGAACCCACATCATTGGTAGAGCCCTGGACCGGTGATCCAGAAGATGTGGGTTCGAGTCCTACAGCTGGCTAACCTTTCCAGTGACTTTTATCTTTCATCGTTAATTTCTTAGGCAACTTGAGGCCTTGTATGTGATTCTCCCTTCTATGTTGTTCCAGCCTCAGAACATCAGTTCTCTCATGTTCAACTTGTCACTGTCTCCGTACCCGGCCTCAAGAACAACAAAAAGAGCTATCCTGATGTTATCCTTAGGCAACTTACCCTTGACTTCATCAAGGCTCAATACTGCAACGGTACCGCTGTATACACGGATGGATCGTCGACCAGGGACCCTTCATCTTCAGCCTTTGCCATTCCGTCAGAGTCCGTTACACGTTGATGTTGTCTGTCTTACTGCACCTCATCGACATCCACTGAGCTTTGTGCTATCCTGCTGTTCTTGATATATGCGGCAGGCTGTGAACTACGGCAATGGGTAATTTATACCGACGCCAAAGCATCTCTCATGTGCATTAAAAACATGGTGGGCATCCGTGTTCCCTATCCTCAGTGGTGATATATATCCTGTGCGCCCTGAAGTCTCTACAAGAACGCTTTCACTCCGTTGCCTTTCAGTGGGTTCCAGGGCATTGCGGAATAACTGGGAACCACGAGGCCGACACTACCGCTGCACATCAACAACGACCTTCTACGCCCATTATACTTTCGAGAGGAGACAGAAGATCCCGCTTCAGGCATTTCTCTGATTTCTGGTCTACCCTATGGCAACGCGACATTCCAACTAGGTCCTCTTTGCGAAGTGTAGTCCCAACGCTGTCCTACCGGCTGCCTGGAAAATTTCCTCTTCCCCTAAAGTCGCTCATCCACAGGCTACGTCTGAACTGGCCTTCACGCTGTTCTATCGCTACCAGCTATAAGCTGTGAGGCTGGCCGTATTTGCAACGAGTGTGGAGTGTGGTCTGCTTGCAGCGTAGAGCGCATACTCCTGCGCTGTCGGGCTTATATCAGAGAGAGGCGTACACTGGAATTGCAGCTTGCCACCTTTCAACTTATCATGCATCCTCGGCCCTTGGGACACCGCGGTTCACTCCAGGGCGGTCTTACGTCTTGTAGTTTTTTTTTTCTTTTTTAGGCGACAGGCCTAAAGAACTCGTTGTGACCCCGACAGCGCACTGGGACATTCCCACCATCACGACCAGGATAGCATTCGCCACTCCTATCATAATCGTCATCACTCCCATTAGACCCCCTAGCTATGGGGTAGCATTCCACTCCTAGAGTGGAGAACCTCCCCACTTCATTGTCACAATATAATTGTTGTTGCTTGGAGACATATGTCGGCCACAGCTCATGGACATGCCTCACACCATTAGACACAGATCCTCGTGGAGCCGGCGGTCCTGACGATAAACACCTTCTATTTTACAGTATTTTACAGTTTTTCTCGTGTTTCTCCGACTCACCGAGTCGGCTTCAGCGTGTCACACTTTATGAATATGTCATACCTTATGTGTTCTTGCGCACCAATCACCGGACTTGCTTAAGAGACTGAAGACGCACAACCTTGCAGCGATTAAAAACGCACTTTTAAAAAATACGGCAGATATCGCTGTGCAGATTGCCAATGCGATAGCATTTATGAGCTCATCGCGGGCATTCTCCAACGATGGATAGTAGAGGCCTGTCGAGACTGAAGTAGCGTACTTGGAACCACTAGCCTGTCTATGCCCCTGACACAGACACTTCCCGTACGAGTTGTGGAAATTTTATGGTCACTGGCTATATGCAAATCGAAGACTTCCTTCATGAAGTGCGCGAACCAGTTGTTCTACGGCTTCTTAATGTCAGTATTGAAGTCTCCCATGACAATCATGGGCGTGTTGTTCCTTCGAGAGGTTCCCTCAAGTTTTCTATAAAGGTGTTGCTTGCAGAGTAACTGAAGAGTTTAGCGAGAAGGAGGAGGAGGAGGAGTGTCGTTGGGAGGAACCCGAGAGGGTTGCCTGCCTGATTAGGCGGCATGTTTCTCGGGAAGGGAAAGGTGGTGGACAGGAGGAGAGGAAAGGGTGAAGTGGAAGACCGAGCGGAATCCGCTCGGGGGGAGGATAGCTGCGTCCATGGGCCGACTTCAGGGGAACTGTGCCGGCATACGCCTATTACACATCTGAGGGAAACCCAGGAAAAACCCCAGACGGCACAGCAGGCCCGCGGATTCGAACCGCGGACCTCCCAGTCTCCAAGCGCACGCGTTACCGCTGCGCCACCGGAGCTGGTTGGCGAGAAGGAATCGCTTTACCTTGTCTTTAGATTACCCCGGTTTAATGCATACCAGCACGATGTGGTTGGGGGCATCCTTGTGGTCCACTTCTACTACGCATAGCTGGGGTAACTTCGCCAATAATCGTGGCGGTTACAGTAGTACAGAGAGCATCCCCCTAGTGAAGGATACCGAGAGATGCTGGTGTGTTTTTTGTGGTGGGTAGTTCGCGACCACCCGATTCTATAAGCAAGAGGAACTGTACACCCTTCCCTCTCCTGTACCAGAATCATCTTTCTCCTCTTTTTTCACCCTTCTCTCTTCCCTCTCCTCGGGGTGCAGCGAGCCACCACTTCCGAGCAGACTGACCGCACCTCCCTCAAACATCACCCCCGATGTCTACGACGCCTACCTCACCAACTTCGTCTGCAGCGGCTAGGGTAGCTAGGCTGAAGCGTGCTCTACTCTGTCTACTTTGTCTACTTGATGGCTGAGATATTTTCATCAAATTTTCGACTAGATGGCGGCATCGACACTTCGGTTGTCTTCTCTCTTGGCATAAGAAACGCATCACAAACCTTCTATATGT
The DNA here is from genome assembly GCF_037126465.1 of Ornithodoros turicata. NCBI lineage: Eukaryota > Metazoa > Arthropoda > Arachnida > Ixodida > Argasidae > Ornithodoros > Ornithodoros turicata. Next base: position 101,722,987 of record NC_088203.1, on the reverse strand, counting down.
CGTGGTTGGTTGGTTCAGGTCTCCGAGAGGGCGGGGACGTTACCGCTTGGTCAGTACCGAGATAGTCACCTTGTCGGTAACATGTGCATTGAGACTATGCACGTTATGGGCCCTTATGATCATTGTCGTTCTCCCTGGCCCGTTGCACCATATTTTCGGAAACCTCAAAAGTAGCAGCGTTTTGATTGTCTAGTGATGTGGTGGCGTGGTATTTCCTCTAGTGCGCTTCCTGCTTACATTGCAGATGAAGTTGGTGCTCTTCGCCCGCTTAGCCCGCGTTGCTCTGAAGTATCCCTCGCACGCACGCAGATGTCACTGCGCCTGGACAAGCTTACACTTGAACCGGTTCCTCCACCGACAACGGTGTGACGCATCTGAAGCTCGTCCTCCCTCTCGGTGGCGATGGAACATGGAACTGCTTGCCGTAGTCGGCCACGCGCAGGCGCCAAGCAGCAGTCAATCAGTGCAGAGTTTACCCTGCGACATGCCTCGCCTCAAGAACGCTCCAAGGGTTCGCTCCTAAATGCTGCCGCATTTAAAATCCGAGTTATCACCGCGAAACAAGCGTGATTATTTGCGGTGTGGAAAGCCCGGGTAGACGGAAAGAGGACAGCAGAAAGGAATGAGTTAGCACGACATCTTGGGTGGTCTTCACGGGGAACTACACCAACATTGCTATCGAAAGGTTCAGAAACACGACTCGTTATCATGATCTCAGATCTTCCACCAGGTATCGAATGTTCTATCCCTACAGCAGGTCGTCAACTTGCCAAGCACTCACATGGGTGCAATGCAGTCAACAAGTACGACGCATTGCTTCAAGATTTCTTCTTAGCAGCGCGTCCTCGCTCTACATAAGTAGACCATTACCAGTCCCGGTAATTGCCGCGTAACCTCATTTCTTTCTGCTTTTCTTTATGCAGTCCTGCGCAGAAAATAACCGCCCACACAGTAAATGTCTCTTTAACTCAAAATCACTCACGGAGTTTGGCGAAGTAAGAAAACGTCATTTGAAAATTTCCCAACTCCGTCTCCAGTCCCTCCCAACAGTCTCTCAGAGCGCCTGCTATGATCTTTTTTTTTTATCTCTTCCGCTTTATAATATTCCTTAAATGGGGGCTCTAATAGACACCCAAGGGGAATCCTAACAAAGCGAAGTTTCAACGCTGATAGTGCAACACACTGCCGTCGCTCCCAATGCACATTTCGCCCCGGGGGTTTCCTGCGTTTAAGCTCTATCGGAGAACGAGTACGCAGAACGCACTGCGAACCCGCATAGTTTTCGAGAGTTCCATAATCATGCAACTGTAGCAGAAAGCGGTGGGGTACGTTGAAACTTCGATAATTAGCGGGGTGGTGATCCGTGGCATTCGAAGAGTATGCTGTCACAATTATTATTGCATCTGGACCATTCGCTATATATTGCGAATATCTGCTAAAGACGGGTCAGCAGCTTTACGTGTGAGCTCTGGCAGATTGTTAATCTGTAGTAGTTTTTCTCGTTATTTTCTTAAATGACCAGATATTCACTCATCTCCGCTCACTAATGTTACGATATTTATATAATCTGTAAAGCACACCATAATCATAGGGTGTATTTAAAGGCACGTGCACCTTTCGCCTTGCACTTTGTAGGTTCATCTTCTTTTTTTATCATGATCCCCCAAAAGTTATTAGTAAACAGATACGCCGCGATTTTTGGGGATCAAAAGCCTAACTTATCATTAGGTAACGCCATTAATTCCGTTCTTATGTACATTATTATTATCTTATGCTCAGTTATTACCTGACTGTTTTTGTTCTGAGCGATACTCGATGTACATAGGTGATGTAGGTATATGCATATATATGAAGACTTGTTCATAAAGTATACTATGCGCAAGTATGCATAATACATGCAAAGTATATTGTGGTTAGAGAAAGGAATTCAAGTGCAGCCGCGTTTAAGGAGTAGTCAAGCGACTTGCCACCTCTTTGTTTAACCACCTCTGACGATGTACAGACTCAGAGCAAAATGTGCGCACCGAAAGACAAATTACGTACGGGATATCTCGGTGACGTGTGCGCTTGTGGTCTGCGATGTGAGCCTCACGAAAAAAAAAAGAAGTGAAAGGGTGGTTCTGTGTTTGGAGATCAAACGTCTGCTGTCCGCTCCGGGTGCTTCTATACGCTCGCATTTATATGTGAAAACGATATGAGGTATGATCGAACATTACACCATAATCCAAGGAACAGATTTCATTTTCGGGGCCATGCCTCGCTCGTTTGAGAAAGAGAGAACAACGTTATTTCTCCCGATACTTTCCACACAAAATCAGTGTTGTGCTGTTCTTCTGTATATAGACACTTGCGAGCAATGTCATAGACGCACCTGAACGTTGCTGCCCCGTGCGCTAAGAAAGAGGCTTCGGAGAAATTGTCGGCGGTCCCTAATCCATCCACGAGGCTCCCTCTCGAAGGGATCAGTTTAGGAACAGGGGAAGAAAAGGAGGTTTTCTGGATATTGACGCAGAGCTGCGTAATCCCACTCATGCGGTTTGTGTTTAGGGTCCCGTTGTGTAGACCTTGTCGCGTTACTCTCATACCTAAGACACACGGCCGCTCCAAAGGCCTTTTCACAAAAGGAGTGCCAAAAATCGCTCGTTGCGCCCGTTATCGTCTGGCAAGCGAACCTTCTGATAACGGCAAAATGGAATGCTGTTTTCATGGTTCGCTTATCAAACGATAACTGGAGCCACGTGCGATTTTCAGCATCCCTTTTGTAGAAAGGCCCTTAGAGCGTGCCGTGTATCTTAGGTATCAAACCACTACTCCGCGTGCATTCCTTAGCCTCGCTCACAGCGACGACACAACAGGGATGGACTGCCAAAATCGCTCTTCCCATTGGGATGAGTACTGGTGGCCACCGTCTTTAATGAGCGTGACTGACGATAACGTAACACTCCAGATAACTAGTCATCCGATAAACATCCGAGTAGCGTATCAACGTTCGAAAGATCATGGAAAAAGACGATTGTTTGCTTCCGCGTGCGATATGCATGGTTGTTCACGTGCGGAGTGCTGGCCGATGCGATATCTGTTCTACACCGGTTCCTGAGCGGGAGAGAATGAACCGGCACGAAATGAACACGAACGGACACGAAAACGAACGAGAACACACACGGGGGGAAAATGAAGGAACTCGGCAGACGGCAGACCACACGTGCACAGTTCCAGTGACTCCCACCGGGCGGCAGCACTAATGGCGGCGCCCATTCCTTCAATGGCGCTTTTGTGTATAGGAAACATGGCGGGCAACTTCGATATGCCAGAAAACAATGGAAGTTAAACTAAGCTCAAGTTTTGGCATAGGATGAAACGTAACGAGCAAGTTCTTGTCTTGGATCGTTGGCTTCGATGACTAGCAGAAAAAAAAAAAAATGAAAAAAAAAAAAAAAAACGCCGACCTCTCGACATAATTCAACAAGAACAACAACTACTAGATGAATAAAGATTGGAGGAGGTGTTTCACCGCGAATCAACAGTGGCTGTGAGAGGCGTATAGAGAGGAGGACAGATGAGGAGAGGACAGCAGGAAGGAGTGGGGGACAGAAGGGGGGGGTTAGTATGCATAGTGGGCCGAATTCAGAGGGAACAGTGCCGGCATTCGTCTGTAAAGTCTGCCGGAAAACCCAGGGAAAACCCCAGACAGCAGAGCCAGTGCCGGTATTCGAATCCGCATCACCTCCCAGTCTCGGCGTGGAACTTTAACCACTACGCCACGTGAGCTGGCATTCATGTATTGTTTGCGGTATATTATGGAGCACTGTCGCCTCCACTAGCACAAAGAGGGAACACCACTTTACGCCAAGAGCTCTGTGACAAGTAATTACATATCTTGCAACCCTCATCAGCAATTCAGCATTCAGACCAAGAAATAATTGAGAAGTCGATACAGCAACTGTAGTCGACATACATACTGATAAATGGTATCTCATTATATGTAGCCTTACTTGTAACTTAGTCGTGAAAGGAAAGAGAGATGAGAGTGAAGCAAAAATGAAAGGCAGCTAGGCGTTGGCAAGAGAAAGTACAACAAGAAAGGCGACGTAAAATATAGGTGACTGCGACAGCCTACCATAAATCTTCAACACTTCCAAAGTCTAGCAGTTTAGTCGTCGAGTGTCCCCTTTGTCGACATATGGCGCTGCGCAGAAAACGGAATTGCAGCCCCAGAGGGATCAAAGGGGATCAGAACGATATTTCGTCACCCCCTTCCTAGTGAAATATGTACCTCGCTGGATTTGTGCTAATCAAGATTGAAGGTACTTTGAGCAGAATTGTGGAAGAAGAGAGAGATGAGAGCATTCATTTGTGTCGAAACGTGTGATGGGAGAGGGTTTGAACCGGGTTACCCGTAGGAATAAACGGGGAAAGAAGCAAGAGTGATGTTGGAGTCCGCTGGAAAACGGGTAGCAAAAATATTTATCATCAGTTGCAGTTATATCTATTGATATACAGCTCGTAAGCGAAACACAAACTCTAGATCAATATTTATGCGTTTTCCTAATAAGAATTTCGCGATCAGCACTTAATCGTTTACGTCCCAGTCCTCACCCGATACGATTTTTAGCTTAATCTTGTAATGGTTTTGGTCATCTGTTTTGTGGCTTTCTAAGACCACACTCTTAGAAATGAACTTCACCGCATAGCACGCTCTTACACTCTTAAAAGTGAGTTTCACCGCATAGCACGCTCCTAGCCAACCATTATCGCGAATGATATCGTTATATGCTCTGATTTGTTGAAAACGGGAGGCGTACGCCTTTTTTGTGACAATTATGAACCGCATAAGTGTCACAAAAAAGGCGTACGCCTCCCGTTTTCAACAAATCAGGGCAGATAACGATATCATTCGAGATGATTGTTGGCTAGGAGCGTGCTATGCGGTGAAACTCATTTTTAAGAGTGTAGCCAGCCATAATCTCGAATGATATCGTTACCTGCCCCCAGACTTGTGCCCGTTACCGAAAAAAAGGAACTAAATACCGTTACCCGTTACTTCAGAAAAAAGTAACTAAATACGTTACTCGTTACCAACATACAAAAGTAACTAGTTCTCGTTACTCACATGTAACGAGTTACTTTTACGTTACCGCAGCATAGTTAAAGGAGCCAACAAACACGCCGTCACTTTCCTTCAACTCTTTATTAATGAGGAATTGCACTTGAGGAGGAGCTGATACTCGAAATTTGTGTCCGTCCTTCGTGTTCCGTGTCTCTCGGGCCGTTACCATTAATCTATATCAGTTTGCCTGGACCTTCTCCCTTGTTTCTGAAGTGGGGGTGATCGGAGATTACGAAAACACAAGAAAAAAACACTGGTTTTCGTGCCACAGATCACCAACGGTTCCCCAAAACAGACGAGAAGCTGCGTCATAATTTAGAGCGCTCAGAAGCTTAGCAAAGATAACAAAAGTCGAAACGCGTTTTTTCTAGCCATAGTACAATTGGTGGCCATTCTTGGGAAGGAGTGATGGTCGGAGATTACGGAAACAAGAGAAAGGACAACAACACATCCAGTGAGGGACTGCAATAATACTTTGAGTCACACGTCACGCAGGTAAAATCTGCAGGCATTGCGCCGCACGGAATGCCGAAATGTGCTCCCCGTGCTCAAGAAAAGGAACGAGTAACGTCAGTAACGAGTTACCAATTTTTGTAACTGATTCCGTTACTATTACAATTTTTTTAAAAGTAACTGAATCGTTACTTCGTTACCAAAAAAAGTAACCGTTACCAAGTAACGAGTTACTTGTAACGAGTTAGGCACAACTCTGCCTGCCCCGATTTGTTGAAAATGGGAGGCGTGCGCCTTTTTTATGACACTTATGCTGTTCATAATTGTCACAAAAAGGCGTACGCCTCTCGTTTTCAACAAATCGGGGCAGATAACGATATCATTCGAGATTATGGCTGGCTAAGAGCGTGCTATGCGGTGAAGTTCATTTCTAAGAGTGTGGTCTTAGAAAGAAAACAAAACAGATGTCACAAACGCTCTCGCCATTAGAATACTGCGTATTTGATTAGATTGAATAGAGGAAAAGAACGTGAATTAAGCCACTGTAAATAATCCTGTCACTTTGCTTTTTACGTACATGCGCATGTATTCGTCGAAGCTGTTTGAGATGGTTAAAATTTCACATTACACTCTTAAAAATGAACTTCACCGCATAGCATGCTCCTAGCCAACCATTATCTCGAATGATATCGCTCTGTGCCCAGATTTGTTCAAAACGGTAGGCGTACGCCTTTTTGTGACACTTATGCAGTTCATAATTGTCACAAAAATGGCGTACGCCTCCCGTTTTCAGCAAATCAGAGCAGATAACGATATCATTCGAGATGGTGGTTGGCTAGGAGCGTGCTATGTGGTGAAGTTCATTTTTAAGAGTGCATGCCTACGTCCGTTCCTTCATCCGCGAAGTTCTGATTCTCTCATCATTTTCTACTCCGTGATCAACTTCTTCAACCATCCACACCCGGAACAAATCCCCACAGAACACACAATCACACAAGGACGCTCTCCATATCAGGCCCACCTTCAGTCTCCCCCTTTCTATCCAATAACCTCCTCCGCAATGTCACCACAAGCAAACCCACGCCTCTCCACACACTATGTGTATACAGCTCGCGTGCCGCTACCATCGTCAGTCAGACCGCAGTGAACAAAAACAAACAGCTCCCCCTCTTCTATACTTGTGATTGACCGGCGCAGTCTTCGATCAACTCTCTTCTGTCCTTTCATATACACAGCCACGAGGTAGGAGGAGGGTATAGGGGGGAGGGATCGTATTGTTTGACCACGGAAATTGCGACCGGCCAGGAAGATAGCCTCTAAGACGTCATCTTACTTGGCGGTCGTTCGGCGGCTCGCAGTCGCTGCTCTATGAGGATGCTATAGCGACATCCTTTGTGTAATGCGGACAGTGTATTGAAGAGAGCAGAACCTTTTGGCGTGCGTGGTATCCCTATTGTTTGCTGCCGGGAGTTTGGGAGCCGGCGCACACAATTGGGGATGCTGACATGGGGAAAAAGGGATCACTGCTTCTTCTCTATACACTGAATGAGGGACGTGGAAGGATGGGTGAGGTGGTCAAGACTCCGGGTGGGTCCTCGGGTCTTACAATGGCGAGGCCTGTGCACATAAGGGTTGGACGGTCCGCTTTTTAAGTGCTTTTGAAGGAGGGTTGATACGTACTGTTCCTCGTAACCGAAGGTTGCAAACGGCCAAGAATGCAATGTTGATGCAGGGCATTGAACTCAACTCAGGAACACGCGTGAAGTGGACAGAGAGTACGACGTCGGAATTTTAAGGGATTTAAGGGATGTATTTTTACTCTTGAAGTTTTTTTGTCATAAAAAAAGCGTCGGAAAATAGTTTCTGCCACTGCCTGCGCTGAACCGCTGATGACATTTAAAACATTTGAAACGTGCTCGTGGAACCCTTTAGATATATTGCGAGTGATAAGAAATATATAACACGCTCGTGCCATTCAGCTATCAGCTATCTCAGTCGTTGTTTCCCATTGATTGAATAAACCACACATTGCCTAACAAATGCACATATGGCAGCTTTCAGACATATTGATATCATATTTTAAGAGATTATATTTGTTCTCTGATAATGATTACTCGTTCCTTCATTCCTCGCGCGTTCCGAAATTCACAGTCATGCATGCATAAAGAACACCGGCCCTTTCGATTCGAGCCAACGTTGATAATAAATTAGCAGTGGCGATCCAACCAACCAGTTTTCCCCTTAATAACAGGGACAGGGTGCGAGATACATTCAATTCTGGCTGGCTATTGGCTGTCAGCAGTGAGGCGCAAGCTTTAATTACAGACTACCGCCATGATAGGCGAGAGAAGATGCATGGAACGGCCATACAGTGGACGAGTGACAGATTGTGTCCAAGTTCAGTAGTTTCCGGAAATGGGTCGGACCATTACGGATGAAAAGGAGGGGAGACGTCGTGCATGCACTGGGAATAAATCTTAACGAAAAATATCTCCGGGAAGATGCGGCGTAAAAACAACCGAGTATGAAATATGAGGGTGCATTCACTGCGGGAGCGCGCAGAACGTTCGTAGGCGTGTTTTGTAATGGTTTTTTCTTCTATTACCGTGTTAGCACCGCGAAGCAATGGGGCCATGAACGAATACGTAAGGGGACAAATTGAACGGAGACAGAAGGAAAGAGTGGAATACAACGGCTTTAGTATACGCGTCCTGGGCTGATTTCAGGGGAACGGTGCCGACGAGTGTCTTGTCACGCGGACACTTTCGATCCGCATTGAGCCAATGCTCATCGAGCTCAATGCGTATCCGGCGCGTCTACACGGGCACGTTCGAGCAGGATCGAACTCTAATCCACCTTAACCCGATCCAGTTCGATAAAGGGGATTGAGATTCTCAAGACGGCTTGAAGACCGCCATTGGCACCCTCGAACTCAGCGGATTTATAGCAGTATTCAAAAACATTACATTAATTTACAAATGTTCCCATACAAGCCCACGGAATTTCACAGTTACGGTTTTAGTCTACAGGCGTGACGGGAGACTGTGGCGGGATTCGAACCCGTCACCTCCCACACTCTTAAAAATGAACTTCACCACATAGCACGCTCCTAGCCAACCATCATCCCGAATGACAACGTTTTCAACAAATCAGGGGCGAGAACGTTGTCATTCGGGATGATGGTTGGCTAGGAGCGTGCTATGTGGTGAAGTTCATTTTTAAGAGTGCAGTTTGAAACATGATCCCTTGATTTCCTTGATACCTTTCAAACATGATTTGTTCGGGGAACCATTGTCTACAGCATATTGGCCTTGTCCATGCTATGCTCTCGCTGTACTGTTTTGGTGGATACAAAGCATGAGCTTTCCGACTGCCATCTCCCAAACTGCCAACTCCCAAAGAGCAGCTCCCCTGCAGTGTCGCCCGCAATCGATCGCGGTCGCACCATTCGTATTGGCAACCATACTCGGGCCTTGGTCTAACTAGAAGGAACATCGTCAAGCGCTGGTGTATTTCCTGACTTATTTATTTGTTTTTTTTTTCGTGACACCGGTCTCCTCTCCATCCTATGATGTGCCTGCGCACCTGTGTGGGTGTGTTTTTGCGTGTTCTGTTTTTGCCTAGCGTTCTGTTGATTCACTGACTTCACTGACTGTCAACTCCTTTTCAGCGTCGTTCATCGCCCCATCACCAGGACACATCTCATTCCGTCCATTGTGCCTTGGGGTAGTGGGCCGCGCCTCATATGGTGAATATCCCCATTCATCATCATTAATTTATATGTTGTTGTTGTTGTACATATCAGCTGTTTGCTCACCTGATGAACCACATGTAAATAAAGTTTCTGCACATAAAATGTCTGCATGTACGAACAGCAGTTACGCATTTGGGGGAAGTATACTATGCATCGAGATACTTAAACGTATTACTTTATCCAGTATGCGATGTAGATCCAAGAAATATTTCCGGTGATAATGATGGGGCCTTCAGGATATTCGCTGGTCTCAAATGTGATGCTTCTCCTTCAACGTCCTTGTGCAACAGCGCCATCTCTCTTTTGCACATCCTGCGCTAACCGAATTATACCAGTCGTGCAAAGCACACATTCCCGCAATTCGTTCGCCAAGCAGAAAATTTTAAAGCGCCCTGGATAGTAGCAGACATACAATAACGGACCACTTATCGTCTGCGTAACGTCGAAACCTCAAATCCAAACTGAGCTCAGCACTCTCGAAAGACCAGCTAAATGCACTTTGCTTAGAGAAAAGAAGAGAAAGTCTAGCAACATTGTGCTTATCCTGTGCTGAAGAGATGACAGAAACGAAAAAAAAAGAAGCATACAAGCGAAGCCTGTATATAGAGAAACAAAATGGCGCTCAAAATGTGGAACTCCTTCGGTCAAAGGGTAATATATACAGCTGGCAAAACGAAAGAGCGTTTCATAACATGACAGTGGAAAAATGGCGCAAGTAAGGCGAAATAACACTTTGCAGAACGAGCATAAGACGCCCTTTTTGGGAAACATTCGAGAGCTGTTTCCCTTAAAGTACTATGTGCAAGAGGGCAAGCGAAATGAAACCGGCTATTTCGGACTTTCGAGCGGCCGGACGAAAACCAGATCTCCCCTTTTTCCTTTGTCCGCTTCGTTTTGCTCGGCGCACTTACGTCCACAAGAATTCTTCCGGGCCATTCCGTTTCGTGTTTTACTCAAAATCGGCATTACGTATAGCTCTGACAGCGAATGGCGCTCGCGCTTATCGCTGTATCGAGTTTATCGTTCCCTTATACTTTGCCCGGGACATTTTCTTCCCGTCCTTTTCTTTTTAATAATATTACCTGGGCTTAGAAAACGGAAAAGAGGGAAGTAATTTTTCACAATGCCACCGTTGCGGCGGCACCCAGTTTTTACACAAAAGAATCGGGAACGACAGAAAAAAAAAAAGAGAGAGAGAGAAAGAAAGGGTGAAATACGGAAGAGGGGGGGATTGCATTCTTTTTTTTTACCCGCCCCTTTTTTCTTCTTCTTCCTCTGCTTCATCTCGAAGGAGGTTGGCGATCTTTCTTACAGGATTTGCTTTGAGGCGTCTCTATCGCTGGAGATACGTTGAGAAAATAAAATATACGACACAGAAAGGCTGCATTTATCGATACCGGGGAAAACGTCGCTGTCAGTTGTTTGTTTTGTGGTAGCCGTGTTCTTCCTTTTGTTTTCTTTTATGTCCAAAAATTTGCTTTGTGTGTGAGCTGAAAAAGAAGAGAGGGTTGTTAGTTTCGATTCGCTCCGTCCTCTCCCCAGAGGGCGCTAAAGGGAGAAACAGCACTCGTGACGGTGACGATGCGGATGAACCCTGCTTTTCCAGTTCGAAAGGCGTGGTGTTCGAGTGTACAGTTATTTTACAATGAGTCGGTTCTGAAAACGTGCATGGAAAAATTTTGCTCGCGAACATGTACGCTTATGAAGACATGCCTGTTCGGACGAGCTTCCATCTTTTCCCCTCTATTGATTAATCGTTCAAATAAGCTTCGGTACAACGATGACCTGCTAGACTGTAGCCGCTACGTAGTGATAATTACAGCAATTTTATTACGAAGGGAGTGATAAATAATCGTACGTACAGATATTTCTGTCAAAGGGGACATCCTGATAAAACAAAAGCAAAGCAATGCAAAACACAGGCAACTTCCAAATGTTATATTAGGACAACTAATGGTTTAGAAATCCAGACGAAATCCAGAAATAAATCTGCCTTACGTACAATACGTTTCTCTTGAGCACCTGCCCTCAAATCCCGTAACAGAAATCTCACCCTTATGACAATGGTTGTCGCGCGACGTAAGGCCCCATGTTATCAGCATCGTTGTCATTACAAACCTCACTGGCATACTTTCTCAATTGTTCTCAAATATTAGCTAAGAGCCATTCGGCCCATTCAGCTGCACTTACGGGAACGACACCTCCGCAGAAGACATACCGCCAATACTCCCCATAATTCGGCCACATGCCAAGCCAAGACTAGCCACTTACATGAGAAAGTGCCACACCAAAAAGCAGGTCACATCGTCACCCACTCCATCTTTATAAAGAGGCGACGTCGTGGCTCAAACACCCCATTCTCAGCCGAAGAAATGCCCATGTTCTTACACGTTGGGTGGCATGGGGCGACAGTTGGACGTAGAGAGACAAAGCAAAAGTGGCGACCCTTGGAGGTCAGAAAGGCGATTCGTCTTCTACACTTGTAGCTTTCTTGGCAACAGCCGCCATCGCTATAGGCGGGATTTTGCGTTGTATAAGAAGGATCGAAAAAGGTGCACGTGTGGGCACTTAGTGTGAAACGGCCGGAAACGCGTCCGCTCAGATGAGAATTAACAGCCTTGTTTTCCCAAAGCAGTTCATCTTGTTCGTGGTACAGGAGGAAAAAAATATGCAGCAGGATGGATGATAGTCGAGAGGCAGGAAAAAGCAAAGACATGCTTCAGGACGGGTAGGATGAAATAGAAAATCAAAAAGTGAAACATAAAGTGTATGCAAAGCGGAAAGTTTAAACGTCTATAAAGACTGTACGAAGGAGGAATTTATGCAGATGTAACGTTCTGCGCAACGCTTGCGGGAGACCAGTAGTCCATAAAACGAGCGATAACAGTGAATCAGTGGAAAACAGTAACAGCATAAAGAATTCAGAATAAAAAAATAGAAGGAGACGATTATGGTGTTTCCGGGTCGTTCATTTGGAAGGTGCTTCTTCAAGTGCATTCTTTTCATTATCGTTGTAAAGGGTACTAGGCAAGGACATCACCAGATACTGATGTTTGAAGGAGAAATGTCGCGGTGTCCTTGTTCATGTTAGTGAATAGAAAGCTGAACAAGACAAACGATACTATACTTTCTACACGTAAATGTAATCTAAAGACATAAGCCTATCTTGTGTTATCGACGTGCATCATTTTTCTATAGGAGGGCTGAATAACTCTTTTTACCCAGAAAAGTCACAGGCTTTTACAGCACGCTATTGTAGTACAGTGGACTTACCGATTTCCATACACGAATCTGTTTCTTTTTTTTTCTTTTTTTTTCATTCAGTCATGCTTACCATTAGCAGACTCGACTATTCTCGAAATCCTATGAGGCAGCCCTCACAATCGCTCATCACTTGACACATTCACGGAATCACACATGATTACCTCCCACCTCGCTTATATCTCCCCCTCATCCATATTAATCAACGTACGTCCATATGGCAATCTAACAGGAGAGCAGCAATGGACGACGATTGAGTGCCCGTGCGAGTCGCGGCGTTCAAGATGGCAGGATCATACGGACACTATGCTCTGCACATGCAAATGCAAACTTAACTCCGATAGAGAAGGAAGTGTGGAACAGGGTTACGGAATGGGGTCTCCCATTCCGTTTCAATTCCATTCCGAGGAATGGAGATTTGTGGTAATTCCATTCCTTTCAATTCCTCGTAATGAAAAGGTACGATCAATTCCCACTCCTCGAATGGCTTGGCAACCGAATTCCCATTCCGTTAATTCCCCCACGAAAAGAAAAAGACCGGTAACCGTACTGGCAAGTCCATCAGTGCTAGAGGAGATTGAGATTACCAAGCACGGAAAAAAGCACAAAGGCAAGGTTGTTTCACTCTTGACCGTGTGTAGGTGCTGTGCAAGGGGCGCGAGGGCAGAAACCATGCACGTTGAAACCAAAACTGCCACCGGGGCACCCAGACCATTCCATTCCATTCCATTCCATTCCTAGGACAGTTTCCGCCACTCCATTCCAATTCAACTCCGGGCTCTGCTAAATCTGGAATGATTCCGGAATCATTCCAACTCAGGAGTGGGAACTCCGTAACCCTGGTGTGGAATGGCTAGCGTGGGTGCATGAATTCAAGGTGAAACGTCTTGGCCACCATCTGACATAAAGTGACTTAGCAGCAGATTACGAAAAGTAACCCCGAGACGGAGGAAACACACAGACAAAATACAACACGGTCCGCGGGGTTACTTCTCGTCATGTTTCACCTGTGAGCCTGCACTTTGAGTCTTGTCTAGCTGATTATTAGGGCCCAAAAATTTAGGCACTAAAAACTATACGGAAATAGGCAGACAATTAGGCCCTGAAAAACAGCGAAATAGGCAATAAAATACAAAAATAGGCACGTTAACCCGGCGCACTCTTTGACTTTGTTGATGGTTCAAGAATGTTTCAGCCAGGAAAAAAGGTCACGGTACTGTACATTCTTTGACTTCTCGTACACGAATGCTGAGGCGACCTATAGAAGCACGCGATATTGGATACTACTTTTAGTTCTCCGCCCTCGAAGATCTCGAAAGGCCAAGAAAGGCCAAATGTTTTGATCAAATATACATGAGCCCCTTCTAGCAACCCAAGGTAGTGAAGGAAACCAAACGAAAAAAAAAAAGAAGAAGAAAAGAAGAAAAGGTGGAAACACGCAGGAACGAAGAGCAAAATGCAGAACTCAGCATGAGACTGAAAGGTGCACTCGTACTTGCGCCTCTAAAAAAGGCTGTTATATGGCATCTAAAAATGTTTGAAAAGGCTACAATTTAATAGAATTGACAAAGAGGCATGCAACCCCCAAAATGCCGCATTTCGGCGTTTATAGGCATTTATAGGCAAATGCCTAAAATTCCGGGCTCTACTGACTATGTTTCGGTTGTTCATTAGCATGATGGTATACAACTGTCGTTAAGTCGTTGCGTTCGTTCCCTCATTTGAGTATGTACATTTTTACTGAAATGGGAAAATCGCAAAAATATGCGTTACGTGGGATACATCGTTATATACCGTGGACCGTTATATCAGGTATCGCTTGAACAGGGTTCGCTGTATCGCTATATCTTGTTCAGTGAAATCCAACTCTGCATATGTTTATGTATCGAATTAATCCCTTTAGAGAAGCGTGTGTATTCCGGGGCTGCAGTTAACACCTCCAGGAACACCATCATCTCCTTCCTGAAAGGAATAACCGCGCGTGACAGCAGTATACACTTTAAGAAAAAAAGGGAGTAATTTTGCTCCTTTTGGGCACTAAATGCATTGCCACAAAAATAGTCCCTTTCGGGAGCAAATGCACGGGAGTAAATGAATGTCACAGAGTGGAGGCTGCACTTTACGCTCTGTTATGACAGTACCAGGTACATAATTCGTGTGCATGCATGAAAGTACTTTGAATCAAACCGTCAACAGTGATATATCGAGTGAAATAGAATGTTGCGACGTATACATAGGGCACAATTCGGGAAGAAAGAAGCGTTAACTGTTTATACTGCGTTAACGAGTGCGTTAGCGTTAACTGCGTTAGCGTTAACTGAGTTATACAGCCTTATGCCATCAAATTGACCAAGAGCACATATTTATGCAGACTGTTGCATTCGGAAGACCATTTGTGAAGTTCAGTGACAATTTGCATTCCTGAGGGGAGTAAATGTCGGGGTTAGGGGACTAATATGGGGAGTAATTGCAGTCTAGGGGACCAGAAGCTGCAATTACTCCCCATTTTACTCTTTTTTTTTTCCTAGAGTGTAGAGCCTGCTTGGCGTGATAGCTGCGGACATTAGTGAGCTTCAGTGCATCGTACGCTACGTACGCTGCTATGTTGCGCATCGCGCGCGCGCTGCGCGAAGATCTCTTTATGTTTTGCGCGTGCGTCGAACCGCCAACGCTATCCCTTACATACGGTACGCTGAGGCAATACCGTACGATGCCCTAAAACTCACTATTGGTTTGCGTCGTCCTCATCGTCCCGTGTGTTCCTCTAAATCAAGGAAAAAGTTACCTCGTTCAGCTCGCTTGTACCATTTTAATCTGTTAATCGATTGCAGGCGAACATGAGTTAGGCGTACCTAAATTTTAAAACAGAGAGCCTGCGTCCTTGTCTTTCATATCTGACGGTGAAAAAGATGACAACGCAACACCAGTATAGGGGCACATATACGTCAAGGGTGCTAATACGGCGACTGTATCGTAAATTGGGAGCTCGGTGAACGTACCTTAATATGAGAAGAACCCCATGATGTACAACCGTCGATAACAACATAACAGCACTGTGGTAGCTTACCTGCAGGTAGAAAGAAGAAAAATTAGCATACGGAAACTGTACATGCGAGCAATTTGCAGTACGAAATGCGTGTAAATTTTCATGTTGCATCATAATAACGTCAGAACATGCTCTTGAAAGGAAGAAGCATGCATCTTGTGGGACCTTTAACAAAGATTCAGGTAATTACAAGGCTATCTTTAACATATATCAAGCGCAGCTGTCTAGACATCCGTCTTTTCAATTAATTCGCTTACAACGTTCATCTACATGGTGTGTAGGCACTCTTAGTACGGTGTATATGCACGAATCGAGGAGAATATTACATATTTAGCGTAGTATGCAGCTGAACGCTCTCATAGACCACCAACATCTGCTGTAGATTATTAAATCAAGTTCCTGAACACAAAATCCAACCATCAAGTAAAGCGCCAGCAACCCGGGCGCCGGTAGACGTTTTTCCGATAGCTCAAATAATAGCGTGTTCTATCCGAGCCCGGTGAAGTGCGTCGACCCTAAATATCCATCGGGCTGCTAGGGACGGTAGTAGTGGCCGACTGTCTCAGTGGGTCCAAAAAGTCTGCGCTAGTGAAATAAGCACAAAGGCCCGCTTTTCAGCCGCGCCCGATAAAAAAAGAGGAAGAACCAGCGTGGAGTAAAAGCAAAGCACAAAGGCAAGTGGCGTGTAAAGGTTCCCTACAGCTACACTATCCTATCAGACTGAAAAAGAAGAGCGAAAAAAGAGGAGCATCCGCGAAACAGCGGTGCAATCCTCTCTAGAGCAGTGCATTCAACCCTGGTGAACGGAGGAGGACCACGATCATATAATGGAAGCTAATATTGATCCGATTACTGGCCACTCGTTTACGGCCTTACGCAATGCGGCCTACATCCGGGACCCGCCGTGGAGTCTTTCGAAGGATTTTTGTTCGAGGGGGAGCGACTTTCGGTGGCCGCCGTCGCGGTACAGCGCCCATTCGGAACGGCGTGTACAGAGCACGCGAGGGCGGTACAGCTTCATGCGACGTACATGTCGGCTGATTCGATCGATGATCAGGCCCATTGAGGGGCGACCAGTGTAGAGGTGC
This sequence comes from Ornithodoros turicata, assembly GCF_037126465.1. Lineage (NCBI taxonomy): Eukaryota > Metazoa > Arthropoda > Arachnida > Ixodida > Argasidae > Ornithodoros > Ornithodoros turicata. The sequence continues at coordinate 101,706,278 of NC_088203.1, read as the reverse complement.
CTCCATAGGGACATAGAGGAAAGAAAACTGGGAACGAGGTAACTTTTCCGTCTTGACCGTGTTCCGGAATTTGTGTCGGTTTTGTGTTATATTGATGAGCTTTGGCTAAGCACTATGATGACGTGGAAAAGAGTGCGAGAGAGAGAGAGAGAAAAAAAAACACGAGAAAACTGAAACCAGCATTGATTTTGCAGAACCCCGGAGCGTGAACGTGAATGTTGTCACCGTACGCGTGCGTATAGGCGTGATTTATTTATTTCATCGAAGTCATCGAAGGAGATGTAAACAAACAACAAAAACAATAATCGCGGCAGACGTTCAGAAAATCCCAGAGAGCTTAGCCCCGCTTTGAACTATGGGAACTTGCTAGTAACAAAGGAGGAGAAGGTCTCCAAGATATTTCGGTTCCTCCTGTCTCTGCCGATTGCCCGCGAGGAGCCATGGTTAGCGAAAACGAAACGTGAAGAACAGTTCTCCCTTCGCCATTCCAGTAATCTCCCAGGATGCATCGCGTGCGCAAGGTGCACTGGGATTTTCTGAAATTGTCTATTTGAGCGTTAAAGACACAATGAAAGGATATTTGGCAAGCCTACGACCATTTTCACTTTGTTCCTGTGTACTAAAACATTCACCCTGTGAAGTATGAAGTTGAAAATCGTTCAAATTGCGAAAATATTCTATATTAACCACGGACGTGAACGGCGTCTGTTTTGACCCTCCTGCGACGCGAACTGGCCGTGACGTTAAGCACAGGGAATTAAGGTTGCCGATTGGCGGAAGGTATTTTTTTAGAACAAATTACAAAGTTTGGGAGCAAGATTACAAAGCTTGTCATGAAATATCTTTTCGTTTGAACTGAAGCTAAAATCGTATCTAATCGTTGACACAGAAGCGTACCGGAAATGTAATGTAGCCGTGGATTGTCGGCACGTTTACCGGAGCACGTTTTCCTCTCTGAGCTTCTTCTTCGTCAGAGAACGTTGTTTGCCAGAAAATGTTGGTGGCCTTTTAAGAGCTGCTGCGTACGGAACGACTTCTAGGCCCGAATTTTGAAATGCTACTTTCCTTTCCGATCCCTGTTTCGCCCCGAAAGAGAACCTTCCGCCCAGTTTCAAACAATCCTTCCGTTTCGGTCTTCCTTTCGTAGACATGAAAGCGTTACGCTTGTCACGTGTTTTGGCATCCCGCCTTTACCAGGTCAACCACTCTCCAATGCCATCTATAGCACCACTGGAGCAAACTATATAATTCCTGGCTCGCTTTGACGTTTTCCTTACGTTCCAACGATGTCAGGTTCGAAAGCTAAGCCCGCGAACTGAATGATGTAGTACCACGTAGAGTTGATGTGGAAGAACTTCGCCGATCATCCAAGAAAAGTGTGCCGAACTTTTTAACGTGACATCATCACCCGCGGGCGAAGTCAGGTCTTCCATGTCGTCTGCATTATGCATGAGCTTAAATGGTCCCTCCCGCACGGAAGCCATCCTGTTAAGCAGGATTCCATTCTTACTTCGCGCGGGCAACTTTCGTTAGGCTTAGTGTTGGCGCTAGATATTCAGACACGGCGGCCAGTTGAAGAAGTGCGATGCAGGAACAGCCGGATAGGAGAGGAAGTTGACCGTGCAAAAATTCCCCGAGAGAATATTTTCGTAGTTAGGAACTCGGAAAGTTGGTGGACGAAGTTGGTGGAAGTCTCTCGCGCAGGAAAGTACGTACATAGTTTGGGAAGTCACGTTGTCATCGTCATTTACGGATTAGCGCGTGGCTTAGACTGGATTTTGTCTTCTTCTACGGACACAAGATCGTCTCGCGCGCCCGTTAGGCCACACTTGTCCTGTTTTCGGAAATCTTTCGTGGGTATTAACCTTACGCATGATTAATATGCCGTTAAGTCTCGGACGCTATGCAGAGATCGGGCCCGTTTGCATAAAACGGTTTAAGGACGTTCCAAGCCAAGGAAAACTCCTTTTTGCGTAAGATGGTTTGTAAGACATCCTTTATAGGGCCCTAACAACAACCCTATCACACATGTGCAAAATGGCTGCTCAAACTAGGAACTTTTACGTCGGTAGCTGTTCACGGGAAGTTCACAAGAAATTGCTGTGGCTGTATCACCAAACCCTCGGTTTCAGTTTCGGTTTCGGTGATGCAAAACAAATTGAAATAATCTAAAGCTAATAAAAGCAGTTTTGACATACTCACGTAATTTACTCACTCCATACGTAATTTACGTAAACGTAACGTTTACAATCTCTTCTCATGCCATGCTGTTGGTTTCCCTTGTAAGGGTGGCAGAGAAAGATAAGACCCAATAATTACGCTCTTCCGAGCTGGCATTTCTTGGACATGTTGCAGTTTTCCATTTATATGATCCAATTTTCTGTTTGTTGGCGCTTCGCTTTTTATCTGTGCAAGATCAGGAACGTCTACAGCTTAGGCTCCTATATGACCGCGTTAGGACGTCCTAAGATTCAGGTATATTCTTAAAGTTCTGTGCAACAGGCCCCGGAACTAAAACATTATTCAAACCGGTAGCTTTGCAGGTCCAACGACCATAGGTAGCCGTGTAGGTCCGTCCATGGCAGAGAGACAGAGAGAGAGAGTTGTGTGCGAGATGAGATGAAGACGTGAAAAAGGCACTTCCAACAACGTGCGTGCAGCCATTTTTTTTTTATAGAATCTGCATCATTCATATTGTCATGAGTTGGTGAAAAGAGACATTGCAGGTACGTGAGTCAGCGGCATTGATATGGGCATCAAGGCGGCCGAGAACGGGACAGATAGACAGATCCTCGTGAAGACGTTCTGCGGCAGACGTGAGTGATCTTGGACCGGACAGGGCTCTACCACAGGACATCTTTAAAGGTACTATAAAGCAGTCGAGGTCGAACCTATGCAGTCAGCATGACGTGAGAGTGCTAGACTCAAAGGTTCAGCACAACAAGTAGTATGCGCAGGAGTTTACTCTTAAGTATTTTTAATTGGTAAATAAAAACGCAGTGAAGAATGTCGGGGCGACGCCTGGTGTGGAAGAAGTCCTCAATTTGTCAAGCAACCCTGTAAACAAGGAGACCGATAAACAGATGGCTTTCCTGTTGGGATTTGCAAATACTATACCTTTTGAGAAAATGTAATTTGTGTGAAAGAAAATAAACAAAAGCCGAATCTTGCACTCAGTAGCTAAACGTCTATACCTGGGCCTTGTTTCAGCACCGTGGCGCTGCTATCGTACGTCGCTCTATTTGGCCCAGAGTCATGCGCATGAGACATTTTCGCCGCCGTACTTGGCGGAGTTGACGTTTCGTCGGTCTGCTTCGCCACAGTGTTGCCGGTAGATTTAAATTTGCATTTTTTCGGGAGCTATAACGTCTATGTGAGAAAATTTTGCGGCATTTTACTCCTGAGGACGTACACAATTCAGGGCACACGAAACATGAGGTTGCACCTCGACTGCTTTATAGTACCTTTAACACCACCCGCTGCAGATGACGTTTCCTGACTGCTTCAATATATTTTCCGGGCGTCGTTTCAACCGCTGAGCTCCACCGTTTCAAGTCCGGTTCCGTCCGGTCCGTTTCCATCTCGGTTTCTGTGTATACCTTCGCAAGGCTCGGAATCCGCTTTGCCCAGGTTCATTTCTCACCACTCACTGGTATTAAACCCATTTACGAATTGTTGCTGTGTCGCAATTCCTGCTCATGTCCCGCTAGCACACGAAACATGAGAGCCGTCGCGATCACTCCTTCATGGGTGCTTGGTGGCGTATCACTGCCGAGGGATGGGGGTATCCCGAAATGCCGCCGTTAAGAATCCACCGTTTATAATCCCATATGTTCAAAATCCCAAACAGCGCTAGCGTAGCGTTGCGCGCGTGCCCAACTGTGGGGAGCCCACCAAAGGCGTGGTGAACTGTCAAAAAACACCTAAACTAACCTAACCTAACGAAATTCTAACAATGTTTGCTGCTCTGATGTGACCGCCATGCTAATCCGAACGGTCGTCAAAAACCTGGTTTTTATTCACGACAATGACTTCTGTTGACGGCAAAATGACGCAGTACTGCGATGCTTGCCAGTAATATGTATTATTCGACACAATCATTCCGCCATTCTTCATATTAAAGCTTTCATTTAGAAATCTGGGATTTGGAACATATGGGATTTTAAACGGTGGATTCTTAACGGTGGAATATCGTAGCACCTCCTGAGGGATCTGCCTGTCGGTATGGCGGCATCCTAAGCCTTTTTTTCCTTTCGAGGCCCACCAAACAACTGCACGTGTACCGGAATTTCCTGTCTCGAAAAGATGTGATAAGCCTGCTTTCAGCTTTAAAAAATGACACATATCCATTACAAGACAGCCGCGGGACCCGAGCGAGAAACGGCACATGCAACAAACAGTCCTTTGATACCTGAAACGATCGCATAATGGTGGTACCACTCTTCGAAATCACTGATGTACCAGAAATGTCAAACGAAGGATTGTGTTGAACAGTAATGCGGGAGCCTTTCGTATATATGATATCGCAGGTGTTACGTTACCAAAGGCCTTGAAAGCCTTCCTCGCATTTTTTTTTTAATACAAAGAAAGTCTCCGCACGTGCGTAATTTTTTCGATAAGAAAACGTTTCTTGTCAAAAGACAAAGGCTGCGTTTCACCAGTCGGGAGCTCGACAACAACAACATATAAGTAATGACTATGACATGGAGTGATTCACCGCTGGAGAGCAATATATACCTCATTACACGCGAGCGATTAGATGTGAGATATGAGAATTAAGTTAACGTTATGTACAAGCACAACAATTGAGCTGTCCCCTACTGGCTACGCTGCGCCAATCGAAAGGAAGATGAAGAAATGAATAAAAAAGAACAAACACGAAAGCGCCAGTGGTAAAGCACCAAAGGTAATAGAGATACGGACTTTAACATTACCAGCTCGACAGTCACTTGAATAATGAGTTCTACGCCAAAAGCGGCTCTGTTAAAAGTTACTTTCTGCGGCGTGGAAAAAGCAACAGCAAACGACGGTGTTGCGGCATGCAATCATGAAACGTGCGACGCGCGTCGGCGCAGTGCACAAGTGGTACAGGGGTCGACACCCTCTGCGTATTTTATTGGTCCAACGTTATTCGCGTACATGGCGTTACCGCCTTCCCAGCCCCCATCGTTTTACTTTTTCTTCTGAGAAACGTACAACGTGCAGGTGTCAATTAGATGTTATTAGATAAATAATAATAATAATAATAATACCCGGAACTACTAATGCTCTGGGAATACTGGGAATAATACTCCTGCAACCCAGAGCCTTGTGAAGCAAGCTGCCGCTTGCGGCTTTTTACACTGGGCCTCCCACATTATACTGTTGTGAGTGACAATGTCGAATAAAGGTTCAATTCAATCCACTCAGGGATGGGCATAAATACATTTTTTGAGTATTTAAATATAAATACAAAATACTTTGTTGACAGGGGCATTTAAATACTCTTCATAAATAGTTTTCAACACGAGTATTTAAATACAAAATATAAATACTGTATTTAAATACCGTAACTACTACCATAAATACTGTGAGGAAGATGTCATCTGGAATTATAGAAATAATTATGATCATAAGGACAAATCAGCGAGAAAGAATAGCATTTATTTGTTGGATTATCATGGCGATTTTAATATTAGAAATTTCTCGAAGACATCTTTTAGGCATCTTCTGTTCGGCCGTACAATCAGATTCGCAGAGGAGAACAGCACCTCCACAGGTGCCGATGAACAAATGCTTGTATTAAATTTGACGAAGATGCTTCGTAGAACAATGTAATCGGGTAGTCACGACCGTTGTCCGCAACAACAGTGAAAAACTCGCCATCTAAAATGGTTTGTCGCATGCGCATGCTAGCGCAAACCCGGCATAATTGCGCCCCGAACTCGCCCTTCTTCCCGAAAGGTCAAATGCAGGGCAACTTTAACATGTGAGTCAGTATATTCTGTATTTAAGAGTATTTATAAAGTATTTACAAGAATAAATACCCGAAAACTGGTATTTAAATATAATTATAAATACATTTTTCGAGTCTGTATTTAAATACAAAATATAAATACATGTATTTATATTCTAAATAGTAGTTTAATTACAATGTATTTAAATACTGCCCATCCCTGAATCCACTCAACAATGAAACAGTGCAATTACACTGGATTTCCCAATCTCCATGCTTCGTCTGTGTACTTTTACTTTCCGTTTTCTTGCTGACTGATGAATATTTCTATTCTTGGCATCTTACAGGGACTATCGCATCAGGAAAGGTGTGTATGAAACCGACACGACAATGTTCGGCATGTCTTTTTTTTATTCCGCGTCAGCGCCGCGAAGCAACTATGGCTATGAGCGGTGTACAGATGTGGACAGATGGACAGAGGAGAGCAGAAGGAGTGGGGGACAGGGGAGTTAGTATGCGACCTGGGCCGACTTCAGAGGGAACTGTGCCGACATTCGTCTGGTAAGTGTTCGGAAAACCCAGGAAAACATCAGACAACACAGCCGGTGGTAGGATTCGAACCTACCACCTCCCAGTCTTCAGCACGACCTTGGCTACAACCAACGAGCGGGACGAGCCCGGCCACATGGTACGGCATGGTTTAACAGTCCACTAGGCCAAGTTTCTCTTCCGAAAACAGCTTACTTTTTTAAACAAGCGAGCTCTAAAGATTCGCACTCCCTCTGGTGCTAACCCAGAATGACGTAAGCCGGGCACAAGAATGGGATTGTCTGCGCGTTTCTCGCACTGAGATACGCGCCATGCGGTTCCAGCTTTACAGAATACTAGCATATCGTAAGTCGAAACTCCGCGTGCGCAAGGAAACAGCGGTTGCATATTGCGCACGCGCCGAACGCAGAAGCCACCTCTACGCGTTTCGTGCGCCCGCCATTTTGGAAAAAAAAGTTTGCGTGAGCAGCGTAATGAGCTTTGCGTAGTTTGCTGGCGCCTCCAGCAGCAACTTTGCTTACTCGAGCGCGGAAATACCAGTCGCGTTGACTCTGCCGGATGGCGCAGCAGCCATCTTGCATTTCGGGGTAGACGACGTTACAGTAAACTTCATCGTCAAAAGAGCGAAGAACAACGGGATGTGAAAGATGGGTGAACACAGTATGAGCGTTTACACCTTATACTAAACCTTTCACGTGTGGTGTCATATTCTGGGCTGCACGCTCTTTGCGCGAAGCCTACGCAAGACGCGTAAAACGAAATGCCAATAATAGCGAGTTTTAGTATATCGTATGCGGTTCCGCGTTCGAATCGAAAAACACAGAAAAACGTACGCCGGGTAAATTTTCCCTCATTCTGTTTCAATCGAGAAACACCGAATACAGAGGGACATTCCAGGAACGATGACAGAGACAAATTGCTGCACATGCCCGGCAACCTGTTGATGCAGGTCAGAAAACCATACAGAAATTGGTCGCGAAAAATGTCCGTTTACTTTTTCGTTAGTCGTAAAACGCCACCTCAGCGAACCACGCCATGTTGATTAAGCGTCGTGCTGAAATTACATTGTGATTTCTATTCGCCGATAACTGTCGGGTAAGCCACGTACACGCCAGGAGGGACATAGAAAAACGCCGATTTCGTGACAGTCAATAAACACCGAAAAACATACGCCGAATCTGCCCAAAAGTAAAAACCGAAACCGCGGAACCCTAGCGCCTTTGCGTACGTAAGGGACAGCGTCAGTGGTTCTGCGCACGCGCAAACCAAAAGAGAAAGCTTCTCTCTCTCTTACGAGGGTTCGCTGCCGTATGCGGCAACGTGATGTCGTCCATTTCAAGGGAATAAGGAGATACGGCTTATCATACTTATCGGTTATCGTCAACGCCTTATTCCAATCTACTAAAACTCTATTATCACGGTGCGAATCCCGTTTTCATCAATTTACGATTTTTTATGAATGCATCGACCTCTCTCCGAACTTTCCAGTTATCCCAAAGAAAAATAAGAAGACCAAATCCAGCCATTTATCTAACCTGCTTCCATACACCGACATTAAACACACACACACACACAAACACACCGTGATTCAAAGCAGTCGACACGGCTCGCCCCAATTCCTTTTGCAATCGATACCTCGATCCCCCCCAACTCGAAGAAAGACCATTTCCCGTCCGTTCACTAATTACAGCTTTTAATAGCGCCATCGTATAATGCGGTAATTGTCAGCCGCCGCGATCAATGGCTCACCGTGCACGCCTTTAAAGTCACCGTAATTCACGTCCGCCGACCATTTGACCGTGAATTTCGCGAGTTTAACACGAAAGGATGCGCGCCTGTCTCCAAGCTTAATGGGGAGCTACACAGACTGATCTACGACGGGGTGAAACACTAACCAGCCGTACACGTTCCGATCAAATTATGGGGGTCGTTACGGAAGCTGCTCTTAAATCATGTAGGACTGGCTCCTGCTTTACGCCAAGGAGTAATTCCTCGTAATTGGGGAGGAACTGTTGGGTTAACGCCGTCTTTCAAGGAACTGCAGGACCCCTGATAGGCTCAGTGGGTCCCTGTGTTCCTGATATTGTGTGATATCCTGGGTAAGCATGGTTTCGGTGAATGCTCAACAATGATGTTCCGCTGTCACAGGATATCATTTGCGTTTGATGTGAAACACGGAAATTATTATTCTAATCTATTCAGAGACAGGTCTCGAAGCGAAAAGTAACCCGAGCTCTGACGCATTTAACGTTTTCCGCCGTTCTGTAGCGCCACCTTGCGTTGGTCCTTTCATAAACGTCGCAATACCACGGCAAAAGGAAGAATCGTGGTCCTGCACACACGGACTTATACGCCCCAGAGTACAGAACAGATAATGTACCATATTTTACGGCCACGAGAAAGAATAAAAATGGAAGCGCGCATTAAAAGCACAAGCAAATAGACACCCGCATCAAATACACTCTACATTCAATACTGCTTTCAGTATTTCCTCGAAACGTACGTGTCCCAACGACATTCGTGAGATACCTCACTACCACTCCCGCACAAGAGGTTGAGAAATATGCATAAATAAAAACAAAGTGCGGTACCCGCTGGCACGCAAAAAAAAAAAAAAAAAAAAGAAAAAGAAAGAAAAAGAAGAAAAGAACGAAAGTAAGAAAAGAAAAAAAAAAAAACTTGCTACACCATCACATTCAGCCCATTCCGCCTTGCATTGCATTACGGAGTTAGGAATATTTCGCGCCGCGGAGCCGCAACCACAAAAAAAAAAAAAAAAACTGCGACGCATTCATCCTTCCTCTCTGGACGCGCTGCATCCCGTTCACATTTGCTGGCGCGCCGAAAAGTATCAAACTCAAGATTGGAACTATGCCGCACGCGCAAAAAATACGGCGGTCCCTCTGTATTTCGTTCCTCACGCGAGGCAGTTAAAAGAAAGGCAACAAGCAACAACACAAACAGGACTGAAACTTCAAAGGCAATACGTCGAGGGCTTTTGAAGGGAGCAACGGGATTCCAGTGCCGAAAAAGGAAACGAAAAACCGATAGAAAAAAAAAAAAAAAAAAGAGAAGAAGAAGAAATGCAGGGAAAAAGTTTCTTTCTCTTTTCTTTTGTCGAAGAGGTCATACCGCTGCGATTGTGACCGCTATGCGTTGCACGTCTAACGCGACCCATCATAGGCGACAGCGCCTCTGGCGGTCAAAAGCAAATACGTCGATGCTGCATTCGATTACTGCAGTGTGATCGTATCGACGGGGTGTCGTACGTGTATTGGTTCCGGTTTCCGTTTCATTCGTTTTAAGTCGAAATAGGCGATTCCTTCGACGAAGAGTTTCGTCCACTAAAGGGCAGTTTGTTGAAGGAAAAGCGGGTGTCGATTTTTCACTGGAAGGAGGTGCCGTGGAGCCGTGCTGTGGTGTGATGAATGGTGGTGTTATGATTAATGTACACGCCTGTTGGTTGGTTCGCTTATGGGAGATGTACTTTGGAACGAACACGACAACGTTTTTCTTGGTTCCGTTGTAGCACCGCGAAGCAACTGTAGCGATAAGCGACGTACAGACATAGATGGGTGGACGTTCACATGAATACTACTTAGCCACGAATAGTACTTATAGCCACGAATTTAATCGAAATGGTTTGGACTCTGAGCATCATTGAAAAGCACGCGAGAACGTTTTCTAGCTTTGATTTAGGGGTCACTTCAGAATCCGCAGCAAAGGGAATACGATTCGTTTTACCTACTGGAATATTTAAAGGCACTGTAAAGCAGCAGGCAAGCTGCTTAATATTGGCAGCGGTATTTGAAAGGTTATTCCGAAAGAAACCCGCACTGCAAATTTTATGTGCGACAGAAAACTCTAAATATTTTTTCATCACGACTGAAAGTGCGATGAAAAGACGCGGGGCGACGCCTGGTAGGAAACAAATCGAACATTCGTCGAGCAACAGTGTTACATGTCCCCAACCCTCTATCGGCTAAGTCATGGGCTAAGTAGCCGGCCTCTCGAACTTTTTGAAAAGTTTGTTCAAACGAGGTAGTTCCTGACATATATTCTCTCAAAATGCAAGAACATTGGTATATCGTGGGAATGAGAAACAGAACTGTCAGCAGAATCACTATGAGAGCCACCTACGCAAAAATGCACCACGTCCGACGAGCCGGCGTGGTGATGGTAGCGGTCCGCAGGTGTCGCTGTATGCTCCCATTGTTATTGGTATGTCTATATTCGCCGCCCTACATGGCAGGAACCCACCCTACTATGGTGAGCTAGAGCCCACATTTTTTTCTTTCTCCCCCTGTATCTGCCAGATTGCTTCAATTTCGGCCATCGCGGGAACTCCCTGGCGCTCCCAGGTGCTCTTTGCGCATGGGGTCACATGGCCGTGAGGGCGCGAGAAGCGGCAGCGGGTCGAGCCCTTGGTAGCCACCTATCGGCAGGCCCGTCGTCACGACCCGGTTTCAGTCGCCGTTCAGCACACCATTCATTCTAACTCACCATAACCCTACATGCGGAGTTCGTGCCGGGTCTTAGACACATAGTTACCCGTAATATTAAATCAGATTTTTCCATTAAAAAAAAAATACGAGACAGATTTAAACGAAATTCGTGGCGTTTGTATACTGAGCACCCAGGCTGGTAAGTGAGCTAGCCGTATAAAATTGTATGCCTGCTGCTGTACAGTACCTTTAACAGGTTTTAGTCACGTATAGCAAGAAGCCCAACTTTTAGCTGCGCTGCGCTGAGTGTTGTCCTGTGCCACACGTTGGCTTGTTCGTCTCCTTTGTCTTCGCAAGGATACGCCGCCTGCGTCATGCTTATACCAGTTTGCTTGCATAGTCCTTTTATGTTCTTTTCCCTATATACGCTTCTCCGCAAGATAAAGCGTGTATTCCGGCTGCCATAATTCCGTCAAGCCCGCATCACATCGGCGCCGATGCAAGGCGGAACGACTATGTGACACAGACACTCTCAGTATCTTGGCAGGCAAGCATGCTCGGAGGATCCATTGGGAGGTCGTCAAGAAGGAAAACGCTGTAATCGCCCTTCCATTGCTCAGGGGAGCGCCAACCGTGCTGCCCATTCTCATCCGCAATGAGATAAAGACTCCCCCCCTTAAACGATCAATAGTGGCGGAAGAAGAAGCAAAGGAAGTTACTTTCGTAGGAAACGTGCCCTGGGTTGCCTTGCAGGCTGTGTATGGGGCTGTGTATGTGAAGCGCGACGTTCAAATGGGTTGTCGTCTGCCTGTGATACGAGACGATGGTTGGCTCTGTTTTGTAAGCATGGGACGCGGCGCCAATGTTTGTGGTTCCGGGTGCTTTGGTGTTGCTTGTGTAGGAAGCGGTGAGTGGTGATACGTAGTTGGGATTGAAGAGAATTCATTAGGAGTGGGTTGATGGCGTCTGTCGCGGTTGGCGCCAGGCTCTTCATATAAGGGTCCGTCTGCGGCGCATAAATGAGCAAGTGGAAAGGAACGCTCGAGCCATTTTAGCTATTCCTACACTTTTATACTGAATAGACGCAAAAGTGGTCTCTTTTTATGGCACAAAACTAAAGTCCCATTTGTCCAGGAAGAGGGAAACACGCAAAGACATTACGTACCGGCACATGGAATCGCACTTTTCCTCCGCAATTAACATGGCGGCCGCCAGCAAGTGAGTACGCGAAAATGGTCCACTTATGAGACGTGAGTACGTTCAGAGAGCCAACATGCCGGGTAACTGCTCTGAACTGGTACTCTGACGTCAAGGCATTGGGGTGTGACCGTCCAAAAGAACCCTGCAGTATCAGAGAAATAAATATTTCTTGATACCCTGTCGTTGAGTTGAGTTGAGTTGATAAAAGAAAAAAAACATGGAGGAATGGGCACTCATTACGAGAGTCGGCCACTCCAGATCACTTAGAAAAACAAAAATGGCTAACCACAATAAAACCAATGAGTGACAAAAACACTCAGTCACTCACACGCACTGTCCACAGACACTGTCACACACACTGTGTCCACCAACTTGGAGTCTGCGCAAAATCGCACAAATGCATGCATGGCGTGAAACTGATGGTCGAGTGTCCAAGGGCCCAGAACCTTAACATCATCAAATGGTCTGCCATCCAGCCGAGCTAAAGAAGCTTGCAGAGATAGTCTGTGCTGCTGATACCGTGGACAGGACAATAAGATATGTTCAGTGTCCTCAACCGTCCCACAGGTGCCACAGTTAGGTGAATCCGAAGAAGACGTCGGTTATAGGGCACGTTGAGGCAGAGCCGGTGGTACAGTGACACAAACGGCCTAGGGAACGATGTCGTGCTAGGGAACCCTGTCGTGCTGTACGATATTGCAAGGGTCTTCGCGATGGCGCGTTCCAAAAGTTTGATGTTTCCGCGCCATGGGAGCAGCTGCCTAGGGGGGTCACGTGATGTAATGCTGAGAACATGTAATTAGCCACCAACCTTGAGGTGGCCCGTGCAGGCTCAACTGATTAATTGACCCTTATAGTGTGCCTTGATCTGGTAGTGGTACATATATCGCTACCCGATAGAAAATGACGGCGTCATGCAGGTGGCACCAACACATTAATTCCAGAAAATAATGGCTGAACGATAGATAACGGAATAAAACGGGGGATGGAGTCATTTTGTGTATGTCTTCATCGCTCAATATACGATAGAAAAGTTTACACGGGTCCTAGCTAAGCATGCTTGTCCTAATTTCAACACAGTTCAGCGCGTTCTTATCGCAGCAATCGACGAGGAACAACCTATAGCCACCAATAGGCTCAACGAAATTACAGCAATCAGCACAAACAACGGCACCCTCTTCTCTGTCCCGCAACCAACCAGAGAACAGAATCCAACTATTCTTCCGAAAACGCCCCTTCTACTTTTCTTTTCTTTCTTCTTTTTTTTTTTTTTCAACTGTGAAAATCCCACAAATGAAATCATACGGCAGACCAAACTTCTATGCCCGACTGGATAAAGGAGTACAAATAAAAAGAGGAAAAGGATTGCCCATTGACTTGTTCCGCATCCAACATCCTTCCCGACAGACCCATGCGCGCCCCCTTCAAAGCGCACCCTCCTGACCAATCTCTTTACGCTAAATCACCCCCGTATAAACCAGAGGAGCATATATTCATAATCCCCCGCCAGGCGAACGCAGCTCGCTCGACCGAAATCACCATTTCACGCCATTAAACATCACGCTCTTTTCACTGCACGCCTTCAGCATTACACCGCTCAAAAAGCCAGCACCACACCACAATGTTGTCTGCACGCACCAGCTTCAAGTCCTTACAGATCTATGGAGCAAGGCAATGTTCTTCTATTACGTCGTATTTCCCAAATGATCCTCCTTTTCAAAGCGAAGTGAATGACTCAAAGCGATATCTTAGGGAAAGGAAAGGAAAACAACAGGGGAGCCTTGCAGAGAAACAGCGAATGAAGACGCAAACTAGGGTCATTAATATGATTCAGTCTGGCGCCCTCCGTTCTTGTCAGACGCCGAGCCCTGGTTGGAGATTAACGCCAAAATAGCGTCTGGCTCCAAAACTTCGTCACTCTCTTCCTCGCTCTCATTTCCTTTCTTTTTTCCGATCTTCACAGACCGACGAGGTTATCGACGCGAGATGTCGGCTTCACTTAACTTGCGTTCTCTGCATGGAGACGACAGAAGTCTGCTGACTCGCCCTCCTGCCGCGTGAGAGCGCTAGTGTCGACAGCGTAGTCGTGGGGCTGCACCCCCTGTCGGAGTTATTTGAAGCTCGAACAAGAGTTGCTAATAGGGTTGTTGATTAGTAGTGGTGATGGTGGTGGTGGTATTAATAGAGCGAGTGGCACTGATGCGTTCAAGTGCCCCCCAGTGACTGGAGTGATCTTTCAATAAAGCTCATCATGATGGTGATGAGGATGCGGGTGCGAATAAAAAAAAGAAAAAAAGAAAAGTGGGGCTTGGAGGGAGGATAATGATGTAGGACTATCGATTAATGTACGTTGTGGGCGACAGAACTGTCTTTGTCTTTCTGAATTCTGATGGCCCAAGATCTCATCACGGATGGAACGCAGTCCGGCCTAAGTCATGATGTGTTCTTAAGTGAGCATATGCTGATTAGGGGAATGTCAGGAACACGTGCTGCACACTAAAACAAAAAGTAGTTGCTGGGGCTGTCGTTGATGGCTGCAGTGTTGTCACAAGTGCTCTCGCGTGACGACGACGAGGTAGAATTGGAAAGGAAGGGAAAATATGGAGATGTTAGTCCCGACCCAATCAGAACTGGCTACACCAAAACGCGTTTCTGGCTGGAACAAATAGAGCCAGAAAAAAATATAAAGAAACAAACAAACGGGAAAGATGTAGAGGTACAGGTGGAACGATGACGAGGTGACGAACTCAATCGCTCTCGCGTGTATATGCTGTGAGGACGTGCCACGAGGAGGCCATAGGCAAGCTTTGTTCCGTGCTCGCAGACTGTGTGGTCAGACCATTTAAACTAGCTGACTGAGTGTTTTATGTAGCCTTCTAGATAAATGTCGGTAATGTCCACCATGAAGTTGACCCACGACGCACACCAGCACCGGAGCAGCATACCGTCATGTAGCACACCTCGAGTAACGTATGAAACACGACCTCTCTATTGCTCCCAGCAACTCAAACATGTCTTTTTTTTTTTATTATTCATGGCGTCAGCGCAAGGAAGCAACCGTGGTTTTGAGCAGTGAACAGATGGAGTAAGATAGCAGGAAGGAGTGGAAGACGGGGGTGTTAGTATGCGTCCTGGGCCGCCTTCAGGGGGAACTGTGAAGACATCCGTCTGGAAACTCTGCAAGAGAAGTCCTGTATACTCCAGAGGGTACAACAGATGGTAGAAGTTTAACCCTCCACCTCAGTCCTAATCTCCTACCGCTCTCAAGCACTACCTTGAACTCGCCACCAACGAACGAATGCTGGATCCATTCGGCCATGTCGCCGGTGCAACTCAAACCGAGCTCTCCTGTTGGCAGAAGCTGAAGCCACATGATCACCTATACCTGGTTCAGTTAGATCCAGTTAAGACACAGCTGCCCATAAGGTCCAACAAATACATCTTCCGTAACTGCCACCAGTGATTGTGTCGACGATTTCGTTGTCTATCACCGATCAGCTTCCATACAATCAGCAAGAGCCAAAGTATGGTGGGGATCAGCGGGACTCTATAACGATATTAGCCGCTCAAAACAAAGGCCCATTTTTCTCCTGGCGTTGATCCTCTTAGGAAGCGGCTCTGTTGGGGCGAAAAATCCCTATCCTCGGCTATCCCCAGGTGATCCTGTACTAAAGCTATTGCCGAGAGAGATGTACAGCTATGGGCTGGGTTGCTCATGAGTGAGGGCAACTCTCTCCAGGGTTGATACGCTTGTAGACGCGATGGAATTGGGTTCGATCGGGGCCCGCAGAGACATATGTGTTGCTGACTCTGTAAGACGGCTTGTCGGTGCTAGAATGTTATGCAGTATAAGGCTTTTCCTTTTCCTTTGCTGCTTCCCCATGGACTGTAATGGCTCAACTGTGAAGTGATACCTTTTTTTGCGTAGGCGGATTCGACTTTTAATGTCGTTGTCTACGTGACTCAAGGTTGGCTGTTTGCAGAGTTCGTGAAATTCTAAGAATACATAAAGCAATCTGAAGCGGAAAATATGCAAATATCTTTGTTGAAAAAATAGCGGGTGAAGCCAAGTTTCTCGCTTCCTTAGCGAGTGGCATTTTTCAAAACAGATTTCGCGTTGAATTGTAGGATGTACTTAAAACAACGTTTAGCTCGCAGCGCTCGTCGAAATGCCAAGCCAGGGTGTCTATCAAATTGTAGCCTTCTAGTTCCCGGACATTTCAGGCTTCCACTGACTATTCCCAGACCAAACCAAAAGGAAATGTGGTGCCTGGTCCTATACGTTTTGATACAGAACACTCAGAAAACAGATCATTTATTCAAAAAGTGAATGACGGGAGTCATTCATTGAATTCAAACAAACAGAATACAAATACATGCTTCTTCTTACCCATAAAGGAAAGCTTTTTTTTTTCCTGCAGTAGGAAGGCCTCACTTATGACCCTTGTATTTTTGCTGTTAAGGATCACTTATTATAGGGAGGCTGCCCTACATTTCTACCTCTGAGCTTGTCGTATTTTAGCCAACTATTACTCGTGGCAGTGCTTCCGCGGCATAACCACTCAACCGCACTGATCGACACTTGCGATTCACTGTGTATCGTCATGGGACTGGTCTGCGATTTTCCCTAAGTTCAGCTACTTTCTCCCAAAGTTCCCTGACTTTTTCTTCTTTTTGCTGTTTTTCCAGGTTTTCCGGGTTGGTAGACAGCCTGCTAGGGCATGCGATGCCTATATACAGCTCTAGTTGGTGTGTCTCGTGACAGCTCAGTCCCTCGTTATGCCATTGTGGGGACGTTGCGCCATGGGTGAATGTTTAGGTAAGGACAGACAAGAATCATTCAGTACCATCAGTGAAGCAAGTTTGCGTGGTCTCTCCATCAGAGACAGTTAGTCTATAGTTTGGGCGCACGGGTGCTGCCACCTGTATGCTTTATGTTGATGTGTGTTTTTTTTTGTTTTTTTGTTTTTTCTGGGCAAGCAACTGAACGTATCTAAGTATAAGTTTCCTGGGTATGTAGCGCCTTCTGTATTATGTAGAACTTTGTGAGCATGCGCCATCACCAAGGCCCTCGAGGCTGTTCTCGGGCACGTAATAAAAAAAAGCGAAAACCGTTATTATTATTACCATTATTGTTCGAAATCGGACGCTTAGAAAGATGTAATCCCCAAATACCTTAAAGTTTCACTACGACCTAAATATATACCTATTTTATTTTATTTCGGATTATGAGTCAACCTCTTTCAAGGACTCAGAAAGAAAAATATAAATGCCGTTAGTGAAAATCACACGCTCCCATTAATTTTCGAAAGGAGATGCAAGATTTCATTGTTTCGGATTCTCCAGGAGTTAGGGCTGTATTCTGAGACGACCCTCGTCTCAACCCTCCACTCGCACTACTCCTTGATATCGGTTCTGTGCTTCAAAAATCGACATTGACTAGAAACGCGCCCGATCGGGGCGGGGGGGGGGGATTTATTGGCAGAAAAAAATAAGAAGAAAGAAAGGGAAAAGGTCAGCCATGCAGCACGCCGGCTTGCTATTCCCTAAAAAAAGAAAAAAGAAAGAAAAATATAAACAACAGAGAAAGGAAATAACAAAAAGATTGTACAATTGTACAATTAACCAATTTGAGGACGCTGTTTCCGTGTTGTGTGATTAACAATGATAGTTTTGTATATTCTTGTTATTCCCCTCCTGCTTGGGCAGTGCCCGCAGTATCATGAAATAAATAAATAAATAAATAAATAAAAGATAAATACGGGGGAAATGCTTCGCAGTTTCATCGAGTACTACACTGTAGCGCCGGTGTTTTCTTGAAACGCAATGGCTCCTCAAGCGGAGGTGCGCTTCATTCTTTCACTCACTGGAGTTGAGGTCGAGGACGGTTTAAGAATACGGCCGTTTGCGACGTCACCGGGAACTCTGCCGTCCGCGTCCCAGCAACAGCGCGCGTCTCTGCCCTCCGCCTCAAGTTGGAATACTGCAAGCGACTGTGGTGAGGAGACGGAAATCGACCTTGGAGGAGCAATGTTGCCAGAAGCGCGGGTAGATTTCGCGCCCCCATGACGTCATACTTCCCAAAACTAGAAATATTGATTGCTTGATTGATAAAAGAAAAAAAATGGAGCTGATAGTCCCAAACTACTCGGGACTGGCTACTCCAGTACGCGTTATGATACTCCGGTCTTACATATAGAGGAAGAACATTTTCGTAGAATACAGTGCGTTACACGTTATAAATTATGTTCATTAATTCTCGAGGCACGGAATTTAGTCCGTTGTGTATAGCACTATACTTTGCACGAACAATACGGAGCTTTCTCTCCACAGCACGGGCCGATTTCAGCGAGACCATCCCGCACCTGGACAAATGCCCGCGTCCTCGAAATGCCAGTTGCATGCCAAATTACTTGGAACGGCGAGCCCTCTGCGCAGGATTAACCTTTTCCAATATTCCTAACGATTCTTAGAGAGACAGGTCAATGAGGAATCCCGATCATTAGGCAAGGGCCGTTCCCACGTAATGAGCGATCCCCTACCTGTCCCTCGAAGGCCGTTTGTATAAGCAAGATTGATGCGGCCCTCGGACACGAAATGAGATCTGTTAGAGTACGCTTTCATTTTTGTAGGGTTAACGATGCGAGTAATACCGGAAACAAAAAGCAACCAAGCTTGAAAAAAAGAAAAAAAATACACGCGCTTGCAGCGGTGCACTATAAACTCTTTCACACCTTTAAAGGTGTGCGCTATGAACATTCAACCTGGTTGCGTAACATTGCATCTCCAGGATGATATTTTACAAAATTTGAAAAGCATTACTAAAGATCAAGTGTGAGTGCAAATCTTGCTTTCATTATGTCTTGGATATCGTAGGTACGAGCTAATGCATATATGCATCGCTATCGATAATCGAGCACGCGCAAGTGTCTACAATACTGTTGAACAATGTTGAGATGTTGCAAGACTGAATTTTTGGAGGACAGACAACACTCGAGTAAAGAAAATTTGTGCGAAACCGTGTTCCATTATGATGTTACCAAAATTACACCTAAAAAGGCGTGCGCCATGCACGTTGTGACACCTTTAAAGGTGTGAAAAGATTTAGAGTGTGGTGGTTGTGATGATGGTGTGAGTAGCTCACGAACCGTACACTGTAAGAAAAAAAAAGAGTAAAATGGGGAGTAATTGCAGCTTCTAGTCCACTAGATTGCCAATTACTCCCCATTTTGGTCCCCTACCCCGACATTTACTCCCCAGGACTGCAAATTGTCACCGAACTTCACAAATGGTCTTCCGAATGCAACAGTCTATATGGAAATATGTGTTCTTGGTCAATTTGATGGCATAAGGCTGTATTACTCAGCCAAGTTAGCAACTTTCAACTCCTACAGAGTAAGAAACAGTTAGCGCTTCTTTCTTCGCAAATTGTGCCCTATGTAAGTCGTAAGATTTTATATCACTCGACATATCACTGTTGGCTGTTTGATTCGAAGTATTTTCATACATGCACACGAATTTTGTTCCTGAGACTCTTAGTACAGAACGTGAAATGCAGACTCCACTCTGTGACATTCATTTACTCCCGAAATGGAGTATTTTTTGTGGCAATGCATTTACTCCCAAAAAGGAGTAAAATGACTCCTGTTTTTTTCTTAGAGTGTAGCTGGAAGATGAGATGAGAACAGGTCGGGGTTGACCTCAAAAAACGAAGCTGGGAGAGGCCCAAACACTTCACCTAGCAATATCATAGACATCTCCCAGCTTGCCCCGTCTCACGAAATAATGTTGGGATCTCGTGGAGGCGCCTCTCAGAACACGTATACTGTTGGGGACACTGTTAGCAAAAATCAGTCAGTACTGTCAGTACTTCAGTACTGTCGGTACTTCGCCGTCCCATATTACCCCTGTTACGCTTGAAAGTGTTGCGCCAATACTGTATCTGAAGATGGACCATGTGCCGCACGTGTTTACTACTCGAAAGCAATAGTCTCGCGATACCTGGAGATTTGAGATGAGATAAACTACGAAGTGCTGATTTTAGACAACCGTGCCCCCTACAGTATACCTCTGGCATGTTCCCCAGGGTACAGTGCTTGCAGTCTGCTGGGTGTTTTTTGCGCGCTGTCAGACAACATATATTCGGAGTGAACACGCGAGCGAATAACGCTGGGTGAATTAGATAGCATGTTACGTCCACATATTTTCTTTCTCTATCACAATCACATCACAGATAGCTTAAAGCTGGAATTTGCTCCTATGTGTAAGGCACTTTCCAAACAGCGATTTCTACGCTCTGTACTCTGCGTTTGAAAAGAATATATGACCGACTAATGGTGAAATTGCGCGTCGTGTTGTGTGGCCAAATGTGACAAAGTTGACGTGAGCGTTTGATTGATTCATGTTCCTTCATTCTGCTGCCAGTCATGTATGACGAGTGAGCGAAGAATATGCATTGAAAATACAGAGTTAAGTCAACAGATCAAGCCTCAGGTTGAGAGGGCTTTTTATCCACATTGGTCGTCTTAAGCGAGGAGGCCAATCCCACGTGTACGCTGGAAGGCAGCGAAAGTGCTGCTGCCACTGCTGATAGCACAGAAACCCATGCAAACCATTCATGATTTCAACTTGCTGAATACGGAACTGACAACGACCCTGCCAAACGTCATGTTCTTCGACGAGAACCATATCGCCGTCAGTGGACCACGGACTCGACTATTCTCAAATTAGACGGTCGTGTCGTTAAGTCAACCTTGAGGTGGGATGAATTACTTGGAGCGCGTGCAACAAATTATCTTCTCGATCGAATCCGCAAATACCAAGAGGGCATCAATAGACATTAGGTCATCCATATGCCGATATCCAGGTTGTTACTCCAGCAAAACAAACCAGGAATCGTAGCAACCTAGCAGCCTCCGTACACCACTTAGCGGGTAAAATACTCATTCATATGTATGTCAGTTCAGTTTGTTTGTCAGATGGCACCGGACGACAGACTTACTGCGCTCGAACATCCAGGGATATATTTTTTAATGCGGTATTCACAATGTGGTTAAAATATGTTCACGTTGGCTCCCATAAACAAAAAGAGTGTTGTTTACGTATGTTTAGTTTCGTGTGAGACCCTAGGGCAGGGATTTCCCTACACCCCCCTCAGGGGGGGGGGGGGGGTGTACACCCTCCCTGCATTTTTGGAACCCCCCCCCCTGAAATTTCAAGGTGACACCACCCAACTCGGCCACCAACACATTCTAGTAGTTAGTCCGGCGCAGCGAATTACATCCTGTACTATCAAACTTGGGCTGTAGAACCACAGTGATGCAGATGATCCTACCATGCACTTGTCCAAATTCATCTGAAAATCACTGTTCCATTCATATAGTACGCGCATACGAGAAAAAATGCGTTCGGGCATGCAAACTCAATGTGGATCACAAGGAATCATTTGCGCCCAACTCAATCAAGCGATGTATTCTGCTTTTTTCGTCTGAGGTCTTCACCGTTGGTTGCTAGGTATTCATTGAATTTCGTGAGCCAAGGTGAAAGTCTTTCTTCTTTGTCGGTCGTGCGATTATGCATCTTAATGTTGAAATGCCGCTCATAATGAATCTGTATTCTCCTGTACTGTGTTGTAACGTATTAACATGTACAAATAAAACGAGAAAGCTCCGCAGATATGACACCATTGTGCCACGATTCTTTCCGTGTCTAAGAAAAATATCGTAAGTGGAACCTTCACCAAGCATACCCCCCCCCCCCTTGAAAGCTCGGCACCCCCTCAGCAGTGAATTTCTGGGGAAATCACTGCCCTAGGGTATAGCAGTTCGGTGACATTTGAGTCGCCTCAAAGGTCACAGGAGGGTTCTGCAATCAACTCTTTCTTTCAAGCATGGTGGACTACGTTACAGTCTTTAATGTAGAATTCAACGCGCTATGGTTTCGTGAAAACCCTTCCAGCTGCAGTGAGAATGGCTCGATGCAGGGACCTTCGGTTTTTTTTTTAAATCAGATGCTTTACTCCTACTACGGGGCTATGAGATCGCTTTTTGTTTCTTTAAAGGGACGGTCACATCCGTTCCAGTCGGTTTCAAAACTATTGCGTCATTTTATTCCTCGTATTGACCACGCTATCGAAAATCTCGCGCGAAATAGTGGCGCAGTTTAAGCCTGTTATTCGATGGAATACATGACAAGAGCAGACGCCGGATGTTGAGCGTATGCCGGAATTCCCTCCCTGGAAAAACCAGAAAACGTCATTCCCTACAGCACCAATCAGAGCACGGCCTTGAGAAAAGGAATGCCACGGCCGTGCGGCCACCTGGACGGCGCTTTCCTCCTTAGAGCGCCGCCAACACCACCTAAATGGAGAAAGCCTGTTTTCATCGTCGACGTGATGTAACAACTAATAGTCAGCCAATCAGGATCGTGTTTACAACGGCGGCAGCCAATCACGAACGTGCTTTCACCGATCGTGACCATGAAGACGAACCACCGTCGTCCGTAAGTGGTGATTGTACGTCCCCGCGTACTAGATGGGGAAAACTAGGAAATAAAGCGCAAAACGGCCTCAAGGTTTTTTAAAACTGATTTTCTGGAAAGCGTGTTGCACTTTTTGTCTAAATATTCAGGTCTGCAGGTTCCCAGTAAGCTGCAATCACTTGCAGGTTCTTGAATTCGCAGAACGGCACATTGCAGAAGCAGACGAATTCTGACTATATATGTCCACGTAGCGAAGGAGGGAGAGGAGGTAATAAGCAGGCCTTCCGTATCTAGGGGGCGTTGGCGCCGCCCTCTCACTCCTCTGGTTAGGTGGTGACGTCACGCCGCATGAGCCTATCAGCAGCTTTGGAAGCAGCGCTGATCTTTAAAATTCGTTTATTTAATATCAATTGTCGACTATAGTGGTAAAGTGTGTGGTAGAGTGGTAAACATAGTGGTAAAGGCTTCATAGATGTTTTTCCGAATGCGACCGTCCCTTTAGCACATGCACATTACCACAACAGCGCTGCAGCGAAGCACACGCACGTCCATGCATGCTGCACGGAAAGGGACCGGAACGCGAAATTATTTCGAGGAACCGCCACGAAAGAAAAAAAGTATTGTCCAGCTGTGCCCATCATGCCCAACGTGGCGCGCCATGCCCAGTCTAAACAGGGACTGCGAAATTTAATTTCCGAGTCAAGTTGAAAGTGCATTATGCGTGCAACTTATTTCGACAGTGATGCCAGAAGCGAGAGATGATGCCATCCCCGAGGTCCCCGAGGGGTGGTGTTTCTGGTTAGGTTCCGCGTGGCACTATCGGGACTGCAGTAAAGCCTCTAAAGTGGAACTACGGTATACTCACTAAACTCAAAATGAAACAAGACGACTTCATTCAGACGAAGCACACGCAGTAAAATGTAAGGTTTAATTGCCAACCCCATCGCACAAGAGCCTCTATGCTCCCCCCGCAATGATTATGGCCGGAAAAGTGCAGACCGTTGTACCAACGACTCGCGATTAACGCATTTTATATCTTTAGGTACGAGCTGTATCTTTTCCTACTTATTCTTCATTTCGAAATACTCGATAATCGACGTACTAGGAATTAGCTTCCAAGAAATTCACATTTCTTGAAACAAATCGGGCAAGTGGAATCAAAAGAAATGAGAAAGCCGTTTTTACCGAACCGCTTCCGACATGCAATGAACGTGTTTCATCATACAACTTGTAAACTGAGTTCGCGTCACTTTCGAATAGTATAGCTGCGCAGTCCTCGAGACGAACTACACCATAATCATTTGGTTAAAATCAATTGGGACATTCCCGTTGAAAGTATCTCCTCGGGTCCTTTCCTCCGAAATTAATTCACTTTTTGTAAATGTCCTAATTTATTACCCAAACAATGTGCATAAGCAAAACTGTGGCGCCCTCGGACGGCTTCGAACACACAGACTAGAGATCAGCAATCAACAGCATTACCAAGTGATAAACCGAGGTGAGCCGTAAATTTCAAAATCCTTGTGAGAATCAATGGAATAAATGTTCCTTCATATGTTTGCAATAAACAATTGGCCGTCCGTTTGCAATTATATCACCTACCGCCTCCGACGTTTGCGATGGGTAGTGTTCATCTGTCAAACTAATGGAGAATCGAGGTACATCGAGCTGTAGAACAGCATACCGGTGCACCGACCCGTGTGCAACAACGAAAGAAAAGAATTGACGGAAAGGTCTGAAAGCTCCAGCGGGAGAACACACGCCCATACTTCTTATTGTCGGTCAAGAGTGCTAACCTGTCCACCGCGGTGACATTGTTTGTAATTAAGGAAGTTGGAGTCTGTGGGCGGTGGCTGCTGCTATAGCAGCAACGATTTCGTCTTCTTCTGCTGACATTCTCCCGTTGTTACTTAGGCAACGGGGGCCGCACCAAGTGATTAGCTCACTTCCATCCTTGTTGGGATTTGTCTGGTTTCTGACCAAGCAAGACTTAAATGACGTCGCCCGGCATTGCTACTGCACTAATTGATTTGACTGGAGCACCGTAAACGTGTTACTCGTTTCTTTGTCTTTATTTTTTTTATTTTTTTTACAGTCCCATAGTAAAGTTTCTTCCGTTGATGTAGCTCACAGATCGGAGATATTCCCAAGAGACGTCCGACAGGCGGTATTTTCGAACAATAACTGGGCTTTATTTACATAGTTATTTACATAACTATATACAAGACAACACTATAGCGACTGAAGTCACGGGGCTTTCGCCTCGTCTTCATCAAGTCGTTGCGGCTTCCACACACGAATTTTCGTGTGTCCTCCGCTTAAAAGGGTGACATTTGAGACACAACCCCCCGCCAGCAAACACCAATCCCAGAAGCCCGGTTCAAACGTCTCCAACTCATGGTTGGCCTAGTTTGAATTTAGAACCAACCAGGCACCTCCTAATTGTCCGCCCACTACTCGGTATTTATGGGTAACGGACCAAGCTGTCAATCCGTGCACCATGCAACTTTGGACAGTGCATCTTCCTTGGCCCACTCTACTGATTTATTGCCAGCGAGCATCTGGTCGCGAAGACCCCCTGAGGTGTCAAGTGTCCCCCGTCCAACGTGCCTTCCCCGAGTCTCTGTCGGGTGGCTATTACACTGAGTTGGAAATGCACAATATTCGCGGGGTTTCTAAAATGTACAACTCTTACACCCATGATGTAAGCTTGACGTTCAGCACTTCAGCACCTTAAGCAGTACCTTTGGAAGCACCTGCATGATGTAGTGTCAATTACACAAAGCTCCATTTGCTGAGTTACTCTTTGCGGCCAGCGCTACGAACCGAAGTTACCGTATTTTCTGGTCTGTTCACCGGTGCGTGCCATACGTAGGAGTTTTTGATCGGGAGAGCCGTTCCTAGAAGCTGTTGTGCAACCTCCAGCCGTGACATAGGCGTGAATCATTCGTTTAACCTGGACGTTCGAGAAAAGAGGGAAAACTCGACAGTATAGACACCAAACACGAGACGTCTAGGCAGCGAAGCCGGCCCAAGAAGAACGGGACGCCGTCCAGGTTTCAGCGATGCTGCACTCGATAGGGCTTCACTCTCTGCTGGCATTGTAGAATGTGAGACGGGGGGGACCCAACCCAAGCAGCACAATGTACTGAAAGTCGAGTGCGATAGGGGTGGACGGGTAGGTGGAAGGCCTTGAACACACTCGTAAAACTAAAGAACATTGATAAGACACATACCGTCCACCCCTATTGCACTCAACTTTCAGTACATTGTGCTGCTTGGGAAGTATATACTACGACGCTGACACGGCCGGATCCAATTCCGATGGCTACGAGTACAGAATAGACGATTTTAAAAAGATGCGCGCGCCACCAAGCGCGTGGCGCAAAGCAGCATGGGAACTTTGAGGGAGACTGCTCCGTCGTCTGCTTCGGTTATGGTTTACCCCGGCTGACACTGCTGCTGCGCACACCAGGAATGTTGTCGTTCTTCTTCTACCTCCGCCTCTTGGAGTCTCGAATGCTCTAAGGCGCTCCAAGTTCCCATGATCCCTTGCGTGCCACAGGTGGCGCTTGCTTTTGTAAAAAGGTGTATTGCGTCCGTGAATACAAAGTACTGATAATCGATGCATAAGTGCTTTGGTTACTGTGGACAGTAACGGCGATGTGTTTATAGTTTTTATAGCTGCAGACGAGGCAGCGGACATAGCACATCTGTCCTCAACGCAATATCTCGTGACATGGTACTTACTCAGAGGCAGATGTGACACACCTGTTGAGATCCGGCACGGGGACTATCGTTCGGCTACAGTGGCTAGGAGGTCAACCTCAACCTGTTTCCTCCTCGTCTACTCGTCTTCTTCGCCGAATAGATCCGGAGTTGAAGTTGAGTGTCCCAGAAAGCCTTACTCGCCCCTTACAAAGATATATGACTTCTTCATCGATCTCGGTTAAACGTGCCGTACGGGCGTCAGTTTCTTTACAAAATTGGGAGGGCCAACTCTGCGAACTGCTTAATGTGTGCCGTTACGGAGGACACAGAACACATCCTTGTCCATTGTAATAGGTGCGCTTCTCAACGTGCATCATTGAAGGCCGCTCTTGAGTCTTGACCGACTGGACGGTAGGCCTTTTGACATCGTAAAGGTGATATATGTCTGGCCCTCCGACAAGAGGGACACAGCTCTGGCTAAACTTGCGAATTTTATTGCACAGTGTTGATTGATTGATTGCGATATGGAGATGTGAGAGCCGACAAAGTCTGATCAGGTTACTTCAGCACTCGTGAATAGAAAAGAAAGTAGAAGAACCAACCTCAAGATGTCCGAGAATCATTTAAAAAAAAAAAGAAAGAAAGAAAGAAAAGAACAAACCAAACAAACAAAAAAGAAAAGAAAAGAACAAGTAGGGTCTACATGATGAATGAGTCCAGAAAATGCACAGTGTTCTTTGGAGTTTGTTTATTACGTTTTGTGCATTGTGTGCACTTAGGTTTTGTCGGCGTGTGAGCCTATATATGTTGCGATTGTTACTGCTATAGCGTATATCTTTGCTGTTGCTGTTGCGTATGTCGTTAATCTTCGCGCACACTTGTTATTGCTTTGCATATAATTGTGTCCCCGCGACTACATTTTGGTGGGCCCGTGCGTTTGTGCATATGGCTTGCGTTAGCGACGTCGACGTTACATTACGTTCCCTGTTTCTATTTTGTTTATTTGTGTGTGTGTGTGTGTGTGTGTGTGTGTGTGTGTGTGTGTGTGTGTGTGTGTGTGCGTGTTGCAGGATTGGTCGGGTGCCGAATTCAATCTCTCCATATATTTTCTCTCCGACTTATCAACTTATCAACTTTATAGTTTCCGTGTTCGTATTGTTGGTGCTGGTATCTCCCGATCTGTGGCGCGCGTTCTACACGGGAAAATACAGTACGTCCACATCATGTGATATTTATTTATTTACTACTATAACCTCAAAGGGGGCGAAATAGCTTGTACAACGCAGCAAGTGGCCCTAAACCAGCAGATATCACAAGAGCATACACATTGACTCAAAGCAGAAGCAAAACCGCGTTCTTGTACACCCAAACGTTACAACCAAACACACCACCCAGAAACAGCACCGTCAAAAGTCTCCCTAAACTCAGACGCCTTCAAAGCCGTTCCGCTCCATTGCGAACTAACACCTCCAACGACCAAAAACATCTCTTCTTCCTTTTACGAGCTTCTCCTTACGCATCAATGCGATAGAAAGCTTGATTTTCACCAAGACGACAACGACTATAGGAAAAAGGCTCCACTATCTCGCCGCAACAATGCTCTACAAAGATAGGGAGCGCCATAAACTGCAAAATCACAATGGAAACGTGCCAACGTGCGTTTCTTTCGCTATCTCCTTTATCGTGTGGAAGTGTGAGAACAGTTTATGCTCCTCTCCTATCGCGGGAGCAGGAAGTAAGGGGTGAAAAGGAATAATAAGGTAAGACTACTTCCTCATTCCCAGGGAGAATCGCTGCGAGCCATAATTTTCGAGTGCGCGTGCTTTGTGTGTGTGCGTGTGTGTGTTATGAAGATGTCGCTGAAAATTTCGCCGCGCGAGCGCTGTTGGATGATAAAAAGGAACGGCCGACGGGTGGCGCGCATCGCCCTTCGTTGTTGTTGTTGTTGTTTTGAAGCGTTGGCACCGTGCACACATAAACGTCGAAACAAAGACAACGTTTTCTCCCCTGTAGGCAGACCTAGCAGAATGTGAATTATGTTGTGTTGGTTCCAATTCCTCCGTCTCTCTGGCTTTTTCGTCGACTGTTTCTTTCGCTGTCATGTACTACGGGATCTCAAATTGCCATGTTGCTATGGGCGGAAAGGACAGTTTGAGGAGCAAATAAAGTGGGGAAGAAGGAAAAGATTGTTTTCGCGAGACATAGGAAATGGGAACGCTATCATTTTCGCCTTGTTTGAAGAGTGCGCCGTCAAGTTTGTTTTTCCAGAATGGCACGCGTGAGACTTTGAAGTGGAGCGCGAGGCACGGTGAGCAACTATCTGACTACTTATAGTTATTCTGTAGTGCTAGTAGTTGTAGTTATAGTCGGATCTGTAGCTATGCATCGATTAGGAACGATAAGGAAGTATTTCAACAACGTGCCGACCGTCGAAATTAAATTTCGTGCTTTTTATTCGTGAAGCAAGGCACGCAAACACGGGCATGCCACGCGCTCTTAGGTTTCGCTGACCCCAGGCAATTGGGTCTAGCAAACTGAACACCGTCGACACCCTCAGAGGAGAGAGTATAATTTTTACTTCATATAATAATCGTGAAAAACTACAACATTCTTTGTGTCGTTAGGTTAGTGATGCTCCCAGCACCTCAGAACACCGATTTTCACGCCGCAAAACAATGGCGTAAACCATTCACCAAAGACCATATCTTATTTTACATTCCACGAACTACTACTACTACTATAGAATCTCGCTAAATGAAAGTTGCTCAACAACAGCCACGGAGTAGTGTCGTTTTTAGTGTAGTAGTGTAGTAGTGAGTAGTGTAGTTTAACTTTTTGCACCTCCGGGTAACCGAAATAGAAATCCGAACTCACCGGACCGATTATGGGTTTGAAGGTGCACTCCAACCGCTGTCGCTATGCCCCCTAGTTCGAACGTCACCACTTTT
Source organism: Ornithodoros turicata (assembly GCF_037126465.1). Classification (NCBI taxonomy): domain Eukaryota; kingdom Metazoa; phylum Arthropoda; class Arachnida; order Ixodida; family Argasidae; genus Ornithodoros; species Ornithodoros turicata. Next base: position 101,677,011 of record NC_088203.1, on the reverse strand, counting down.
CAGCTCCTGGTGGTGAATGAGCACTTTGGCTGGACGGCTTGGTCAGGCCTACTCCCGATGGCGACAGAGAAGCATGCACACTATGCTCTTACACTTGCAAAGAACGGTTTTGATAGCTGTTGCCCCAACAAAAGTTTTAATACTTCTGACAACGTTTTTTGAACAACAAGATTCAGAGTTCTTCCTGCATAACCTCACAGTCATAGACGGCGTCATTCAGAAAAAGCAGATCCAAGAGATCTCACCAACAGAGATTGGCGCATCTTTTGCAGGTCTATAATGAAGTTTGCACATGAAGCACGTTCTTGTCAATATTTTCCCTTTCCCTTTTTTCTTCTTCGTCAATATTTTCCCTTTGTTTTTGTAAACTATGTTTGCTACGTCAATGTGCAGAAAGGTGGTTGAGAGTATGTGTACTTCGGGAAACAATCGACGACAGCATTTCATATCCTACACCACATTTTCTCAGTAAATGGAACTCCCGATAAATGGAACAGATATTCGTGATCCCAATAAGGTTCCGTTGACAGAGATTCCACAGTATTTCAAACTCATCCCTTTGATTCCTCTAAATCAACTTTCACTCTCTCCACCTCCTTAGAGCGAAGAAAACACCAGACCTCATTTCCGCCAATCCTATCGCCATTTTATCGGCGGAAATGACACCGCGTGGTACGCCACCACTCGGCAAAGCCGTTCACTATACACGCTTTCCTCACTGTCGCCCTTCCCATTGGTCGTTGAGTCCAGCCGGTCCGCTGCGGTCAGCGCCATAGAACGGTGGACGTCATATATAGACCGCCATATCGTCAACTGCCAACGACTTTTTGGGTGCAAATCGCATCACCGTCCTATGGGGGATAGCCAACTCTCCTTAAGAGGGAAAAAGAGGAAGGGAAATTTGCTGGGGATCACCGACGACAAGAGATGATCGCTTTGTGGAAGTCGTTCGCGTGTCTTTGGAATGAGGTGGGCGTTTAACGCGTACTCTATTTTTTGCCTCCCTTTTTTGATCCGTTTGCATTTTGTCATCGTTCAAAGAGAGCGTTCTCTTTACGAGGGATATAAGGACGACGAAGGCAGTAAAAGGTAGAACGTGGCCTTGGTGGATATAATACGGGGTCTCGATGCTGTTATGAGGAACATATTGGTGGAAATATTACGGCGTGGCTTCGAAATGGTGTCTGGACAAATATAGGATCATGACATATAAATTGAGTGCCAGCGCGTTCCCAGTTGTGTCGTTGGTTTCCCAGCTTCACAACTGTGATATTCGACATCGATGAAAGAAATGAAACGAACAGGGAGTAATAAGTTTCCGGTCGACGTGAGTTATTGACCGGCAAGACGCAAGAGCCCCCTGCAGAACGAGTGGTCTTCGAGTATTCGTGAACAGGCGATATTTTTGTGCATTAACCGTGAGCCGATGCGTCATACATCTGCCCAGAGGACAATGGTGTTCCAATGGTCAATGGATATAAAAAAATAAGAGGTTTTGTGAGTATGTCATGATGCTGCTCTCTGGGCGTATTAGGTGACTTTAACTTCATGGGCGCACTTCACAGCAATGTCAGTGGCTATTGATAAGGCCAGATAGAATTGGACAGAAAGCTTATGGTGAACACGGACGCATGAGGAGACGCACGACTGCAGACGAGCGCAGTGCGTGCTTTTGTACAAATTGTTGCCTGACGACATCTAGAAGAAATGCTGTAGAATCACAGGAAGTTGGGGTACTCGGTAAACATTCATGACTGCAGAGCTGCTGCTAGACGAAAAAAGAAACGAATAACACATGCAGCTATAGAAGAAATGCTGTTGGGAAGTATACTAGACGCGCTCTGAGTTCTTGTTAGCGTGAGCAGAGGGGAGCAACGCCTGTCTACATTTGGTCAGTCAGATATATGATTGGTGGACACATTTGTTTGAGACGGCAAGTTTAGGAACCACAGGGAGTGGATGCTTGCAGCTGTGCCGTCACAGATTGTGAAGAAATACTCCCAGAACTCAAGGGTTTCCAAGAGTGGCTCCAAATTCAACGCCTTCCAAGGCCTTGAAATATGAACTTTCAGGTTCAATTATTTTCGAGGGTTTCGAGGGCCCTGTACGATCTCTGCCGTTACACGAGGTGTATATACTTGCTCATGCCCAAGGTTGCGGGCTCAAACCCCGCAGAGGACGCCAGCAACCTGGCGGCAGTGTACAAGTTGCTGAGACACGCTGTCTTCCGCGAGGGACGTTAAATACGGTGTGCCCTCTGATGCGGTATTTCGGCGGACGCTAAAGCACCCTCAGGCAGGCAAAATAAATCCACGCTCGGGCAAGTGCGGCGTCGCTAATGATCATAGTTGTCTCGCGACGTAAAGGGCACGCATCATACAGTAACCACTACACTACGCTACTGTTATGTATCAGTCCATTTGGTATCCTTTACACCACAGGGGTGACACAAACCCGCCATTGTTGTAACTACCCTCAAGCGGGTGCTTTTGGCAAACCTGCCATCTTGTCCTGGTCGCACGTCATAGACAACGTCATTTTCAGGTCATGTGACTTTGTTTATATGTCGTTTTGCCGCTTGCCGACATATTTTCGCCGTCATAACACCAAGAGATTACCGTATTTTGGTAGCGTAAACTATGCGGTCCTTCTTCCGCGACATGGTAGCCCATTTCTCCTTAGTTTGGCATCGGCTCGGTAAGTCTTAACGCGCAGTCGTCATCACATCTTTGGAAGTCAACAATACGAGGCTTTGGGTGCAAAACTGCGCGTTTTACTGCAAGATTATCGGATAAAAATAATTACCGTGATCGAAAAACATCCAAAACGTCGTCCAGAAACAACAACCGCATTGTTTACGAACGGTTTGGCCACCGATCACGGGCGCCGCCATCTTTAAGGTCACGTGCGCCTTGACGTTTGCTGTGACGTGCGACCAGGACCTGTCCAGGATGCATTGCGTTCGCCCAGCACGCTTTCGTCTACGGAGGAATACATTGGATGCCACCCCTGTGCTTTACACATACTCTAACGCTAGAGTACACGAGGACCAATTCATTCAATCGAGCAAACACGGCACATACGGCCAATTACGTCCATCCTTCCCCCGCCACTCTACACCCATTCTTCTCTTCCTCCAACGCAAACACACTTTTAGCCCGACCGCGCTTCAAAAATATCCCCGCATCACTCTTCTTCATATGCACCCTTTTTTTGTCTTTACCCATATATGATTCACACTCTCCACGGGGGTACCACTTCTCGAGCTGAACCCAAACTCCCTCTGCGCCTCCGACAACCGAGAACAGCCGTGCACCCAAACAAATGACCGCGAACAAAAGAAAAAAAAAACCCTCTCCCCTTCCCACAGTGTCTTATTTGTCCACCCACACATCGCGGGACGTAGCGAACAGATGACGTCCCTCACCCACGCACCCCTCAAACTACTCTTTAGCTTCTTACTCCTCAGGGGTTCTGCAAAGTGTGCGCGCTGGCACAGAGAGTAGGAAAAAATAAAATAAAAACAAATAAAAATTAATGAACTGTACCACCCCCTCCCCCAGCGAGGGTCTGTCGTCCTTTCCGAAAGTAATAAAACAAAAGTCCCCCCACCGCACTGTCTGTCCCATGTTTGCCTGATATGGGGAGCGATCTGTGGAAAAGCCACCCGACCAAATTAATCGTTGCCCTTCTCTTCTTCAATGTGTTGCAGGAGGATAATCATGTGGCGTTTTTTTTCTTTTTTTCTTTTTTTTTCACCAGGGGGAGTTTTGCTACGCGTGGTTGACGATGTGACGGTTTTTAAGAACTGCTCGGGTGACAAAAACGAAAGATAGAACGTTGGGAGCGTCGCTCACCAGTTTCTGTGTGTCTTGTATACAGGATTCCCAACGTACCTGAAACAAAACAGAGGTAAAGTTATTGACGTGTGGACAACGTGAGAGAGGGAAAGATTTGATGCTAGATAACGTGCGATGAATCCAAAATGTGCGATATATATACTACGTAAGTTTCGAGTAAACTCACGGTCACAAATAGTAGTAGTGTAATAGTCATAATATTAGATTTTTTTTTTCGTGCCTAAGAACATCTGCAGGACCTCGGTATTGGCGCACCAGTCAGGAGGTACATGGTAGAGCGGTATCGTGTGGTACATATCTATTCGCAGAACGGACACGACAGGGAGCAATAGGAGTTAAAAGTGAGAAGGGAAAAAAAAAGAAAACTAATTCACGATAAGAATATTCAATTAGTAGTTACATAACTTTACCTTGGTTTTGGCTGGGTAACTTTACTGGGTAACTTTACATCGGTTGGAATTGGCTGCTGCGTGATGGCGGGTGGGGGGTATCGTTTATCTAAAGAAATAAAAAAAAATAAGAAAGAGAAGGCGGTCTGCCTGCCGAGACGGGCGGCAAGTTGCCACAGAGAGAGAAAAAAAAAGGCAAGAAAAAAGAAAAAAACGGGACACAACAACTAGACACACGACACAATGGCGATGATACGTTCAGTACAAAGTTCGGGGGCTGTGCCATCTGGTGGTCACCTTCGGCTCACACCATACAGTATCGGTGATATCGGCAATTTTGATTCACTCAAACAATCGCAGGCGCCTCTTTGTTTGACTTTTTTTCTTTGCTTGCTTGCTTCTGTGTTCTCGCGTGTAGTGTTCCCGAATAATCACGAAGAGTTCTTGGCGTTCGGAGAAGCCAACCTTCGATAATATATCAAGTTTCAGTAAGTGGACTCTTAATCACGTCGCTTGTTTATTTTTCTTTCTTTTTTTTTTCACATTGATGTATGGTATACGTGGAACAAAGTTTGCAAGTCCCATCATTACACATCAGCTTTGCTGCATCCAACGGCTACTCCCCGGTAATGCAGCCCACAAAGACAAGCAAACGAGTCTTGGGTTAGTTAAGGTAACTAAGTTATAAGTGACTTGTAACGGTAACTAGTTACTTTTTGAAGTAACCGGCTACACTAATGGTTACTTTTTTACAAGGTACTGCAGCATTTTTCGCGCGGCAGTTCCCTGGCGGCGTTTTGTCGAGGCTTCGGGTACCAACCAGGAGGACCGCGAATATGGTCATCTCACACGAAGCCAGGATATGGCCTTATAGAATAACTCCCATCGTGTTCAAGGGAAATCTTCTATTTGTAACACAAGGTGACGTTATAACTATATGATTGGACAATAGAAGTGCTAAGACAAAGATTGACAGTTACATCTACTTTGGCCTTTTCCCTAAAAAATGTGGCTGTAAAGTAACTAGGTTACTTCAGGGTGGTAACCGTATATAATTACATCCTTAAAAAAGTAACTGCAACTGCAACTTAGTTACCCATTTTTTAGGCTAACTGTAACTGCAACTTAGTTTTTTTGTGTGTAACCAACTTACACACGAGACTGAAGCTAACCATAGAAAACCTTCCCTTCTAATAAATGTATATTCCCCCCCCCCCCCATAGAAAACTCCCTCGTCGCCACAAAACGCTGCACGACCCCCTAGAGACGCGACAGTGCACGCAAGCAGATCTGCAGGCTGCACCTTTGACTCCTTCCCATGCAACAACAGTGTATGCAAGCAGGAACCAGAAACCCCAACTCAGAACAAACTCCACGGCAAGCAAGAAATCGAAACGAGCTTCCCAACTTGGCTAACTGCAACAAAACAATGCCAACTACTTCTCGTCCGACGGCAGGATTGAAGAGGAAACAACAAGCGAGGACGTAACAGGATAGGATAGCGAAAGCACGCGGAACTTCTTGTTGACTATGCGCGCTATAAGGACAGGGGCTGTCTGGGTAAACCACTTAGGAAGACCGCCGTTCCCGCAGCGTCGTCTTTGCAAAGCAAAAGGCAAGGCGCTGCTATCGTAAATATTGACAGCAACCACGCATGGAAAGCTCAGGGATATTTCCCACGCAAAATAGGGCAAACTCGCTCGATGGTCATAGAGAGTCGAAGAAAACAGATGGACGATTTCTCTAAGGGATGCTGATGTCTTTCTTGGGCAGACGTGGCGGGAACAGAATAGAGAGTGAGAGAGAGAGAGACAGAGAGAGAGAGAAGCTTCATAGAGTTGTGAAGTAAATTTAGCTCCGGCGAAGTTGTATAAAAATGCCTTTAAAGTAAGTATTATCTTATTTATTTGTTTTGCAGATGCTAATTTTAAGCAGTGTTAGACCCGATCAAGAGCGAAATGTTTACGAAAGCTCATAGTTGCATGTGACAGTAGCGTTAATCTATACCACACTATTTATAAGCTGCACTCCATCTGCCCACGTCTTTACGCCGATCACAGCCGCAGTTACTAAGCGGCGCTAACACGAAAAAAAAAAAAAATGTACAGCTACCTTTGCTAGTTCTAACAACAGGCAAGTCCTAATTAAAGAATGACAGCTTATGAAAAAGCATCAACAACCTCCTATATCCAGCTAGAAATCCTGCCAGTTACGTCATGCTATATATATATATATTTATATAAAAGTGAAATAATAAGACTTGGACTACAGATTACAGGAACGTTAACAAAAACTAATTTATTTAATGGGCATTTTAACACATAGATTAAAAAAAGAATGGTCGACGTTTCGACAGTGGCACTGTCTTCGTCCTGACGAAGACAGTGCCACTGTCGAAACGTCGACCATTCTTTTTTTAATCTATGTGTTAAAATGCCCATTAAATAAATTAGTTTTTGTTAACGTTCCTGTAATCTGTAGTCCAAGTCTTATTATTTCACTTTTATTCAACTTCGTAGCCGTCTGATATATTAACCTATTTGTTCTATATATTTATATATATATATTTCAATTTTCATTTCAGCTACATATATTCGCGGTCGTCCGAACCCCATTCACCAAGTATATATATATATACACTCACAACAACCTCCATCTGCTGATGCTTTTTCAACAATATAGTAGAGCGTTGCGATCGAGGCTTAAGTGTGGCCGTTCATCTACATTTGAAACAACAACAACTTTATTGCCAGATGATGAATTGGGAGTTTCATTGCCAGGGACGATACTCTATACACCATTGCTGGTGGTGATGTGGAGAATGAAATAATGAGCCCCTTCACAATAAGGATCCAAGTCCTATGGCGTCCAAAAAGGTCCAAAGAACGTTGAGGGCAGAGCGTTGCTGGACTGGATTCGGCCAGGGACCAAGCAGTTTTGAGAGAGAAAGATGGGGCGAGAGTCCAGCTGATTAAGAGACCCGGAGAGTGTGGTTCGGGAAGGTTGGTAGTGTGCGCAATGAAGAAGAATGTGCTCTAGATCTTCTAGAGCACCACAGTGGCAGCAGCTAGGAAAGCCAACTTGTCTCAAAGCGGTAACGCCACTGAGCTATAAAAGCCACATCGAGTCGCACCCGATGAATTAACGCAGCATCTTGACGAGAGGTGTTTCGTGGCATGTTTTGATTGCCTCATACGCTACTACTATCCTCGCGAGCTAACTGCGATCCGTTTTTCATCTTTCGAAAAAACAGCATGGTTTTGAAAATTATCACACAATGTATATTACATACTGACCATGATTGTATGGAATATAACGATTACGAATATAACATAAATCCAAGCTTCGCATTTTGTGCTATTGTACGTCTTGTATCTCCGTATGTTCTTGCACAATTACGCCTCTGGATACGCCCACTTGTTCTGTACTGTACTGTACTGTACTGTAAGTTCTTCAACATCATTTAGGCGGCACTGCGTACTAAACAGAGCTTAAGCAGATCGGTTGTCGAGCCGATACCATATACATCACTCCTCCTCCATAAACTCCTTGTATAACGAAAAAGTACGTTTTGCAAAATTGTTATACGTATAGACGTGTTCTGCTGTTTATTCCTTGATTTTCCTCGAGCCGTACCCTCGCAGTTTCGCAAATGGTTACTATCCAGCTGACTAGAGCTGACCACCAAGACCACAAAAGCTATAGTACGCGAGGAAGATCAGGGATGACTGCGGATCTTAGTGGCTATACTATACAGTTTTCGAAAGATATATGGTTCGAGCATCCATTTGATGAAGTGTCAATATGTACACATAACGTTCTTCGAAATATATTGCATAACACTTGTAATACCACCACTCGAAGTCAAAACATCCGTCCTTGCACCCGAGAATGGAATGGAAGATATATAGAGAGAAGAGAGAAGATAGAAGAAGAGAGAAGATATATAAGAATATAGACATGGGACGAACCCAACATTTTCCGAATCCGAATCCGAATCCAAGGCAGGTTCTGCCAATCCACGAATCTTACGAATCTCGAATCTTTCGAATCCTTTCTTTAAAAAAATAGTTCAGAAATCTAGGGGAACTGAAACTACTGAACTACTACGGAAAAATGTTTTGAAGCAGAATCTCGATATCTTTGTTAAATGAAAACAAATGCAATTTAATACTTCACTTTCAGGAGAAAACATACGCGTATACTCTTCTTAAAGGAGTACAGAGGGCCATCCAAAAAATTTTCAGATTAAGACATCTGATGAAAGTGTGTGTGTCATTATACCGAATAGCGCAAAAGGTTTTGATGTGTGCAATTTGTTTCCCAGAAAAAAACTCACATAAACATAGCTCCGCGCCTTCACCCTTAACTCGCCACTCCAGCTATAACGAGGATAAGGAGGTATGATGGCACGTCACCGATGACGGCATAAGGAGACTCGTTCCGGTTTGCCGGTCAGTGGGGGTCAGCGCCTTGTCCCTTTGCCGCCGTAAACCTGTTTTGCCAGTTTTCCCGGAGACTTGAGGATAGAAGGAGCGGCCCAAGCATTACCGAGCAATGAGAAAGCCTTTATCAGAACCCCGAACAGCCGAGTAGCAGACGACAGCGGAGTAGCAGACAACATTTCTCTAACCAATCAGCGAGCGTTCTCCTTATAGCGTCAGCGCGAGGTTCCAGGCAGATCACAGGCTGGTACTGCTCTTCACCACCGTTGCGCACGGTCGCTTTTTGCGGCGTATTTTACATTCAATTTTTGCGATAATTATGACTCTGTGGTGTAAATTACTTCGCATGGTGCATCTTACTGGCCTACTTAACAGTTTTATAGGAAGGAACCTGGGTGTTAAAAATGACTTCTGTGCTACTTTAATTGTTATTTATTCGACATATTGTTCTTCGACTACGGGAAATACATAAATTCTCGTGTCTGAATTGTTCCCATAAAACTAAGAAACGATTAAAAAAAAATCAAAAGCAAACCATGCCGCTTTTAAACTTGTAATGTGAGAGTTCCTGTCTGAACTTTTTCAGTCCAGAGCGATGTAAACAAATAAACAAGAAAACATCCGCCGCCCAATCAGGCTTTCGGAGGGCTCCGCAGCCGCCAATTTTAAAAGGAAACAAACAAACAAACGTGATTGGTGGATTCGAAAGATTCCATTCGCCCTTTTTGGGCACTCGCATTCGGATTCCCGAATCTCGAATGCCGGCCTAGGGTTCGATGATTCGCGGATACGGTTGGCACATCCCTAGGATTGTGTATCCTCCTCAGGGGGTGCGGGGATCTTGTAACGTCTCGCGCTATGTAGAGACCAGCTAGTTTGCTATATATATATATATATATAAGAGCAAAGGGAAACACGTACAATAATTCTCTACAAAGAGAAAAGCGATATACAACGACCCAAATATGTCACGAAAGTAAGTAGGCCATTCTTCACCTGCAGAGCTACGGACGCAGCCTTCCTTCTGTAGGAGACCCATAACATGGCCATGCATCACGAGAAGAGAGCACCCGACATGGAATCATCAGCCCGTACTGTCATCAGAGTGACAAATGAAACGTAGGAGCCACCGATGAAGGCCCTTACATGATAGATATCTCGAACACGATCCGCCCAAGAAGTAAGCAATGAGACGGACAACGCAAGATCGTCCGCTTGTAATTGGTGTGCGCGTGTTTGTGTGGATGTTCCGTGATGTATAAATGGTTCAAGGCCACGTTGTGTTCTGCGAGCGAGGCAGGCAATGACGAAGAGGACTAAGAACGACGAAAACAAATTATAACAGCAAAGGGGCAACGTCTAATGTTCCGTATCGATATAAATGGTCGTTTATATCGCATGCGGCGCGGCTGGTTTGATGCGATTAATGTTCGTTTATCAGCTAGTCTAGACAATATTTAAGCTGAGTGCGCGGTGGCTGACAAGTCATTGATGACAGTTCTTCCTAGGTACGGACAGTAGTCTTAAGTATATATGGAAATGTATGGAGTATGGACTATATGTATGTACTATCTATAGTATGGAAATATTTAATAGCGCGCTGGATCGGTTCCAGGCAAGGCATAGAGATGTGCATGAACTGTACTGTTGATCTGTTGTTTGTATTTCGGAAAGCTATTTACATTATAGGATTTTTTTTCTTGTTTTTTGTACATACTGTCACAAATGCTAATTATTTTGCTCTGAGAGCTTTGAGCCCGTCAAGTCAATACGGTGAGTTGTTTTTACGGCTCCTTCCACAGATTATTGCGGAAATAAGGTCATTCAACATATAGATAGACAGGAACAATGACATGCATGGCACCTTGCCCTGTGAGACCAGTCAGAGCCAGAGTGAGACAGCACCCTTTGCTTACCTGACACAAAAAAGGGTGCTGAAGGCTCTCAACGTTTTTCTCGCTTAATCAACCCAACTAAACTATATATAACTCACACACGACGCCTGTTCTCTGTAAGTTGAACAACTTTCTTGAACAACTGAACAACTTGTTGAAAAACTGAAGTTGGACAACTTTTCTGTTGCCCCACATTGTTTATCTTCCTCTCGACACACATATAATGCAGTGACGCCAGACAGAAAAAAAAAAAAAAAAAAAAAAACGCATGAAAGACAGTAGACAGGGTACACACGAAGGTGCTCCCGAAAAAAAAAGGCACTAGCTCGATATCTCCTGCAGTAGAAACTCGTTCAAGAGGAACGTAACACGAAGCACATAATCCATCCTCGTACTGAAGACATTCACTCGCGATTGACAGAGAAGAGTTAGGCGCATAAAAGCCACATCTCTCACAACACGGAGTCTATTCATTAAGACAGACAAAAGAGTCCATAAAGGCGCGCTACTCTAATTAGACTCGAAGCGCGGGTACGGGGAAGAGTAATTAGCAAATGAGTCGCGCTGATTAATCAAACGAACGGGAGAGTGTCTTGAGTGAAGCTAATCCCATCCTACAGCCGACGTCTCAAGTCTCCCCTATGTGCCACTCAAAGTAAATGCTGCTGTCCATCTATTTTCTAGCGGCAAACCCTTTTTCCGATCTTTGCGCCAACCGATAGCCTTTTTGCTTCTTTCGCGTGTTCAGCTTATAACGATGGAAAGATATTCGCTTTCCAAACTTCTTTCGCGAGTATGATCTTGTATAGGAATAGCTTCTAGGTCTTCTTTCTATTGAGAAAAAATTATAAGTTTGGTACTCGAAACTCGCGTTTTACTTTCGTTGTCTTCTATGATTAGAGGATGGTGGAAAGATGACAGCCACGTAGGAGTGAAAGGGAAGAGAGGAGTGGAGGGAAATGGAAAGTAAAGCGAGGGAGGTGGGTGAGAAGAGAAGAGATGAGTGTATGGAGAGGAAAGGAAGCGAGGTGCGAGAAGAGATGAGTGTATGGAGAGGAAAGGAAGCGAGGTGCGAGAAGGAAAGAAAGAAGAGCAGAGAGAAAGGAGGAACAATAGGAAGAGAAGTGCGCCAGAAGGGAATAGAGAACAGTGGAGATGACGACTACAGAACAATGAAACCGGGAAATGTGAGGAACTTCATATTAGAGAGTGTTTGAAGACCGTTGATGACGTCATCGTGAAGTCATGGTACCTATCGGAACCAATGGCAGGGTGCATGGCTCAGAATCTTACCCGTTAATTCGGTGCGGCAGGCACGGTACACTCTCTATTAAGAGAAAGAAAGAGTGTACGTACAGGGTGTTCCACGAGAGGACGTCGTTAAATTGCGAAAAATAGGTTTTACTTTTAAAAAATATAACACTACTCTCGTAGAAATGAACTTCACCGCATAGCACGCTCCTAGCCAACCATCATTTTGAATGATATCGTTATCTGATATCGTTATCGCCTTTTTGTGACAATTATGAACAGCATAAGTGTGATAACAAAAAAAGAAAAAAGGCGCACGCCTTCCGTTTTCAACAAATCCAGGCAGATAATGATATCCTTCGAGTTGGCTAGGAGCGTGCTAAGCGGTGAAGTTCATTTTTAAGAGTGCACTTGGAATACACTCAAACTTTTGCCACAGATTGAGGCCGTTTGCATTCGCGTCAAACATCAATTAAGCTAATTTGCATAATTAAACTCGAAAAATTGCCAATCAAAGGCAGCATTTTTCTTCCCCAGTTGGGAAACCTATGACCGTAACGCACTATTCCAATCAAAATGCCTCCAATCTTCTGTGCCTCTGTTTCCATAACTGTTCTTTTTCCTTTTTTTTTTTTTTTTTCACTGCCCTGACTTTGTGTGACTATTGGTATATTTTCTGATTTGTCTACGTGGTATGGAGTAGCCGGCTTCCACGTTGGTGGTGCCAATTTTCTCCATTTTTTTTTCTTTTTCACTCACTCACTCACTCCAATCAAAATCACGTGTTCTTTCGCAAGATTTCTACAAATATTTGACAGCCGAAAATCAGTCGCTGTGGGCGATGCATTGACCGGTGAAATTTGCGTTTGCGGAACTCTCCGCTCCGCGCCTTTATCGAGGCGAAGTGGAAAGGACAAAGGAGCGACACAGTTTCGTTCCGATCGAGAGCCTTGTCGCGCAGCCCGTCATTATCAGTGGCTGGCGTCTGATGACAGACACGTTGACAAAGGCGAAAGGTATGATTGTGGCGTTTTTTTTCTTTTTTAAAAATCAATCAATCAATCAACCTTTTCTTCGTGGTTCCGCAAACATTGATATCAGCGAGCGCGCTTCGCCCAGCGACTGATTTTCGGCTGTGAAATTTTTGTCCAAATCCTGTGAAAAACCTTGTGATTTTGATCGGAATAGTGTGTTATAGCAATAGGCTTCCGAATTGAGGAAGAGAAATGCTGCCTTTGCTTGGTAATTTTTTTCGATTTATTTATGCAAATTAGCTTAATTAATGCGTGACACGAATGTAAACGGCCTCAAACTGTGGCAAAAGTCTGTATGAGTGTATTCCCAGTTGTCTCATATTTTTTTTTGAGTAAAACCTATTTTAGAAATTTAATAACGTCCCCTCGCGGCACACCCTGTACGTCGAAATGCTCGGCAATAAACATCCACGTTTCGTCGTGGAGCAGCACTTCACGTTCTACGTTCGTTTAGTTCCACAATAGTGTCTGCGTCAACCCGTATCCCTATCCCTAACCAAAAAAAAAAAAAAAGAAGAAGAATATACGTACATAGAGAACAAGAAAAAAAAAGTACACACCACAAAATATAATCGTAAGGAACGCTTAACCAGCAACACGAAAACGTGGGCTTTAGAAACAAACATAACATCCCGAGATACATTCACAGAGATATATCTACCACTGTTTCATAACCGTTGTACAGAACAGCAGGTACATACACCAGAGGGCGACACCGCTTATCAAGCTCCCCCAGGTGTAGGCTGTACCAACGTCATATACGTTACGGAGAACGGCAAGCGTCCCTTAAATAATTAGCCCATTGGTGTCAGCCAGTTATCGCAGGGCCGTGTAGTTCGGGAGGACACTGCTCCGAGCAAGATAAGGTCTCCAGAGGAAACCTCACACGAACGCCCCGCGCAGCAGTTTTGTTACGGTTCTAAATGTCTCGGCTGCCTGAACTTGTGTTCGTTTCACGGTGAAGCATATGTAGAAATGTCCCTCACTCATTTTTTTTTCTTCTCCACCTTCTCTTTTTCCCGTTCCTATCTGCGTACGGTTTTATATGTTACAGGGTCCTATTATGTAACGCTTTCCAGTCTTTTGCTCGAATCCTTACGTCACGCCCCCCCCTTTTTTTTTTCGCGTGGCTGCTGTAGCTGCTTTTATGTGTGCGGCTACAGCAACTGAGGAGTTGGAGTTGGCGATAGGAATTAAAAAGAAAAATATGGAGACTGTGGCTCCTACAAAGCACAGGAGCCGGCTACTCCAAAACACTTGAAGATTAAAAAAAAACAGTAAGTCTAAAAAGTTAGAGGCGCTGCAACTGAGATAACAGTGTAACTTTTACTTCTATATAAAAGGCGCAGTGACAATACAGCGGGTATGTTACCAAGGTCGAAGTGTGTGTCTTTTAGCAGCGCTTGTAAAAGGGTTATGTAGGATAACTGCCTGCCGAGCAAAGACTTGGAGTTGACCAGAGAGAGAACAGTTTTGCGTCCTCCCGGGCTCGGCAAATAACGTAGTCACCCCTATCACCACCGAATAGGCATAACAACGAAACTTAATTACTCTGAGCTCTACAAATGAGGCTACACCCTGTATCCATAATATTACTCGACGGTAAAGTTGTAACGAGCTGTGTGTGTGGTACATTGGCAGAGGTTTACGTAAGCTACAATGAATGGACATATGACGTATGAAGAACGGACCGTGCGAAACGCATGAGCAGAGCATCGGAAATGATGAATGCTTTGAGTTGAAGAGGGCTAGATCGCAAACACGAATAAAATAGTAACGAAGTGATGAAATGATATCTTGACACAGTGAATTCGGCAGTTCAAGTTTCAAACTTTCTCCACATTTTTTTTCTGTTCTTTTCTATTTTCTTCACTGAAAGAAATTCATATAGGCGCAGCAACAACAACTTTATATTGAAACGAAGAATGGGGAGTTTCATCGCCAGGATACTCTACCCCATTGCTAGTGGTGATGTGGGGAATTAAATAATGAGCCCCCTTAGGAATTAACACATCAAGATCTCACATAATAATACATGTAATACGTGTCCTATTATAGCTATTACATTCAGCATCATCAATATCGAAATTTCAAACTCTCGGCCCAACGACAATGCCACTGATCACGCATTACCTACAGTAACCTTCGTTATAAACCGTCACCAGGGGCGTGGCCGAGCTGGTAAAGGCGTGCGCTCGTTGGTGGTGGCCAAGGTCGTGCTGAAGATTGTGAGGTGGTGGGTTTGAATCCTACAACCGACCGGGGCTGTCTGAGGTTTTCCCTGGATTTTCCGGCAGACTTTCCAGGCGAACGTCGGCATACTAACTCCGCCTCAGAACAACTTCAAGCCTCAGAACGTCAGTTCTCTCATACTAAATCCCCCTGTCGTCCAGTCATTCCACGCTCATAGCCACAGTTGCTTCGTGGCGCTAACCCCAAAGTAAAAAAAAGGACTATAAACCGTCGGTGACTGAACTTTCAAAACTATGAAAAAATGGCTAGGAAGCAGGCGAGTCTCGGGGTTTTATACATTATGCATTATGTTTCAAAACTAGACACAAAATCTCGCGAACATCTTACAAAACCAACATTAATGTTGCTCAGATGGCTGGCTTACTTTGTCTTCATATTTTTTTTATTCCTTTAATAAAACCGCCTTCCTTCTCTCTCAATAAATGAATGGGATATGTCTTGCCGGAACGACAGCGGAGTTGCACGCTAAACAGCCTCAAATGAAAACAAATCACCGTCGCTGCTCTGCAGCGCCGATGCCCCTCATAAACTTGGGCTGCTTTGCGGCCATAAATCCCAAACCAATAAAGCCACAGATTGTGGCGTTTTAAAAAGGGAAAGACGTCTCCTCGGTAGAGCGATTTCCCTTCGTAATGAAGAATTCACGTATAGCAGGCCTGGATTGAGACTCGCCACAGCCGATATTTGATGACATCTGCGCTCGTACTGAACGTAAATAAATAATGATGAGACAATCTTAAGATCGTTCTGTGCAGGCGAAATGACCAGTATGTTCGTGTTATTGGTCCTGTGATGACCGCGGAAGATCGACCGATGCCACTATTGTTTGGTTCGTACAGTGAGCCATTCGTCAGCTGAGGTGGTCGATGATAGTCAACTTATGGGCGTTAAAATATGCGGAAAATATAGGCTAAAGACGTGTCCACCGTGTATTTCGTCGTAGTTTATAATACGGTAAGGATAACACAGCTAGGGTATTATAGCAGCAAGATTTGACTGATATTGTTGACTTACCGATTGATCGCCAAACAACAAGTTCATCCATTATTTCTCTGTTCACACGTTGACAGCTTTCCCCCACTTCTCGAATCAAATTAACGTAACTGAAGTGAGTTTCACGTTTTGTAACACAGTTTTAAAACTAACATGTTTTGTAACAATATGCTTCAGAATAACGACAGGGCTCCAAATTTAGTAGGACACAATGATGTGTGTGGCAGACCGCGCGGATTTATATGAATACCGGGCTTGTCGAAAGTTACAATATTAATGGAGTTTAAATCAGTTCTGCCGACGACGGAAATTGAGTGAAAATGATTACACTTTAGAGAGGTGTTTGAGGTCAACACACGAGAAAGCTGTACCGCAATAAAGAAAAGTTAGACTGAAAAAAAGGTCACCCCTGTCTCAGGAAGGAAGCACCAACTTCACCTGACCTCTTCCCAGTTCTCTGTCACAAAAATAGGCTCAGAGTGGATGAAAACTTAGGGATTCGAGAACCGATGACGATAAGATAAGATCATTGATGCTCGAGTTTCATTTTTACAAAACGAAGTGCAAATACCAACATCTGTCGAGAGTCCTTTACATCGCGGTCTATTCAAATAAGAGAGGCTAACGCTTACAAGGTGGGATTCATATCAGAAGCGACGTGGCTGAGTGAAAACCCTGCTCACTAGTTGCTGGCGACACTAAGGTCCTGCTGAACACTGGCAGATACCGAATATCGCCACCAACTGTGCGATCCAAAGATGGCTTTTTTGGTCTTCTATCACATCACATCACATCGCATCACAAGAGTGTCGAGATAAAGGTCAATACAATTCCTCTTCAACTCAGTCCAGGAGGCATCCTAATTCCCTTGTCTCCTTTTCTTTTTCTTTTTTTAGGGAATAGCAAGCCAGCGTGCTGCGTGGCTGACCTTTCCACTTTCTTTTTTACTTTTTTTTCTACCAATAAATTCCCCCCCCCTTTTTTTTGCTCGCTCTCTTTCGTGCGGTCCTCCCCGCACCGCTCGTAGCCATAGTTGCATCCAGTGCTAACATGAAACTTATTTCTCGCTTCTTTCCATTACCCCATTTTTTCACTAACTCTACCAGCGACTACGAGAAAAAAAAAAAAAAAAAAGGAGGAAAGAAGAAGAAGAAAAAAAAAACGAGGCACCAAAAAATAGATTTATTCTCATAAACTTCGAATCAGAGCAAATGGCGATTATTACACACTTCCTGAAACGATCGCTGTCGCACGCGAAGCGCACTTTAAAACTCACACCGAAAACAAGGCTCGCATCCATAATTCAGCTGACCCTGATAGAAATTCAACCCTAGCGTGCCCTTCAAAGCGCTTCAACTCAGTTTTCATGCCCTTATAATAGATCGATAGCAACCATCGCGTGACACGGTGCAGACAATGGACAAATTCCGCCATAATCACCGCTGTGTTGACTGACCGACGTAGCGGGGGAATCAATGCCACGACGCATGGGCTCGACTGGAGGAAGGACGAACCGCTTTTGAAACCGATTTCGTATGCACGCGAGATCCGAGTCCGACAGCGCGCGCGTGCCAGCTCTGATTTTGCAAACATGCGACAGGATCCCATTGCAGCCGTCGTGAATAAACAAGGCGTTTTAGTGGAACGGGGAGATTCTGGACAGCGTGTTTTCATTTAATTCCGCGTCGGCGCCACGATGCAACCGTAGCTCTGAACGGTATAGAACAGATGGACAGAGGACAGCAGAATAGTGAAACTGCGTCGAAATCTATGCGCGATGCTGAATCTGCCGGAAGTTCTGGGAAGAACATCCGACATGACAGCCGACTGTTCCGTCCGGCTTCATCCCACTGTATGGTGAGCTATGCCGGAAAGGCACGCGCGGCGGGTGCAGTTATATCAGCGGACCATATTTGAGGGATGGAAATTGATTGGTTTGAAATCCGCGCGGATATCCAGTCACTATCCGCAAGTAAAGCATTAGTGGATTTATCGAACCCCTCAAGGTGGAGCCACAAGTGAGAGTACTCAACGAATAACGTTTTGTCATGTACGAGCACTCCTACGAATATAATGTTTGCGGATGTGCGGATACACTATTCCAAAGTACCGCAATTGTGGAGGCGGTTGCGGATCTTACAAACTCACGCACGCACCGTGCGGATGCGGATACAGTCCATGTTATTCGTGCTCACCTGTAGCTATCGGATGCGTTTTCCTTCTTGTCAGAGGAACGCGAGATGCTCTCGGCTTCGTGCACCATTTGACAGAGCGATATGAGCGCGTTAAGCATGTTGCACTTTAAGACCTATACTGCTTTTTAGCAAAACGCAAAAGAAAACCTGGTGCCGTTAACCTGGTGATCTGAACGCAAAACGCAAAAAGCAAAGACAACCTGGTGCTGTTATTTTTCTCTATTATCTGTTACCACCCTGCTTCGGCCTGTCAGTATTATTTAAATAAAAAATAAAACTCAGAAATTAGGGTCGTGCAACACCGAGAGATCATGCTTTCCACAAAATACAAGTGGAGGGATGCAGGAATAACTACATAGGCGACGGCCCAATATACCGTACAGCGCACGTCTTCTCTTCAAGCTTGGTAAAGCGAGATTCTCCGAACTGCAGTGAGTGTGGCGTTGTAGAGGACGTAGAACACATCCTTCTCAGGTGTCGGAAATTATTCGAAGGATTTTAGAGGCGAACCTGTCTCGTGTGGGACTAACGAGCATTCGACATCGCGAAACTGTTAGGTCCTCCGTCGTCCGACAAGGCGCTCAGGGTACTTGAGGATTTTCTACGTACAACCGGGCTTATTGACATTCTATGTATGACTTGCTGAATGTGTGCTTGTGTGCCCTCAGCGGTTCCGACATTTTACATTCACTTGGTTGAAACTTTTCACCTACAAGTTGAACTCCATCGCTTTAACTCGTTCATCTGTTTGTATTTTCTGTGTGTAAGCGTCCCGGGGTAGCCAGTTCGACTTCGTCGTGACTCATATCCCCATGAAAGATGAAAGTCACTGAAAAGGTTTGCCAGCTGTAGGGATCGAACCCACATCTTCTGGATTGAGTTTCTTGAGATTCTTGAGATTGAGATTCTTCTGGAGTATCTGTCCCCTCTGTGTTGTTCCAGCCTCAGAACATCAGTTTATCTCTTGTTCATATCCCCATTTTATTCTTTTGCACATCACAATCACCCTCTCCAGAATAACTTCGCATTTACGTTTCTAAGCACAATGTTAGTTAAATAACAAGTGGTTACAAAGCACAAAGTCACTAGATAATGATTTTCACAAAAAGTAATAATCATCTCAGTGTTTTCTTTTTTTTTTTCCTACTTTGTGGCTCTAGCTTTGAACTGAATTTTATTTCACACATGGTGTAAGAAACTATGGCAAAAAAACCAAGCGGTACCAACTTTCCAGCTCTGAACCCTTTCATTTTTGTCGCAGCCGCGTCATGCGTCAACACTACCGGTACACTGCAGCACTTTCCGCGTAGCCCAAAGTAGATGAAGTTTTAAAGGGAGTGCAAAACCTCTTTGTCTTTTGTACCAACAATGTTTCGAAGATCGTGAAAAAGGAAGCGGCAACATAAGACTAAAGTAAAGAACAAGCGGAACACTTTTCCATTTCGTGATGAGTTTTCAAGTGTCGCCCCCAGAGACCGATGCTGCTTTGACCTTAAAATGTGGTAGAAGGCCGTTGAACCCGATGGTTATCTTAGTTTCGCTTTCTTCACTTGTCTGTTTACTCTCCATTCTATTCTTCCTACCAGACTGTACCATATCTTTCGTTCGCAGTAAGCCTAACAGTTCTCTGTCTGTTTTTATAGTTTTCAATCCTCCGGAGCTCTCCGCTAAGGACGATGGAGTTTCGACCTCACAAAATTTCGTAAAGAGGGCGCTGAACTCCATAGTTGCCCGCTTTCTTGTCCCCTCTGCATTTTGCCTTTATTTTACTAACTATTGTCCCTACGAGTAGCACCATGTGTCAAGATCCTTTTCTTTTCTTTCCCTATTTTCTCCTTTTCTTTCCTTTTCTTTTCTTCCCCAATTTCCTTTTTTTTTAAAGCAAGCCAACCTCCGTCTGGCCGAGCTTTCCTTTCTTCTTAATAAACATATCCCGCCTCCCTTTGTTCGTACAGTGCATGGCTGTTATCGGCGTTATAGTTAACTTTCATTTCCCGGAACTTCCCTAATCCAAACTGTTCCACCCTAGCAACTCCTCCACGCGGCGTGGCGGGACTGAGCGTTGCCTTGCATTAGTGCCACCTCGCGGAGCTTCCATGAGGTGCGCGTGTGGACTGGCTAGCCTATTATTCTTCCCCTGCGCTAACATTATTTCTTTGAGCGCTCAGGCACTGATACTTTAGTTATCGTTAGTTAGGCACTTGGGTACTCCATTTTGTCGTTGCCTGGTATAGTGGCTTTCCATACAGCCCTTCGATGATAACGTTTTGTCTGAGATCATCCTTCCCATGTCTCCCTATATTTTGTGGCCTAGTCAAGCCCATTCGAATTTTAGCTACTCTTCCACTCGAGAGAGAAGTAAAAAGATTCAACCGAATTGAATTGCATTTTTCTAATTTAGTCCAATCAAATAGTCTGAGATTTCTCGTTTTCGTTGCTCCCGTGCAATATTTACGTTGTTGCTTGGTCGTCACTCGGATTCCGAAATCTCTACGTCTTCCATTCAGGAAAACATCACCATTAGATTGTTGGTTTAATCAGAAGAGCTTCTGTAACATAGGACACTTCGTGTTTTGCTATTTATGTGCCTACTCGTATTATACAGCCGTGGTTGAAAAAAAAAAGGAGGGGTTCTTGAAATTGCCATTCATCTAAACGTAATATTAAATGCTATTAAAGTCAAAATCAAATGCCTGGAGAAGTAAATGTCTCTCCAATTACGAAAATGTATTCAAATTAAATTACTTAATCTCGAAACCCGCACTCTCAACAGCTGATACTGGACGAAAGAAACTCTTGATGTATCTTCACCACAACCATCCATCCCGACGATATTCTAAACTTCTAACGGATGACTATCGGATACTCTCACAGCGTAGAGAACGCATCAGTTGAAAGTTGTGTTGTCCGTGATGAAACCAAATTCGATTCCGTTTCGTATTGCCAACTGTAGGATTCCGTTTCGCTTGATTGTAAGAAGCGAACCGCCTCTTAATTGAAGGCCGGGCTGTCTTCCTGTTAAGTATTTTACTGGATTGTTCCCCCGACTCACAAATGAACGGGTGTGGTACTTCCTTTTGTATTTATGTTAAGCCATGAGAGAAACACTCGAGCTAAAGCCTTTTCTCCGAAGCGGATATCGTGAAAATTTAACAGCGGCACACAACTACTTAGCTACTGATTCCTTTCCGGGAACCTGTTTTTTGTCCTTCTTCTGCAATCATCATCATCATTATTCATGACACTTTCTCTTAGTCGATAGTAGTGTTCCTTTCCTTTCCCATAATACTAGTTCTTTTTTTTCTATGATCTCTTCAGACAGTAGTATATGAAACATCATCACACAACGGTTTGCTGTTACGAATATAAATTTGTCGGCGTACGAATACCAGAACAAACATCTGACCCTTTGTGGTGTACATGCCAGTGTAAGGATTACGTTACAAATAACAACACTCATATCCGACTCGCTCTGACAACAGAAGAAATGATAGAATGACAAAAACACTGAAGCTATACTGTTTATTAACGTACAAGCTTTCTTGCAGTAGTCTGCATGAAATGCAGGCTACTGCAAGAAAGCTTGTATGTTAATAAACAGTAGTTTCAGCTCATCGCCCCTGGGGATGAAACTTCCCAGTCATCATATTGCAATAAAGTTGTTATAGTTTTAGTGTATTTATCATTTTATCACTTTTTTTCATCAGTTTCATCCTTGTCTGCAGTTTTCATCAGTTTCTACATTCCTCGATTTCCTCGATACAACCTTCAGATATTTAAACAGGTGTACCACCTCTAGCATGTGAATAATCTTTAACGTATCCCAGCCGAGCTTTGATCGTCTCACGTGCGGTGGCGTTGTTTCCGTTTGCCGAACTGCGCCGATAACAAAATTACTGTGCACGTGGTACCATATGCACAGAACGACAACTAACCCAATTCTTATACAGAATATGGGCACAATATAACGACATCCGAGTGTCGCTCACCGCAACCATCGCTAAACACCATCGTCGCTAATTCGTACTAGTTTTTTTTTTTTTTTTTTCATCACTCGCTTTACTGCGCAGAATTAGCACAAAAAGGCGTTAAGTCGTTTAGGCGGTCATAACCAGCGCCATCTGCATTTCGTTCTTCAAAGCCTAACTGCCTAACTTCTTGCCCATCCAGTGTTCGCGCGCGAATGTCTTGTTCTGCAGGGACACGTACGTATGCATTTTGATACTGGTTCCGTTCGGCCGTCGTTCATTGCACGGTTAATGGGCGGGTAGTTAAGAGCACACGTTCCGACAGAAGACAAAGAAGATAACGCGCAAATGCAACTGAAACGGCTAACACGTAAGGGTTTTATGGCCCCGCGTGGGGTGAGGTCGTTCCCTCGCGCAGTTGTATCGTTTCGTGTCTCAATTAATTTGGTTAGGTCAGAGAGCTCTTTTTAGCCTTTGTCCGAACACCAGGTTTCAACTTTTGCGCGTAGGTAATGGCGGAGAATTAGGGAGCACCGTGGCTACCAGAAAGGTTATATTCAATTTAACGAGGACATTTTCTGGGATATAAGGCCGTTCAAGAACGACTTGGCGCAAGGCGTAGCCTTTGTTCCTTCTCCATAATACGTACGTGATTTCAGGTTCATTTTTCTTTTATTTTTTTTGTTGTTTTATTTCAGGAAGCCCTACAGCTCCAGGATAGTGGCATTATACGTAGGGGAGATAGGACACTGTACAAATATGTTATAAGAGAAATAGGATATGCACAATAGGAAATACCACTCGAAGATTACAAACTAATCAGCGATCACGCCAGGAGAGGCAATAAGTGATCACGGAAATACAAATATCACTCGAAGAAGACGGTTCCACTCTGGTATAGATATCGGACAAAAAAGAAAAAGAGAGAGAGAGAGAAAGAAAACATTTTTTGAAGACTCCAGTGCAGAAAACGGTAGCGCTCAATTTTGCATTCGCGATAAACGCAATCGGAAACGAAAATAGGAGTTAAAAGGTATCCATTTCTAGGGATTCCATTTACCTCGTAGGAAACATCGTAAAAGAATTTCAAACTAGCTCGCGGTCGACGATTTTCAAACGGAACCCATCCCAGCATCGATTTCAATGAATTAGACCGAATATTTGAACAGCCGTTCATAACGAATCTTGCTTAGAACTTTTTTGAATTTGCTCCGTAAAACAATCTCCACAATTTCCCCAGACAACGCCCGAGTACTCTAAAAGTGGGCGAACGTATTATTGATAGACGATCTCCTTAATCCCTCTAGGACCGCACCTATAATTTATTCTTTAAAACCCTAGAGAACTATACGAGCCTTCTTAACTTAAGATTAACTTAATTTAAGATTCTTAATGATCGTATTCACGTGCGAGCTTATCGACATATTTATCGGCGAATTTTGGTCGACGGGAACACTCGATGGAAACGATACGATAAAGGACACTGTCGAGTCCAAGCTAAGCAATGTAGAGTCAGTCACACCAAAGGAATCGGCCTATGGTGATATCTGTACCGTTATCGTGAACACCACACAGACCGTTGACACCGTTACCGTGAAGTTATCGTACGTACCGGAACCATTGTCAGCGTGCATGACTCAGAATCTTATCCGTTGATTGGGTGCAATAGATACGGTACTTCGCAAGCCACGTTATCAACAGTTTACTAACACTCACTAATAGAGAGTTTTAGCAGACCGTTGATGACGTGGCTTGCGTCGAACCGTATCAACCAATCAGTGATTCTGAGTCACGCACCACTGCGATTGGTTCCTATAGGCACGATAACCTTATCAACGGTATACTAAACTTAGTATACCGTTGATAAGGTTATCTTAGTATGCCGTTGATAAGGTTATCGTGCCTATCGGAACCAATCGCAGTGGTGCGTGACTCAGAATCTGATTGGTTCCGGTTGATGCGGTTCGACGCAAGCCACGTTATCAACGGTCTGCTAAAACTCTCTATTAGTAAGTGTTCGTAGACCGTTGATAACGTGGCTTGCCAAGTATCGTATCTACCGCACTCAATCAACTGATAAGACTCTGATGACCTAAACGGTACTCTTCTAATGTTACTCTTTCTTTCGACTATATAAGTGTGCTGTAATGGGATCGTTCTGTGGGCAAATTTGCGCCTTTTGGACAAATAAAAAAAGACACTTTCGTCATGACTTACGTCTCAATTTTTTCTTCCTCTATCACATCGCATCACATCACACAAAATGCAAGTGCAAGTACACTTTTTTGATGGAAACAATTTAGGTTATTGCGAAGTATAGTTGTGGACTGGTAAGTACCAACGAACTCTGATAGGACACCTTTCCATCATCATCACTTTCTCATCCCTTCCACGAGCGCAATGGGGAAGTGTACCGCCATAACGGCGGGGAATGACCCACCACATTATCATCCCATTTATGTGTGTGTGTGGGGGGGGGGGGGGGTAAGTACCAGTACAGTATCGTCCAGCTGTAGGCTATACAGTATCGCACAAACTTGTGCAAGCGGTTTTTGCTTTAGAGACAATATGTGGGTCAAGAGAGAAACTGAAGTTCTGAGGCTGGAACACATAGAAGGGACAGATACAAACAAAGCCTCAAATTGCCTAAGAATTCAACGATGAAAGATGAAAGTCACTGAAAAGGTTAGCCAGCTGTAGGGATCGAACCCACATCTTCTGGATTACCGGAATCCAGAAGATGTGGGTTCGATCCCTACAGCTGGCTAACCTTTTCAGTGACTTTCATCTTTCATCAATATGTGGGTATTACGGGACGGCATTGTCAGCATTATTTTGTCGAGTTTATCAGCTGTCACACTGAATTTAGGCGGTGTCTATACGCTCGGTGCCGTGCGTTAATATTCAGAAAGATTACTTTTCCTACATTCCTCGGATTAATTTACACATACCGCAACGAGTATTTCTATGACCTCCTGTTCCAACCGCTTCATCCTCAACATGGCGCAGCTTGAAATTCTTCTTTCAAACACCATGAAGCAGGGCAGATATCAATACGTTTCTTCCACGTTCCGTCTCCATATTTTTTAGAGATGGGACGAATCCAGAATTTTCCGAATCCGAACCCGAATCCAAGGAAGGTTCTGCAAATTCACGAACCTTACGAATCTCGAATCTTTGTTTAATGCCAAACAAATTAAAAAGTAGTTCACTTTCAAAACATACCCATATATACTTCTTAAATGTAATTTATTTAACACGCGGTTCATTGACTATACAGGAAATACATAAACTCTCGAGTCTGAATTATTTCCATAAAACTAAGAAATCATCGAAAGCAAAACCACGTTTCAAACTTGTAATGTAAGAGTTTCTGTCTGAACGCTTTCAATCCAGAGCAATGTAAACACACAAACAAGAAAACACCGCCGGCCAATCGGGCTTTCGGCGGACTCCGGAGGCGCCAATATTTAAAAAGAAACAAACAAACGTGGTTGGTGGATTCGAAAGACTCGATTCGCCGTTTTGAGCACTTGGATTTGGATTCCCGCATCTCAAATCCCTGTTAAGGGTTCTGTTGACCATTCCCTAATATTTTTATTCTATCTCAACCAATCTTCCACGTGTCCCACGCTCTACGAGTGAACGAGACCTTTAAATGTCGTTACGCAGGGATGACTCAGCACGTTTTCACAATGTAACACTTCCCAGCATTCCCACGCAACAAAAACAACATAGATGAATGGATGGTGATGATGATGACGTGGGATGTTTCCCTGCGTTGAGTGCAGGACCCTACCCCATTCCAAAAACGTTCACATGAAAGGATGACGAGGGAAGGAAATCCCTACAGTTCCCAGCATTCCCAAGTAAATGTCACGTTTCGGCTTTACACCAAAAAAGTTGTCGACATCCACGACTCCTTCGCGTAAAAAATACTACGTTGGTCCCCGAAACCTTTTCACTACAAAACACAAAGACAAAATAAAAATTCAAAAACTTAAGCGGGAAGCCAAACGTCACCCCAGAAGTCGTACAGTTTCCCTTCCATAGCAGCCCTATGAAGAACTCCACTCACTCGTCAAATAACACATCCAGCCGTTCGAAACGTCGTCGGTGCATGCCCTTTTTGCGCAAGGTATTCCTTTCCAGAAACACTTAAAAATATCTCGCAGAGAAGGACACTGCGCGGTGACTTTAGGGATCTTTTTTAGACGGGTGAATTCTCTTGTGGTGGTCTTGGGGGGGGGGGGGGGGACGGAAAGTTTTCGGCGCCACGGATATGAGTCATGAGCTCATGTTTCGCCACACAAGCAGGCCTGTCTGAATCAGAGCCACCTGGCGTTTTCTTTTCTTTTTTTCAATGCTTTTGTCCTGATTTGGGTGGGAGGAGCTGCTGCTATTCTCCGTGACGTAGAGACAGCAGAGCGAGACGAGATGTAAATTTTTAATTAGCAATCTGGTGCAGGGGAGCCAGATATCCCCCCTTTTTTTAAATACGTGTTTGTAGATGGCGGGGTGTGTTGGTTAATTAGTTGGGAGTGGTGTGCATGGGGTTTAAGATGCGACGCGAGGATAAATACTGTGAATCTGCAATACGAGGACGAAATTGAACAGGCTCGGTTTTTCTTTCTTTTCTTTCTTTTTTTTTTTTAGAGGAGTCCTGCTCTGTTTTATATTTGAGTGGCAGCCATGCGTAAAATAACGCGGTACTGCTGTTTTGGCAACGTGTTAGATGTGTTTAAAGTAACTGCAAAGCGAATGGCAAACCTGTAGAAAATGTATGCTTTTCGGAAAGCTTGTAACTTGTATGCTTCGTAATAGCTCCGCTGTACATTCAGCTTGTTTTTTTTTTTTTTTGCAGTCGAATTTCAAAGACTACTGCAGCAAGCAGAGGTTGCGAACTTCCAGAGGCGCCAACCCTGAGGCGGCTCGCGCGCTATCTATTGAAAACGCGAGCAGCTAGGCGAACCATCTAGTAGGCTAGGTCGTGGCAGTCGTTGCGTGCGCGTGTGTGCGTGCAGTCTCGCCGTCAGAGGTGCACGTTTGGTGTATCCCGGAACATTATAACGTACACCGGAGGTTTTCCAGACGGTACAGAGCAGACGACACAGAGAGAGAAGGGCCAACAGATGGCGCACGTCGCATAGATATTTCTCACAAGTTACAACCGTTAAAGGTTTAAACCGAACTCCTGAAGAGTTGCAGTTCTTCAAAACTGGTCTAATGGTAATTAGTAGCCTGTCTCAAATGCGTTACGTAGTACTTCAATATCACGTGATATCTGTCCACCAATTCGGGGCCGGCTCCCACTTTGTCCTCGGCGAACATCGAAGGTCACCACATTTCAGTTTCTAGAAGTAGGAAGAACTGAGAGGTGATGACTTGTGTGTGTGTGTCATCACACAGCCAAGTTCTACATGGTAGCATCTCGAAACATGGTGGTTCTATTTCACTTTACTGTCCCTTTAATGATTGAGACCATTGACTCCCATCCAAGAAAGGAAACAAACTTAAGTCCTCAAAACGGTCCCTTTAAGTCACTTGAAAATAGGTCGAGATATTTCTTGCAGGCTACATGTGACTGTTAAGAAATTGTAGATCGTGTCTATATGTAAGCAGTACCGTGGAATTTGTGTGTGCTCGTCGTGTATGTCAAATACATTTCCCCTTAACAAGAAAACGTGCGCTTAAAACCATGTGCCTGAAGATCGCTGTACGCACGGCAGCGATGCTTAAGTAAGACCGGAAGCAATTCTTCTTAGAATAGAATAGAAACTGCCAGTTCCAATGTATTATGACTACGTTCCTGGTTGTTGTCTGCGAGTCAACGTGACTTTCCATATCTATTCGCTGACATTAAATAGATTTTGAGTTGATAGAACAAGAGGATGTTTGTAGTCATTGTCCTCACGTAGAGGATAATCACAATCAAAATCACATGCTCTGCGATAAAGTAATTTAGTCGCTAAAACCAGATTCGAACAAAAAAAGAAGACCAGCGGCATGGCCGAGCAGGTTGAGGTCATAGTTGAGGCGTCCAGCTCGTTGGTGGTAGCCGAGGTCGAGCTGAAGACTGGCAGGTGGTGGGTTCGAATCCTACCACCGGCTGT
Organism: Ornithodoros turicata; assembly: GCF_037126465.1. Taxonomy (NCBI): domain Eukaryota; kingdom Metazoa; phylum Arthropoda; class Arachnida; order Ixodida; family Argasidae; genus Ornithodoros; species Ornithodoros turicata. The sequence continues at coordinate 101,648,615 of NC_088203.1, read as the reverse complement.
GCTGTCTGTGATTTTCTCTGGGTTTTCCGAAGACTTTCCAGACGCATGTCGGCACAGTTTCCCCTGAAGTCGGCCCAGGACGCAGACTAACCCCCCCCCCCCTTATCCCATATCCAAGCAGCACAACATCTTGGCTTAATATTGGACCAATATTGGCAATGTCGGCCCTAGATTGGACCAATATTGGTCCAATATTGGGTCAGGATGTTGTGCTGCTTGGGCTGCTGTCCTCTCTCCATCTGTCCACATCAGTACGCCGCTCATAGCCACAGTTGCTTCGCGGCGCTAACACCGAATCAAAGGACAGAAAGAAAGAAAGAAGGGAAGTGAATGGCGTAGCCAATCACACAGAAGCGTCACGTTCCGCAACGCGCACAGAGCCATGTCCAAAAAAATATCCCATAATTCACAATCCGATCATTTCACAACTCCTATTCTCATCCATCACCAAGAACGCGCGATAACGCTCGTCCACCTTACACGTGCACCAAAAGATACATCATAGAGTCCACGCGGAGTCTCGCCCGTATATAGACAGCGTACCTGTACCCTACCCTGCCGGTCCCCATCGTATCCAGGGTGGAGCGTAACACCCTTGGGTACGCCGTCCACTACACGTATGGCGGCCGGTCGAATCGGCGACCTTGGCCCTTCCAGCACAAAACTCTCGGGGCGTGAGCGTAACACAGGCGGCTATTTGTCAGCCGCGTGCAGAAAGGAAGTTGTCCTTGTGCCTGGGACAAATTCGTATTTCATATTTACGGCGTGGAATCCGAAATCGTCTGTTAACTAAATTAATGTCCAGCACGTATGAGGATGCAGGCCCTTACATAAATGATCCTCTATGATGATGCAGTGACGCGCGAAGTGACTAAAAAAAAGCACCTACCGCGAGGTACGGTATGGCGGGGATAGAACTTGACGTACAATTTGTGAAGTGTTGTTCTGAGTGTAGGTCAGACATGTGCAATGTACTGTACATATGTATTCAAATTACGATACTAAGTACTCAAGGAAGAATGTACTTATGCGAGAGCAAGAAAATTTCGAAGAAAAGGTAATAAGAGTAGAGTAGGAAATACTTCAAAAAGTATTTAAGATAAATTTAAGATACTCGGGCATTGGTTATCAAAAAGATACAAAAAGATAAAAGATACAAACAAAAGACTTACAAGAGAAGGTACAAAGATAGAGAAGAAGATAAAAGATACAAAAAGACTTAAACATGGATAGTATTGGCTGGTAGTAGGAAGTACATTTCACAATGTGCGTCCGTCCGCCTTCTCTTTATTAAGAAAAAAATGCATTAGGAAAGAGGTAGCAAGGCTACCTCTTTCCTATGTCACATTCTGGTGCCAGGAGAAACACCGCAGCGCCAACACGCAGCGTATTGTCTTAACAGCCAATACGGAAGCAGAGTGAGTATGATGTGTTACATTACATTATCCGGCGGAGGAACGAGCGTGACCTCTCTGTGTCCAGCCATACTATTTTTGAGTATAGTATAGTATTTTGAGTATACGGTGCTGAGGATACGCCCAAGTATGCTGTAAGCATTGTAACGTAATGTTATTTGGCGGTTATTAATTAATTGCCGGTTTAATTAATTATATGGTTATTAATGTAAGCGGACGACTGTCTGAGTCGTCACTGGATGTCCGTCTGGCCGTAGAACTCATCGTCCGCACGCACGGACGACTGTCGGAGTATCTATTGGTAGCATGACGGCTGACTGATTCCAAAGTTGTGGGCGCGCATTGAAATAGCTGATGGTAGAAATTTAAAAAATAAAATTGTTTTCTTTTTTTTTTTTTCGTACAAATCGAACTTGTCGCACAAATCGGAAAGGCAGCGAAATAAATTTTCTTGCGAAGCACTGTATTTTAGGGGAAATTGTCCCGTGCAGTTTTACTTTCGATACAAAATGGGTTCGACCATTATCCCGAAATAACACCTATCCTATTCCACAGAAATGCGTCCAGTCGAACACGCGTAATGTACTCCCTCATCGCTTCTTTCGAGGCATCAGCGAAAAAGCAGCGCTTCCGCATAAGCTTTATTACAGAAAGCTATGCCCACCGTCCTGCTTTTGTGCCAAGAGGGATTCCGAGAATCTGGGAATTGGATCGCAATTTAACGCTCCACTGCATGGAATTCGTGCAGGCGAATCCCGTGATCCCATGGTTTGCTTTTAGATACCGTTCGGCGCGAGTTAGGTGGCGTCTTGTGTGGGAGGAAGAAACTTCCTTTAGTCAGTACCGTGTAAACGCGCGTACTACATATAGTAGAAAGCTCCGCGAAGAGAGAGTTCCATCTGATCCACCGGAGGACGTTGTACAATACCGTTTACTAGGGTGAATGAATACTAGCTCCCTCTCTGTATAGGGTGGAGTCACCCCCTTTGTAGAAGGGAACGCCGCAAAGCCGCCATGTTGACTCCCACGCTTACCATGCATGAATGCTGTGTACCGATTTCACCCACTTTTTTAAACCTTCTTTGCTATGTATTTACTCAATTCCAAAATGTGGTGGTGGTGGTGGTGGTGATGTTGAAAGGGCTTGCCGTTGTCGGCCTCACGTATTCCAAAATGTACATAGCATATAGGTACAGTTTTGTGAGCGAATCGCGAGCTGAGCGTGGGCGCAAAGATGGCGGAAATTCGTAGCAGACGCCGCGGTTGTCTTCACCCTATGCAGAGGGAGCTAGTATTGAGACACCTTAGAACTTACCAACACACCTACCGAATTGATCTTGGTCGAACTGATGCTCTAATTGGTGCTGGTACGTCCTAATGTAATTATAAAGACTGGTGGTATCAAAGGTCATTACAGTCTGTGCTGTCTGATGTTTTCGAGACTTATAGTGGCACCGTTCCCCCTGAAGTCGGCCCAGGATGCTTGCTAACGTCTTCCGCTGCTTCCTACTGGGTCCTCTCCATCTGTACAAAAGGCTCTTTGCCATTGAAAGGGTAGTATATACGGGAGGAAAAACACGAGTTCAACGTAAAATACTACTTTGCGTACGGCGTATCCCCTCCTTGAGCCTTATTGTACATAAATGCCAGCATGTATTATATTGATTACTCGGCTCCAAGGTTTACTTTATTTCACTAAATTATTAACTAACTAACTACTGGGCTCCAGTGTGTACTATTTACCTAATGACCTGCCTCTTACCATTCAGAATGGGTAGCTTTAATAGGGCTGAGCAGACAGTATTGGCTCGTCCCTGGCTTAATGGGATCACGCTCAAAATTATTCAACGATGATCCTATAAACGCACCTGTAGCATTTCCGTGCGTTCGGCACAATGTCTGTAAGAATATGCAGCCAACTAACCTTCTTTTTCGATAAGCTCATATACGTCCGTAAACCTTAGACGTCGAATGTGACTTCCCCCCCCTTTTTTTTTCTGTCTAAGGCATTTAGGAGGAAATACATCTGAATCCTATCCCCGTCATCGATGACAGACGCGTAAGTAGATCAAAATGCAGTGGTTTCGTTCCCATAATGCATCAAGATTGCTTCGTATAGCAAGCAACGTTTCGTTCCGGGCACCCCTACTTGGTGAATAAGAATTTCGCACGCAGTCCACACAACACGGCCTCATCGATCCACACATGTTGAGAGCGTTCCGTTTCTCTCCCTATCTCGTCTCGATATTTCCAAAGGCAAGAATCGCCGAATAGGAAGTGCCGGGTGTGACCCGCATCAAAATTTCAGGACGGTGTTCGTTTCGCGAATTCCTCGCTTCTCTTTGAATGCTATTCCCACTGGCAGGATGTGGTTTTGAGGACATCAACGACACATTTCAAATGCAGAGCCTGAGCTGCGAAAGAGCCTCTCCTCCATATCTCCCAGCATTTGCGCTGTCGCGTTTGTTTTCAGGCGTGACGCAGAAATGGGCGAAACTCTCTGGCCGTATCTGCATCTTTCTTAGCTTTATTTCGCATGCGAGGCGCTATTCGAGAAACGAGAGCTGGGATATACCGGGTGCGTCACGTAAGACGGACCAGAATTTTTATGAAAAAAAGCTATGAGAGCAGCATAGATGTTTTTTTTTGTTTTGTTTTTTTTGCAGTTCAGTTCTACGGTCATGCGAACATCCTCTGGAAGAGGGTATGTAACTACCAGAGGACTTATTACCTGAATTTCATTGATTAAATTTTTAATTAGGGAATTTCGGGCAAAAGCGAGATAGCAGAGTGAGAGACTATCCCTCGTTGAACACCATATCACGTTTTAAAAAAAATCCTGAAACACGCACGCGCGCTAAAATATCCATTCCCGAATTTTTGTACGCAAATGAGCCGAAATCGAAAAGGCGCGCCTGAGGAGCGCGTCACCCGCGCCGACGGAGGCTTATCTGGGCCGGAAAGCGGTTTATCTGGCCAGCTGAGCGGCACCTACTCCAATTATCTCCACCGCTCCAAATCACGTGGCCCTCTGACGTGATATGAGCGCTGTACTCCCCGCGTTCTGGGTCGCGGCGGTTTCGGCTCATTTGCATATCGAAATTCGGGGATGGATATTTTAACGCACGTGCGGATGTCAGGATTTGTTAAACGTGAAATGGCTCGCAACTAGGATAGTCTCTCAATCTGCCATCTCGCTTTTGCTCGAAATCCCCTAATTAAAAACTTTAATGAATTTTAGGTAATTAGTCATCTTGTAGTTGAACACTTTCTTCGAGAGGATGTCCGTCTGGCCGTAGAACTCAACTGAAAAAAAAAAACAAAAAAAACATCTATGCTCTTCTCGTAGCTTCTGTATAAAAATTATGATCAGCCTTACATGACGACCCTGTATTAGAGCACTGCACGGGTCCGGGCTTACCCGAAAGCCCAAGCTTTACGTTTTTTACGCGGGCCTGGGCCGGATTACGGGTTTGACAACGCCGGCCATGGTCGGGCATGTGCGCGAACCTATTTCACGAGACTGGACAGCTGAATTTTCATGTCACTTTTTTGTTCCGTTGGGTATGGGACATCATGGTACTCATCTGAGAACTATCCCTTTTTTATATGTGATCATGCTTATTTCGTGTAATGGGTCTAGATTTCACACGTGGACTCACACACATTAGGGACGTTAGGTGTGGCGGGCGCGCTGAGAGTCCGGCACGATGTCAGTTAGGTTATAGTTGTTCTGACATATTTCGTTCGCGTGAAAGTTCGAGAAAGGAGAACTAACACCGGTGCATGCGCAATAGAGCGGAGGTGAGTCTCTCTTGAACTGCAGGGTACATACATATCGCCCACGTTCCGCTGCGCGCTGCCTTCCCAAGCACCAAGCATAGAGCGGCCTACCTGCACAGTAAGTAACACAGTAACACGAGTAGTAACACAGCCGCTCCGTTCGAGCGTACCTCCTCACTCTCCACCAATTAGCTGCGTCCTTTTCCTCGCTGCGCTGTGCTCTTTAGTAAATCTAAATATGCCTCCGGGCCTCGAGAACACATAGAGCAGAGGCGGGCTGGGACCGGGCCTGAGCATGGAAACAGTCGGGTACGGGCTGGGCCCGGGCCGGGCACGGGCCTGAAAATTAGGCTCGTGCAGGGCTCTACCCTGTATATCCAAGATAAGTATGATCAGTTAATCTTCGCCTTCAGTCTATATAATGCCACGATATGGTGAAAGAGTAGAATAGTAATTAGTGGAGTAGTATAGTAAAGGCTAGGATCTACTAGTACCATTGATGACCTTCGAATGAGTTACCTCCATCTGGTAACCACGCTGGCGAGCAGTCGGCATCGACTCAGGCTGTTACATTGCGGGCGACGAGTGCTCACAAACGAAGCGTTAATTTGAAAAAAAAGTCCGCACGCAGCGAGACAATAGGCAGTAGAACGCACCACTCGGTGTTATAAAAAAGCAGAACGCCTGCAGCAGCTAGCTCGAGCTAATCACGACGGAAGGAGACAACACGTGCAACTATGCACTGTTCGTTAGCAATATGCAAGCGCTATGTCGGAAAGAATGTTGGATGTTGGTTGCGTGTGTGAGACGTGCCATTTAGCGTGCCATTAGTACATTAGCGACGCACCAGAAAGTTGTAAACAGCTCACAGCACATCGACACACGGTCCATGTCCCGCTCAAACCACTTAATCAGCCATTTTAGCGTTGCTCGCGCAAACAAAACACGTCCAACGTAAAACAGACGCAATCGATGCTAACACACGACAGACGAATCAATATGGCAACTTTCTTTTCAACTCATGGGCCTTCTCGTTTAAAGACTTCATTCCTTTCACTTTGAGCAAATCCAATGTTTGGAATGCCAAGCAGACGACAAACAATCGCGGCGCAACAAACAAACGCAGAAATCGATGATATCACTTCCGGCCGCGCTCTTGGAGGCAGGGAGCGTTTCCGGTTGTTTCCCCAGGCACTGTATTTTTCTTCCTTTTTTTCAAGCGGAGAGAGAGAGAGAGTGAAAAATGGCTGCCTATAGAGAAATCTGCACCGAGACTGAATCCGAAGCCCCGATGCGGAGTGATTGATCACATCCGATGCGCAGCAGTGGAAAGGACGCGTCGGCGACGCTGGGATTGAGTGCGTTCATTCTTTGAAGGAGGGTGAGGGCTGGTGCTGGGCGACACGCGCGTGCGTGTGATGGGAGGGTACATCGGCGCTTATCCAAGACAATCCAAGGCTGAGAAGATGGAGTGGGTTATGTTTGCACCGACGACAGTTCCGGCTTGTATATTCATGGACGAGGGCAATTGTTGGTGTAAGATGGAATGCGTGAAAAAGAAAGGGTGGATTGAGTGGTTGCGGTCGGAAGGGGGCGAAGGGTTAATAGCTGAAGGATGAGGCACTCAATCGGGATGGAAATTGAAACCTTCAGCGAAGAACGCTTCACGGCACACTGGAGGGCGATACTTTGGGCCGCCTCTAATGTTGGCATGTGAGTTCAACCTTTCTTTTTTAAATCTCCCCTTTCTCTTATTCTTTCTTTCCACCCTCTTTTTTTATTTTTGCCTTTTTCGGGGCTTCGGTCGCTCGTCGAGTCACGGCGAACCAATGTTCAAAATATTGTGCCACATCAGTACGCGCAATAGCAAACGTGTGGAAACCACCAGCAACAAACTTGCACGTATTAGGAACCTCCACGTAGACGATCCTCTCGCGGAAACAAGGTTCCGGCAACGTATAGCAGGGCGTCGAGCCGAACCGGAACCGAAACCGGAATGAACCGTAATTTTTAGCTGGAACTGAACCGTAATTACTAGCGCCATCTTGGAGCTGAACCGGAACCGAACCGATATAAAAACTTCGGTTACCGGTTCGGGTTACCGGTTCGGGTTACCGGTTCGGGATACCGGTTTAGTTGGGGTTGGTGTGTGGTAGGGGGTTATGTGGGGATTCGAGCGGTCCGCCTGCATAGATTGGCAGCACGTTGCTCGGGGAAGGGAAGAAAGGGGGTCCGGTTGGTCGAAAAACAGAAATAAACGAATAAAAAACGCAACTAAGAGATTCTGTATCATTTTTAGTGGCTACCTATAATTTTGTAGCATATTAGAACCTCGAACCGGTTCGAACCTGTTTACAGCCTCTGAACCGGTTAATCGAACCGATATATGTGAACTCCGGAGCTGAACCCGAACCGAACCTTTATGGCCGAACCCGAAACAAACCGAAAAACGTTTCGGTTCGACACTCTGACGTATCGCGCACTGTAAATACGGTAAGCTCATTGTCCCAAGCACCATGCAGACGAAATTAACTTTCTTTGTATTTCCATAAGCGGCAGAGGAATTTCGCAGATGAAACACTTTCTTCATCTTCTTGCTCGTACGAATCGAAACGTCAATCTCTACTGAGGAGCGAGGTTTGTCAATTTAATAGCAGCATGCACGACTATGCCATCAATACACGATCCATGTATTACGTATCTAAAGCTTCTTTGAAATCTTTATATCCTGCACTATCCGACACCGCAACGAAACACAAAATATACCCGGCGCTGTCTCCGTGAACGCAGTGTAAAGAAAACGCCGAGCTAAGCAAAAACGCCGTTATATATCACGGATCCATTATGCAACCAGAACTGCTACTGTTTATTATTTCTAGGATCGCATCTTCTCAGCGCGCAGGACATATAGGGCGGCTTGCTCGAGACGAGACTGAATAATGTATAGGTCGTGCAGGTTACGGGGCAGAACGCGTATTTTTTATTTTTATTTTTATTTTTTTCTCCTATACCGCTTCGACGCGGCTCCCACACCGGAGTGCTTTTTATTTGCACGGAGTTGATAGATACTGACATACGTATACCTATACTCTCGTAGACTCGGAATATGCACGCTAAGAGGAAGGGCATGCAGAGTGCATGGTTTACGAAAAAGACGAAAGCAAGTACTCCCCGAGAGTTATCCCGAGTAGCAATCTGGATTGGGTTTCTCCGTTGAATTTTCATGGGACGAAGAAAGCATTGCATTAGAGCTGCCAGGTCTTGATTGCTATAGGCGTTCACTGACCCAAGAGTGGTTCATAGTTTAATGCATTTTGCGTATTGAACGCGTCAGCGTCGAAGAGTAAACTCTGTCGAGGTGAAGTAGTGCTTTTGGTGCTAGACAAACATGGTGGACGTTGTTATTTAAGAAGAAAGAAAGAGAGAGAGAGAGAAGGAAAAGAAGGAAAGGGATGCGGGTTCTTAGCAACCTTACTATGTCTGCGCAGTAAACTCCGCAGCGTTGTCGGAAAATTGCGCTAGCGCGATAACGTTGCGTAGTTTAAGACGACGCCTCAGGACGTTCCTCAACTCGAAGAAGGGCACTTAGGCAGTAGAAATTTTGAGCGTGTTAAGGAAGTTAGAGAGTCAGGGAAACAACGCTAAACAGCAGTTAAGAGGCCCTTGGAGGACGACCTGGAGGACAGCGCCTCCCCAAGTCGAACGTAACGGCGCTAAGTGGAACAATCGAAGTTCTTCCTCCGCCTCTTCAGAAATGTCAACATGGTAAGGAACACTTATTTATTAGCACAGGGGATGAGTGAAAGATGTCTCATTGCGGGTAAAAACGCTTCCTGTAACAGCGCCAGGAGAACGTGTCGTTCTTAGAAGCATTTGTTGCAACAATGTGATTCACGGCTGACAGACTCATCCGTTCCGAAACCTAATTTAAGCTCCCCATGCTCTCACTTCATTATTCTACGAAAGCAGATATTCCGCTATACGATAAGATACGAACTACGTCAACTTCCTTTTCTCCGAATCCCACTGACACCTCCAACAAAGCTTGCCAAAACCCGATACCCCGGCTTCACGTGCGCCCCCTACAAATTCCTTGGCACTCCTCCACGCACACAAAGAGCTTGTAGCCACCCACTGCGGGCTCTTGAACTTGGGTTTATATCGCTGGTAGTGGGCCAGGACATACAATCGCGCGCCGGAAGGAACTGTTATTGTTGCCCGACTCTACGGGTACGATTCGGAGCCGAAAACAGACGAGAGCTATACCGCCGCGAGGCATTCCATTCACGGCAGGTTCCTTCTTGCGCGTGAATTCTATTTTGAGGACGAGCCCGTCCGTATCTCAGAAAGCGTTTTAGCGGCTTCGACGTCAGCCGCCTCCTTTCGAAGAAAATGTTTGGTCGAATTTAACGAGCGTTGAATGATGGCGTAATGACAGGGATTTTGTGAGGTTAGTGGGCTTCGCAGTTTTTCTTTTTTTTTTCTTTCTTTTTTTAGCCCCGAGCTTTTTTCTGGTTCTCAGTCTGTAATCGGCCTTTGACAGAAAGTAAGAAAAAAAAAAGATTTGGCTGCCATCTTTGGGCATTCTGCCAAAGTGCGTTTACATATGCGGTAACTTCATGTTGCCTTCTCGTTTTCGTGGCGACGTATGCGCTCACGAAGTTTGTCACGATAGGTAGAGATTTGAGAAGTGCTGACGAATGATACGTGATAAGCGCGTTTCGCTCCCTGTCGCGTGAATACGATTACGCCGCACTGACATGACCTTCCATGAGGATACCCAAAATGCATCAAATCGCACGTGTGGACAGTGCAACTGCAAAGTGCTGAACGTTAACCTTGACGGGAGCGGCAAGATAGGACTCGTCGTACTTTATCGTCCACTATACCTGTCGTGTTCGGCTGATATCGGCAGATAAACGATCGCACCTGGCAACTGTGGGATATTGCGCAAAACAGTGTAACACGTGCACAGACTCCCGTAACGGAAACTATGATCCTATGTACTCTGGACCAGTTGGAAAATACAACAATACTTTTCAGCGTCGGCATAACCTATAGGAGATACGGGCCTTACTTACGCGCAGTTTCTGGGCTTATGCGTGGAGCTTCTCCACGTTGCCTTCAGAACATATCACCGTTGGAGTCAAACCACGTGTTCCTTCCACTTTCGTTATACTAGGGAGCTGGTTGAATATGAGCCTCGCACATCCACGGGTTTCCTCTGGAACATGGGGCGTGGTTGCGTGCCTTCAAATATTGACAGACTTGGCCACAAATAACAGATAGACTCCCGGGGAAAGGCGCTGCATAATTGACAGGGAAGAAAAAGCCCCGCGATGGTCCGACCACAGCCTTTTTTTTTTCTTCCCTTTTTTTTTTTTTTATATGAACCGAATTGCCGAGTGTGGGGAAGTGCATTTCGGTGCCACCATCGCCGTTCTTGTTTCTCTTACTCTTATTAGGTTTCGTCTTATCGATCTTATCGAGGGCTCAACCCAGTTTTCGGAACGGAGGCTCATTATTTAATTGAGTTTCTACCTGATTAAGAAAGTATTCTATCGGATGGGATGGCACGGGTGTGGCCGATTTTTCGTGTCGGTGATTTGACGCTTCGAGTGTCCGGCATATTCGGTGCAGACCGACTACGGAAGGTTTCCAACGTCCCGCGTCGACGAGTCGGAGTCTGCTATACGACGTTCCGACACGGAAGGACGTTTTCAGGCTATTTCCGGTGTGGCAGGCAGCGAATGACATCTTGGGTATACACCAACATTGTGATAAGCGGTTTAAGTTTCCCGGGTGACTCATAACATTTCCAATAGTGTAGTGTGCAAACAACTCTAAAATGTCAATTCTTGACGCTAACACTCCTTTGTAATTCACTTTACACAGTCATACACTCCTGCTGAAAAAAAAAAAAAAAGCATAGCGTTGACGACACGGAACAACTGAGCGAGCGTCCTTTAATTTTACGGCCGCAATCACCCTTTTCAGTGACGTTTGTGATCCCAGGAATACAAATTGTGGCACTGATTCTCGCTACTTCACTACAAGTACGAGACAAACAGTCATAAACTGAAATAGGAGTACTCCATAACAGCGTGCACTCACCACGTCGGGCAGAAGTGAAAACATTAATTGGCGCACAGAAGTCACGTGGCAGTGACGTTTACTATTCAGCTAATGAAGTTCGCGATATGACCCATTATATGTTGCACAACTTACCCCAATGCACAGTGTTGTATGCGCTCAGAGCTCGGGATAAAGCAACATTTTGCGAACAGTGGTTGGTGAATGTTGATGCTACTAGTTGTATGACATCCCCTTTCCCGCCATAGAAATGAAACGAAAGACGCTTATTTTCGTGGTTTCACCGGCCTCGGTGGCTCAGTTGGTAGTGTGTTCGCCTTCTGATCCCGAGATCGCGCGTTCGAACCCGGCCGAGGACACCAGCAACTTGGTGGCAGGGTACAAGTTGCTTAGACACGCCGTCTTCCGCGAGGGACGTTAAATACGGGGTGCCGTGTGATGAGCTTTCATCGCACGTTAAAGAACCCTCAGGTGGGCAAAAGCAATCCACAGACCGACCGCTGTGGCGTCGCTCATGATCTCAGTTGTCTCGCGACGTAAACACCCAATTATTATTATTATTATTTTTTTTTTTTTTACCGGCCTCGGTGGCTCAGTCGGTAGCGTGTTCGCCTTCTGATCCCGAGATCGCGGGTTCGAACCCGGCCGAGGACGCCAGCAACTTGGTGGCAGGGTACAAGTTGCTTAGACACGCCGTCTTCCGCGAGGGACGTTAAATAAGGGGTGCCGTGTGATGAGCTTTCATCGCACGTTAAAGAACCCTCAGGTGGGCAAAAGCAATCCACAGACCGACCGCTGTGGCGTCGCTCATGATCTCAGTTGTCTCGCGACGTAAACCCCCAATTATTAAAAAATTATTATTATTATTATTTTCGTGGTTTCACTTTAGTGCCCTAGTACAGTCTGTGTTTGCGGAGTTTTGGCTCTAAAGCGATTACTGTGGTAAGCTTTGTTCATACGAAGTGGTGCATCAAATGCCATACCTACTAATGAGGTCGCTACGATTCGGCAAGACATGTGCGTGATAAAAAAAAAAAGAAAAGAAAAAAGTTTAGAATCTGAATTGTGAAGTGGGCTTCATTTAAATCCACAAGGCTTGGGAGTAGGAAGGGGAAGCACGCTTTACAGGTGCAGCACGAGTGCTACTTAATGAAGTGATGCAGAACTTCATTTCTTACCACCTGCTTTTGTTGTCGTTTTATTTCCGAAGAGTCGTGCGCGAAAAAAAAAGTTTAGTGAAATAGCAGCACCGGTTGTGAACTGTAAAGCCGCGTGAACGAAAATGATTGGTTCACAATTGTAGCATCTTTCACAATTTGCCCTGCCGTTTCCTTTCTCCGTCGGCTTAGTTTCAGTCATCGTCCTGAGGGGCTTGCTAGGAACCTGCCTTGGTTTTAAAGCCTAGAAACAAGCTTTTACCGAAGCCACTCTATCAGTATACGACGAAGCGTAAAGACCCACGCGCAGCCGGTGTTGCAATCATTTAGGCTCATTGAGAAGCAAATCTCGTAAGCTGGGGTAACTGACGCCCACAGGATATCAAATTTGGCTCAGGTTTTTAGTACGTCCTCCTGGAAGCCAATCCGATAGCTGGTTTAGCGATGCGGGCGCCACCAACGTACGCGGCGGAACTTATCCTATGCGATCAACAGCGCTATATTCCACCCTTGATCCCCTCCGCTTTTTATTTCCGAGCGATCTGCCTTATCCAACGTTTGACCCGATTTCCAAACGGAAGAAATAAAAGGGGGAAACTTATATAAACAGTCTATAATGCCTTCCAGTCTTTTATTGATGCGGGTTTCTTAGAATGCCGATAGAAGCCCGACAGGTTCCGGCGAAAAGAAATAAAATTTGTACACGTACTCTCGTTCTCCTAAAACTAATGGACTCTACTGTGCCGAGAGTATTTAATCGTACGTCGTTCCGTGCTATTAATTCGGCGAAATTACGCTCGTAAAAAACTGCGTACACAAAGGTTTTTTTTTATTTCTTCCGCATTCCTGAGGTGTTTTCTTACTAGGTCAGTGAGATGGAAACGAAGAAAAATCGAGCGGAAATTTTATTCGGAAGACTTTATGGGACCAAAAAGAAATGGCGATAAACGAGAAACGAGCGCATCGGTAGGAGTACAGTGATTATTAAATTTTATCAAGCTCGTAAAAATGTGCTTGTAAAAATACTGTGCCAGTCATTTTTGCTGTTCGTACAGCATGGACGCTTGCGGAATGCTTGGTAAACTATCGGTTGCACTGCTGCGGCGCCACAGAGCTTCAGATGCTTGCTTGTAAAATGATACACGCGCGTTTGTAGTCATGAAGGAGCACGCGTAAGTTGACGCAATACTGATTTTCAGTTGATGCATTTTTTCTTACAATTCAAATAAATTAAATCTTAGGCAGGTTTCACCAACACCGATTAACGTTTGAACTGAGATCAACGGACCCTTAACTTGAATTTAGCACTTAACTCTGCCTCACTAAAGGGAGTTATTGTTATTGAACCATTCGTTACGTCACCAACTAACGTTTGTAAAAAAAAGAATTGAAATTTAAAGGGGCCATGAAAGGATATTTGACAAGCCTACGATCATTTTCAATTTGTTCCTCTGTACTAAAGCATTCACCCTGTGAAATATGAAGTTGAAAAGCGTTCAAATAGCGAAAATATTCGATATTAACCACGGCCGTGAACGGTGGCTGCTACGACCCTCCTGCGAAGCCAACTGGCCGTGACGTCATACACAGGGGATGTTGCCGATTCGCGGACGGTCTTTTTCGAACAAATTTCAAAATTTGCAAGCAAGCTTGTAAACTTCGCAGTGAAATATGTTTTAATTTGACCTGAAGCTAAGAACGTATCTAATCGCTGACAGAGAATCCTACCAGAAGTGTAATATAGCCGTTGATCGTCAGCATGGTTACCGGAGCGCGTTCTCCTCTGTGAGCTTCTTATTCGTTAGAAAACGTCTCTGTCGGTGGCCTTTTGAGAGCTGCTGCATACGGAACGATACCTAGACGCTGTAAGTGTAGCATAATCTCTTCCTCCATCTCTGACAATCTTTTTCGTTCTTTCTTTCGATATTGCTACTGATTTCGACAGATATACGACGTCGTTGTTGTCCTAACCGAAACCATGCACCCACGAGGTCACCGCGGGGTGTGTGCTCCTGGTCGTCCATAACTGGCTGAGAGAAGTGGACGTTGATGACGTAAGCCCTCTTCGAAGGGACGTATGTCCGGCAGCCGCTCCCCGCTATTTCTGTTTAGTAACTGCTCCCCCGGTGCACTAAATACGGTTAAAAGTCGATCTGTATGTGATAGTGAGGGATCATGAGAACCGCTTCCAGCAGAATACTCGGAATTCATGAAAATCATTTCATGGTCCCTTTAACTTCAAGTTTTAGCAACCCTTGATCTGGGTTCATAGTTAACTAGCCTCGGTTAAACCGGTCCTTATACTTTTTGGGTCCACGACCAATGATGCCAGGTATTTTTCTTCATCACCCTGCATGTATAGTGCTCTAATTCGGGCATGCACACCCTTTCAGACGAAGATTTGTTCGAGACTTAATTGTTATCGGGGGTGCTGTTGACAGATTTTCCTCGATAATGACCGCGCTCATGAAAAATGAGGCTTTAAGTAACCTTTAATGACACGAGGCTACTCGGAATTGCTCGTGTAATTAGTCTTCAAGGTAAATATCCTGTTGTATCGCTCATTATATATAATTTGCTCGTAAGATGGAAAAGAGTGGGCGTAAGCAGTATTGCGTACCTGCCATGTTGTGGAAATCCGAATTACGTAATTTTCAAAACCGGGAAAGGGGGGGGGGTATTTACACATACAACAACAGCAGGCTTAACCACAGCAGTTTATCAGGCACAACTTGTTACTGCAAAAGTTTTTTGTAGCAGCAAAATTTGCTCTCTTCAAAACAATCCTCTGAGTGCGTCTTGCTGTGACAATAAGGTCCACTTCCCTGACACGTTGTCAAACGAGCATACCCGAGAGTCTTGTATCAGTCTGGGAGGTACGAAACCGTGTTCTTGTTTTCTTCACGATCCTGAACTGATCAGCACTCAGCACAACTGCGCGTTATGGGTACAATACCAATCATTACCTCGGAAATGCGTCTGAAGTTCAAAAATTGAAAGCCCCTCCGGACTTCCCAGAGCACTTAAACGAAGCAGTTGACCCTCAACCGGGCCATCTCCCGCAGTCGTTCTCGTTGCCGCAGTCGTTGTCTTGCTTGTGGAGAAACTGACCTAGCTCCTTTCTGTTTGTCCTGGCATTCAAGGTGCCTCATGTGCTTCCTCGACGTAAGCTGGGTAACGACGTCGGTACTCCCTCCATGCGAAATGGTGTTGTCGCAGTAACACCTTTCCGGGACTCGATTCCGAGTGCGAACTCAGTTGTGTCCTGCTAGAGTAACACTTGCAGATACTTCTTTCGCTCACACACAGCCATGACCGACTATACATAAGGCAAAAGCAACCCAAAGGCCCACTGCGGCCCGTTACCGTGTAAATAGCACTGCCTGCGCCATTCGTCGCCCGGATGGCGTACGTGCAGGCCAGCTGGTGGACAAGCTCCATAGCGCAGAAACAGAAGGACGACACTAACACAAGACTCAACTTTAGGCTTGTATTAGTGTCGTCCTTCTCCTTGTGCCCAGGAGACACAGGTTTTTGCACTATATAGGGTGTTTTCACATGACGTCAAACGAACGCGTTTGACTGTCATGGTGGTGCGGTCACTTTTTCGGCGCAGCTGCCGAGATTATCTAGCATTGGCTCAAAAACCAAGCCTCGAATGGTGTTTTGAAAGCCGGTCGCGTCCGCACCCTTCTTTTATCCCGAATACACTTCGTCATTTTCGTTCTTACGTTTTCTTTTATGAAAACTATGGTTGTCGCATTAAGAAATAGCGGAGTTTGTCATATTTCAATGCCGCTAGCACGAAAAGTGACCACCAGTGGGAGGAGCTTACGAGCATACCACGTCACCGCCACGTCACAATGTATTAATAATTGGGTGTTTACGTCGCGAGACAACTGAGATCATGAGCGACGCCACAGCGGTCGGTCTGTGGATTGCTTTTGCCCACCTGAGGGTTCTTTAACGTGCGATGAAAGCTCATCCCTCGCGGAAGACGGCGTGTCTAAGCAACTTGTACCCTGCCACCAAGTTGCTGGCGTCCTCGGCCGGGTTCGAACCCGCGATCTCGGGATCAGAAGGCGAACACGCTACCGACTGAGCCACCGAGGCCCCCCACGTCACAATGTGACTCCCTATAACCTGTGAAAACTCCCTATAGAAGCTGCGCGCGGATGCTGCGCCCCAGTAAACTGTCCTCCAGAAAGCGGCGGCGATGGCGATGGCAATCGTGTTGAGATTGGATTGAAGTTTACGTCTATGGTGGCCAGACCAAAAGCAGGTGTTTCGAAAGATGCAGGGGGAAACTGTGTTTTGCGGGGGATTGGTTACTCGATTGCTATGTTATGTTATGCACACATTATGTCTCGTTCGGTCATGTTACGCGCATTTGATCAACACGTGAAATAAATATTCTATTCTCGATTGTACGACCGTATAAAACCATATTTCGCCAGTATCCAGTATATTTAGCCATGCATTCAAGAGCAGTATTCCGCTACTATGTTTGGGTGCATCCTACAATTTGATTCCTGATAAGTGCGAACAGAAACTATCTTTTAGCTTTTAATATGGAATGCAAGTGGACCATTGTGTCTTCGGGTTTTTGTGTTTTCGAAAATCGTGTCTTGTTTCAAGAGCTGTCAAATCGGGCGATATCGGTTGGAAAAGCAGATTTTCAGTAGGAAAATAAAAAGAGCGCTTTTCGCATTCTACATGAACATGAGATGCCGAGCAGCTGTGCTGAATGTGCACTGTTTAGCGTTCTCCAGTATTAGTATTTGTTGCTTAATTTACACCGTCGCAAATTGGTTTTCCAGGTTTTTCTCGTTTTACACGAAGCGATGAAAATGCAAATCGAGGCGCAAAAACGAATTTTTACGGTGTTTAACCCTAAGATACAAGGCTTTATACGTATGATGATGTGTCGCAACTCGTGCACTTGATTGCATGTCACATAACAATGTATAATGATAGTTCATTACCAAAAATCACATAACAATGTATAATGATAGTTCATTACCAAAAATCTAAACTTCCCCCTATACTGTTGGCGTGACTGAGTGGACACAGCACCCCTCTCCCGCCACACCAAGTTATGGCAGCTTCAAGGTCTGCTAAAGTGGGAGTATATCAGACGTGATTCCCTACGAAGTCGGCCCAGGCAGCTTACCGCCACGCCACAGTTGCTGCATAGGATAACAGTGTCGCAAATAAAGGAACAATGAATACAGCAGTAACATCTTTAACGCAGGTCAAGTCTAAGCTAATCCACCCGCCAGCCTTTTATCCCATAATTCTCGCACTACCAGCAACGAGAAAATGAAACGAAGACGTATATACGCGCTACGAACCAGGACAAATTGTAGCATTTTCCCTCGTCCTAAACGTTGTTAGCGTAGTAGCAAGTTTGTTCGGAGCACGGTTCCCGTGCCAGTACCGATTTAGGACCAACGCGTTGCATATTAATATGTGATGAGTATTAGCGTTGTCGTCGACGCTGTAAACGATTTAGGCACAGCCCTTTACGAGCCTCGCAGCCCACTATCCAAATATATGCGGGAATACTTCGTTTTACTTTTTTTTTTCTCAGGAACTTTGCGATGTCTTATGTAATCTTTGCACACAAACTTGCCAGGTGTTTTGTACAAAGTGCGGCGCTAATTCGAGAGTTTCGCAAAAGTTCGTTAAACTTGCATGGGAGAGGCAACGTTTCAGCAGAGTTGTTTACGAAATCTTGTTCTCGATATTGAGGATACGATGCGATAGGTCACGCATCCTTTTACAAAGGTTGGTCGGTTAGGAGCCTTTTATTGTTGAGCGATACGCCTGCCCATATGGCGGTATTTTGCTCGTGGGGGTATTATGCACCGTGGGCCGACTTCATATGGAACTCAGGGGGACATTGATGGTGATAGAAAGAAGCGCAGCGGATACTGGGGCAAGGATAGTGCACTGCACGTCGAATTTAAGAGATGCCACAGAGAATCTGCACCAAGTACCGAGAGGTATTTTGTACAGGTACCAAGGTACCATATTACTGGCGTTTTCTGAACGGATCGCACCTGCAGCCTTGGTATCGGGAAAGTTTTCCAGCTTGTTTTCTCAAGTGCTGAGGAGCTGCATCTGTTTCTCTGATGAGCTTCTCTGATGAGTGGGAGAACCAACGTCAGGAACTAAAAAATATCGAAAAATGCGATATTCACTGAGGAGCGTTTACTGCAGTTTGTGCTGCAAATACGGGAAGCTCCTCTAAAAAAAGAAAAAAAAAAGAAAAAGACTGCTGCAGTGAAACAAAACGCCGTGCAAAGTATAAGCTTAATACCTTTGAATTAAACTGGAGAGCTAACGTTTGTGTTAATAATAATGCATGTAATGATGATGGAAAAAAAGTGCCTACAAATAATCAGTCCAGAGCATAGTACATGTCAATCGTTTACTGTGCCTGTAAATATTTTTTTCAGACTAAGCGGGAGCCCGCCTCATTATTCCATCATAGAGTTCATTGTATAGTACGACGCGGCGCGTTCCACAGACTAACCGCTCAACTTTACCTTCAAGCAAGAGATACCAAACACCATTTTCGATGCTGCTTTAAGAGCAAGGTATTCACCGCTAATTGTTACCTGAAACCGGGGAAATCTCGGCCAATGCTATAGAAGACACGATAAGGGTCTCCTAAGACAGCCAATTGTGTAAGCGAATCATGGTGCACACTGCACTGAAGTAAACGCTTCAGCAGCCTCATTATACGGACTCCGTTTCACAAAGCAGACAAAACACTACTCATAGCGCTCGCTTTATAAACCATTCGTAGGAGAAAAACAGATGTACGCAATTATACGGATGTACCCCTACAGTGATGACAAGACTCTGCCCGGTGAGCACAGTAGATATGACTGGAAAATCTACAAGGGGAGGAATCAGTCAAAAGAGGTTATCGTTTGCTCCCCGTTTAATTAATGTTGTATCTCTAAGCGAGAGAGAGAAAGGGGGAATATATGTTTATAAGAAAGGAGGGAAAGGTTAGCCGCGAGAGAGCAGAAAGTAATGCCACCGCGGTACGTCTTATATATATACCTAGGAAATGCGGATAAACCTTTCTCAAAAATAACAACTTAATACTGTTTGAGCACCGCGAAGCAGCTGTGACTGTGAGCGGCGTACAGAAGTGGAGAAACGGAGAGGGGACAGCAAGGAGGGCGTTGGAGACACCGGGGGTTGTTATGCCTCATGGACCAACTTCCGAGGGGAAATTCGTCGAGATTCGTCGAGAAAGTGCACCGGAAGTCTAGAGAAATCCTCAACACACAGCGTGTGGTGGGATTCGATCCCAGTACCGGTATCGGAAACACTCCTCCATGTCGCTAGTTGTATATCTGTTACAGGCAAAAGCAGGCATTTTATGAAATGCCGGCTTCGGCAAGTCATTTCGTTAAATGCGCGTTCGCGTAGGGCATCTTGCAAAATGCTTCGGTAGTGCTATACACAAGGAACGGAATGCAAATGAGTGAGTAAAAACAAAAAAAAAAAACATATAGTAATTGGCACCATCAACCTGGAAGCCGGATCGCAAAGGAACGGATCATATGGATTTGTTTTCAACGAGTGGTGTGCGCAAAACGAAAGGAAGAAAGAAAAAAGAGAAGAATAGAGAGAAAGAAACAGAAGGCGCCATCAAATGTACTAAAGTATGAGAGTGATCATATGGAATAATTACGACGTGCGTGATATTGGAGTGAAATAAAAGAGACTACTTGTCGTAGCGGTCGTAGAGTCGCCCATCTCATCATTACCCCATACGTCTTATAATTGTGCGTCAGGTCATGTTGACCTCTTTCACTCATCTTATAGTCATTTTAGACAGGAGGTCCTCTGTTACCTCAGATTGTGACTTGGTGCACTGCTGCATAGGCGCTGCTGTTTCCAGCCACCTTATTCAATAAAGTATTATTATGTGTGTGCGCTTTTACTCGATGAACATAACGTGACAGTCTGTCGTGTGTTCTTCTCGTCCTGCATCTTCCCTCAAACTCAAGAAAAAATCAGATAGAGATCATCAGATATCAAGAGATATCTTGAGACAACAAATCTCAAGATAATCGCCAGTTCAACAACGAAATGACACTTCGGGATGGCCACCGATCCATTGCCGGCTTGGGCATTGTTTTGGTAGGCGTCACTATTCCGCAACTCTGCTCCATTATAGAAGCGGATGTGGGGAGGTGAGGCAAGCTGTTAAAGCCGCACCAAACTAACCTAACTTATCACTAACCGAACCAAGTTTATGATGTCTTAGGTTAATTTAGTGATAGGTTCGGTTCGGTTCGGTTAGGTTAGCCGTTAGCGCGACTGTGGCAGCTTGCCTCGCCTCCCCGAAATCCGTTTCAAACGGAAGTTCGGGGACGATGTAAGCTGTCACAGCCGCACCAACCTAACTTAACCTAATTCTAAACTAACCTATCTTATGATGTCATGGGTTAGTTTAGTGATCGGTTAGGTTAGGTTGGGTTAGCGCGACTGTGGCAGCTTGCCTCGCCTCCCCAAATCCGTTTCAAAAGGAAGTTGGGGGCGATACAAGCTGCCACAGCCGCACCAACCAAACTTAACCTATATATTCTAAACTAACCTAGTTTATGATGGCTTAGATTAGTTTAGTGACAGGTTAGGTTAGGTTAGGTCACTGTGGCTGTCTGGCTTTCGGGGCGTTTTGCCTGTAACATGTACACTTAAGACGCCGGCGATGGCGCACTTTCCTCACAGTGTCCCACGACCGCCAACGGACTGAGTGCTGTTCGTGCTATAAAGACCAACCATACTGTACACGCAGCGTGCACTTTTCCGTTTCATACAAGGAAAGAAGGGAAAAAACGTCTACTTGGTTCGGCAACACGACCGGCACATTCCGGTAGCACGTCGGCCTTCGCCTGAGTAACCTTTGCACAGTGCGTTGTTTGTCCGTCCTTTGTCCTTTTCGTTGTCCCCACGCGCTAGGGGTTTTTATCGCGTTTAGTAACCTTTGCTCCCTTTCTTTTTTCAATAAACATACCCCCCCACTTCCTGTATTTCCCTAAATGCCCGACGCGAACAAGCATTGACGAAATGCCGAGGTCGCTTCTCTTGGCGTTTAACGAAATGTCTGGCTTTTTTTAAAGCATTTCGTTAAATGCATGACTGAACCCGGCATTGCATAAAATGTCTGAATTCGTTCAGTCATGTAACGAAATGCCTGATTTTGACTGTAACATATCTATCAATATAGCTACTCCACATCGAGCAAACGAGTGGGGAAAGCATTCTCTCCGATAGCCCGCGCTGTTTGCTAGAGAGTATCTCAATATCCAGACCGTAAGAGGAAAAGAGAAAAATCACGCTAAACCAACCGAGCGAGACGATGCAAGGCAGACAAATGCGCGTCTATGCGGGCTAACCACACGGACTGTACAGGAGGTGTTAGCGCGGATTCTCGTCTGGCGCGTACGAGTACAAAACAAAAGCTCGCTGAGTACGTGGAAAGCGTGAGGAGTTCCGCAGGAAATAGATGGCAGGCGCGGAGACGATTTATTCCCCGGATTAAGAGCGGTCGCTGCAAAGAGGACAGGACGTGTGGCACGCCGCCTCTGCCACCATCGCTTTTACCCACGTTTCTCTTTCTTCCATACAGCGCTCTATGAATTTCCAGCGTAGTGTTTTTCTGGATGGCACTTTACGCTAATGAGAAGCACGGCACGGCTCTTTCTTCTGCCTGTCATACCGCACCGGCATATATTGGAAGTCTGCGAGTGGTTTCGAAATACCGCTATACTTAGTATGTCACTATTCCATGCGCGTAATTGAAAGCGCTCAGGTATACGTTCGGCGAAGAAGGAGAAACAGTGCACATCAATTGATACCGATATCTATTCCTCGCTCATTGTATCATTAAGGAGGGCTCATACAGTCCAATTAACGTTCGCTTCCGGAGAGTATTGGCTTGCATTGTCGCAAAATTGTTTCCTTCGCTTTTCTTTCCTGTCGCGCTCTAAGGAAGTAATGTCATCGGCGCCAGCGCGCAGAGCATCGTAGCAAACGACGAAGCCATTATTTTCATTCGCAGGGACCTGAGAAACTGCAGTAAGCTGGTCAGATTTGTTGATTGCCATCAATTCCCCGACTGTTACTGCAGGGAATGACATCATTTTGGCTCAAATATCGCGGGCGGGCGTGCCGAGAGAAGCGATTTTGTTGCATCTCCCATAGACTCCCACATATTGAAAAAAAAAAAAAAAGATAGAGGCAAACTCCAATTCGCCAAAAATCAGTGGATCGCGTCAGGGCTTAAAAAATATGTCATTCCCTATATAAGCTCCAGGGGAACACGCCTGTACCTGTTTCGTGTAGAAATTTAGCAAGGTTTACGAGAATCCTGCGAACAAAACTTTACCATAGACTTCGTAAGAAGTGAGTCCGCCTTAATGCGTTAGCATAAGAAGCGACGTTTGGAGGAAAAGTGTCGGTGTCGATCGGTGGTCAAAACGTGGAGAGGGAAGTACGCTGCGTGAGAGAGGAGAAGAGGGTAGTGGAGAGTTGAGAGTAAGGAAAAGTAGGTCACGGAGCGGCAGCGGTCTTGGCGGCGTGCCAGACACGTGCGCGAGTCTGAACTTGGGGGTTTGCAAGGTGCGTATGGACTGAATTCAAGTACACAACGGAGTATGAACCGAGTACCAGTGCCGGGCCCAGTAGGCGCCAAAAGAACACGGATTCTGAGCGAAGGCGACGAGCTGCCGAAACCGAGGAACAATTTCAGGCAGCGATCTCGCTGCTCGGCGCCGAAAGCGGGCGAACGAGACGGAGCAGGAGCGAAAGAACCTTTTCAAAATACGACGCCGGTGTGGAAGAAAACTTGCGCCGCTGTTGTGGCCGTGTAGTTAGTAACAGTTAGTGATAGTTAGGGGTGGATAGGGGTGGATAGTGGAAGTGGGTGGGTCGGCTGAATGCTAACGCACTTCCGCCGCAGTAGTTGCATTAATCGTCCTTCAATTTTTATTTGTGTTACTGTTGTTGCTGAAAATGGAGTTGATACTGCACGTAAGTGCACACGGTTAAATCATGACGCATTGTATAACACTCTGCCAGCGAGGAATAAATGTGAGCTGTACACGTTTTTGTTGACAGACTGTTCATATTACTGTCCAGCATAACTACATGAAACATGCACATATCTCATTGGGCATACTAGGACACAAACAGTTTTGTTTCCTCGGCCAGTTATCAATCTTACATCCTCTAGTAGCGCCACAGGAGTCAATTTAACGGCTGTATTTTATTTTCGTTCCAATACACATCATTTTGCCTCAAGAAAGAGTTCTCTGGAACCTAACAGAAACTTGTGAACGTTACATACTTGTGAAACTTGTGAACATTCCCATAATGTTTAGCCCGTTTGAATGAAACAGGAATAAATCCGCGACATAAACTCAGGAATATATGCCCTCTACATCAACGATATTCATATGAACGAGCACAACTTGTAGAAGTCACTCTCATACCAAGTACTTTCCTCACAAGCCCTTTGCTTCTTCGGCACAAAACGAAACCGAAACCAAATATGTTTTTTTCTTTCTGTTATCCCAGAACGCACGTCGCGCACGGTGCACCGAAGCAGAACGCATGCAAGGGTCGTATGAAGGAACAGACGGAGATTCTGGAGCCATAATAGAAGAAACGAAACCAGACGAACGTAAGGCACGTACTCAAAGCTCAACGACCACCATTCCGAGCGCTGATGGCAGTAAGACTGTGCGCTTACGGACCGATGCCCAGCAGTTCCTTCCTGTACAGAGCCCCAAAGAGAAAAGAGTTATGGAAAGATGAGAACCACTCCTTCCAATTTCGTCCCTGCCAGCGGATCGTCTTCTGATTGGGTCACGTCGTTCACGTGTTACGGACTTCCATTAGTTTTTTCATTGTTGTCCGTCTGGGTTCGCTGTTGCAATGGGAGTGTTTGCGATGAATGATGGAGCGTTCAGTACCATTCTTGTCCCAGACAAGTATAGCTCTAGTTACACGCCTCACGACATTGTGTAATAGCAATATCAGGTCAGGTATTGAAGGCAGTCGCAACTAGAATTTGCTTCTTGTATCGCATCGCAAGTATTTGATGACGTAAACTGGGAGACAGGACCAGTTTTTATATGTATGTATTATCTCGGTATTATACGTCAATACGAAGTGTTCGAATCAAATAAATGCCAGGATTTGAAGACAGGGTCAATTTCTCACGTTTCCGTAGGGGCGTGCTAGCCCCTAAAATCAAGCCCTAGCCTGTAGCACGAGACGTAGTGCTCTATGCGAGGTGTCCCAGCTGACATACACCAAGATTATAAATATAAAGAGGAACACAGACACACACACACAAACGGAGCGCTCCACGGCAAATGAAACCAGCCAGGAGGTTTCAAAGCAGCACAACATCTTGGCATTGGGTCAGTAGTGCGAATATTGGTACCAAAGTGGGCCAAGACGTCCTGCTGCTTGGGTTGGTAGCAGTCGTCTGTCATTGTCGTAAATATTCTTTTCATTGTGACTAATTAATTTTACTATTATTTATTTATTTAACTCCGTGTTAGCGCCGCGAAGCAACTGTGGCTATGAGCGGCGTACAGACGTGGACAGATGGAGAGAGGACAGCAGGAAGGAGTGGGGGACAGGGGGGGTTAGTATGCGACCTGGGCCGACTTCAGGGGGAATTGTGCCGACATTCGTCTGGAAAATCTTCGGAAAACCCAGGGAAAACCTCAGACAGCACAGCCGGTGACAGGATTCGAACCCGTGTCACCTCCCAGACTCACCGCAGAAAGCGATCATCCTAACCACTATATGCCACGGGAGCTGGTAGCTAACTTCAATCTTTTTTCTTCAAGGTGTCAACTGGAGAGTTGCAGAGAAATTTAGGAACCCATGACAGAGGTGTCTTCGACAACATACGCTTTGTGTAGCTCTTGCTTTCTCTCTCTCTCTCTTTTATATATTTATTTATTTTTATTTTTTGCCTAAAGGAAAGCCCCCGAAATACAAAAAAAAACCGCTTGAAAACGCCCCTAATTGTTGGGCTAAAACGCCCAGGCATGTCATGAACAACAACAACAACAAACGAACGAACGAACAAAAAAAAAAAAGCAGCAACGAAAGCAGTAACCCGAGGAGCCACGTAGAGGTAAACAGGTCCATTAAAACGGAGACATTGTCCTCGAGCAAGAAGGACAGATTAAAAATATTTAGTCGCCTATTAGAGAAAGTTATGATGGGAGAACAACAATCTATTTCCGTCCCGCTTGGCAACTAGTGAGTCAAACGCAGTCGTCTTCCAACGGAACGTGGGAGCGTCACGAGGACGTCACATGCGGCACAACGCAATTTTTCTGTCGTCTATATTCATAGCTGGGCTCTGTCAGCGTTCGTCAATTGAAAGCGTAAATAGCGGCGCGTTGTTTGCACAGCCGCCTCGGCGCACAGTTCACGCCGTAGAGATTGGATTGGTCGAAAGGAATCGATGCCTTACGTGCTGTTCAATGTAAAATGTGCGAAGCTGCGAATCAATATGCGCAAACGTACGTCTTGGAATATATGCGAGAAGCCTCCAGCGTTCGCATCGCGAATACGCCTTGCGTTTCTTTACTGCGAATTTGACTTTTAAAGCGATAGCTTTATAGCGTATAACACGAACATCGACAGCCGTGTAGATCGACAACAGTTGTGAAGAGACCACTTCTCAAGTTCGCTGCTCGCAAGTGCACTCTTAACAAGTCCACTACTCACAAGCCCACTGATCCCCAAGATCACTTCCGAAGAGCATGCACAAGGAAGCCTAACAGGGTGCATCCAGCATTTCCATCTAGCATTTTCATTATGCTGATGCTGGACAGGAGATAATAGCATTTGTACGCGTTACTGATAAAGAATGCTAGCGCCGCGAAGCAACTGTGACCGTTTGCGGCGTACAGATGTGAACAGGTGAAGAGAGGAGAGAGAGCCGGAGAGAGTGACGGACAGTTAGCTGGTGCGCCTCCTGCAATCTAATGCAGCACCCGCCCTGTCATCCGTGATGCAGTGACTGCGCATGCGCACTGCATACAGCCAGGATGTTTGTCTTAAGCTGCACAGCGGACGAGCGGCGATTAGTGAACTCGTAGAGCTGCTTCACTTTTTACTGGCTAGAGTCGACCCTGAAATTTTTGTTGTTAATCCCGTAATGCATAATAAATGATAACGAAACGAAACCTAAGTGCTACTGAGTGCTTGTCCCAAAATACAGTCCCGCTTAATGATTGCATCACTGCAACGACGCTCGACGACATTAGGGCACGGCCGCCTCGCCAGCACTTGGAACAAATACAAGGCACGCGAGGAGAAATTAAAGCGGGTCAGTTATTTGGAGGACCTACCTGGGAACTATTAAAACTCTGCTCAGCTCCACTCCTAGCGTCTTAATGTGTGACGTCAAGACTATACGACCGCCATAACGTCCCTCCCCCCCGTTCCTCTTGTTATCTCGAAGAACCGCGCGGCGCTGCAAATTCTCATCTCTGCAGAAGTGCGCTTTATCTTACCAAGCTCCCTAATCGCTTTTCCTTGGCGCTCGGCATCGCTTTATTTTAGAACTGAGCTTGGAACGCTCGAAAAAGTACTTGGAAGAAATAGACGGAGGAGAGGGTGATGAAAAAGAAATTTCAAAACACGACTTCCAACGGTTTGATTTTTGAGCTAAAGCGCGGATGATAAGTGATGTTCGGGAAATAAGTTGAAGGAAGACAGATTGATAAGCGGATAAGAAGAAACAAAAGATAATCTCTGATGAAGAAGGGAAAAGACGCCTCGCTTCACTTGGACTTCCTTTTTTCTTTGTGGAGTACGTATGTGCTAACGACTGCAGCGCTCACTTGGAGACGCTGCGAACAAATTAGGATTCGTTTAAAAGAGAGAGAGAGAGAGAAAGAACTAACGGGCAGAGCAATGAGTGCCAGGGAGGAAAACAACGAGAGAGCTAAATATATGTAGTTTATTAATTGAGGAGGCACTGGGTGTTATGGGTGTAAAGATATTTTAGTAGGGTGTACATTAAGGCGAATGTAAGCATCGCATGCAATTGACACTCTCTTTTTCTCTCTTTAGAGATGGAGCATGACTGCGTGGCGCGGATTCTAGGATTTTGGGGAGCATTTATGAATCGAGTGAAAACTAGGTTATGCTATAAATGGCAGGAGGAGGTGGTTTATGTCAAATCGTTGCGATTCTTGAATAGTTCAATACCATATTGTTTTTATTTTTCTGTTTCGTTTCTCCAGTCGTTTAATATATTTGGGCATCAGAAGTCTGTTCGGGCCAGAACGGTGGACGAGCTGATGTGCAAAGGACTGAAAATGGCTGAAGGATGAAGGACTAAAGATGTATGAAGGAAGGAAGGAAGGAAGGAATTTTGAGGAGTACAAAGAGATGACGTAATACAAGGACACATGATAGCCCCTTCCGTTTCCTGACGTTCCTAAAAGTGTGCAGGTATGAAGATTGGTTGTAGATATCGAGACAGACCCTTCCTGCTGAACATTACTGGCGAGGATTCTATTACTTTATTACAGGCAACTAAAACTTCCTATAAACCCCAGCTAGTCTCTCAGATACCGCGTAGGGTCCGAACAGGGACCCCCCCCCCCCACACACACACACACGAAATGTTACAACTCGTCGAAAGCTATCGAATATGGGTGTTAACTCCTCCCAGTCCCCCGAGATGCAAATCCTTGGATCCAAGTGTACACGCGCCTCTGTATAAAGCCACAGGCTAAAGATTAACCTGTGCTGTGATACACCTGGTGTGCCACTGACGCATCAGCATCATCGTATCATCATCATCTCTGTTCATCATCTCTTCGTTTTCTCATCATCTGTCTGTACTTTCTGTGTGTAAGCGTACTGGAGTAGCCAGTTCGACTCCGTCAAAACTCACATCCCCATTTTTTCTTGATCACATCACATCACATCCGTCGAGTACTTGGCCAGTTAGCATTTTTTTATCACTTTAGGTGACACACTCTGTATAGATACGCAATACCCTTCAAGAACTAAAAAAAATAAACGCCATATTATCACAGGGTCCACGAAGTCGCCGAGATTAAGCCCCGCAGGACAGAAAACATGGAGACCTCCACGTGGACTCCAATAAGCTGCCGATCCACCGCACAGGACGGAGATCCCAAACATACTCTCAGTCGAGGCCAAGAGAAACAAGACAGAGCCGACAACTAGGTAACCAATTGGGTCTGTATAAACCCTTACACCGTAGAGTCTTTCCCTCTCAATCAGGAAGCCACTATAGCGGAGAATATATAACTTCTGCTTGCACAAACATTTCTTTCCAGCGAGTGTTTATTGCGAGACCCGGTCCTAGCTATGTAGTATCGGGAATCAAAATACGGGACAAAAAGGAAAGCGGACGTCCGATCAGACCCAATCCTCCAAACTAATTAAATGAAGTCGTTCGCATTTGCTCGGAAGACGGTAGGGGGGGGCAAAGTCAATCATGTGGCTCAGTGCGCTCGGAGTAATCACAGGCCAGAAGGAGGAGGAAGGATGACGAAGTAGATGCCAAAGAAAGAGGTGATCGAAGAATGGAAGAAAAACGAGGCAGGGAAGAAAGGGTTGGAAGAAGGAGGAAAATTAGGGTGATAGATGCTCTCCGAAGGAACAGAGTTTAAGAGTAGCGAGAGAGGGCCCGTAATTTGGACTGTCAAACGGCTAGCGTCGTCGTTCAAAATACGAACATGGGAAAGACAGATACGTAGAATTGAGTGTCGTATTTTAGCTCGGTACTGCGCGCGCGGACTAAATCGTGCGTTTCTTTTCCTCTAGGGTGTTCGTAAGAGGTGATAGGAGATTGTTCTGTGCAAGCTGTTTTCGGTTGTGTTAAATCTCCATTTTTGTGTGGCCGACACATTTGAATGAGGACATTAACCGGTGTAGATATCCAATTTTCTGTTGTTTTTTTTCTGTTAAGTCAGTCTTGCTTGTATATGACCACCGCACACGACTCTAAGCGTCGCGACGTGAACGGCATGAGTTTGAGCAAAATATTCCATAGTTTCTGTTCATAGCTGTAGACTTCGTATCAATTTCACAACCATTGTTTTACGTACTTAGTGCTCCTTCTTGCAAACCAGAAAACAAGAAGCACTCGCAGTACAGATTACTAAATTAGATAGATAGATTAGATCATAGATTAGATAGATTAATACTAACCTGCCACATTACAGATCAGTCGAGCACCACGGTCTTGCAACGACTTCCTACACCATTAGTTACACGTCTCTGCACCAGTCGACAGTCGTTTAGCAATACTAAACACCAACGCTGTTCACACCATAATCCATCATTGACTCTCTCTTACACCATCTCGTCACCTTACCCGCTAACCAGGCTACCAATCAACACTAATTACAAAACGTTTTACCACCAACTGAACCAACCACCGTAAACGCCGTCAATTTCTCGCACGTCACTTTTCCCTTTCGCAACGTCATTTTGTCTACGTTCCCGGCCGTACATCAGCGCAATTTTCCAGTAACGACAGAAGGCGAAGAGGGGGTGGGGGTGGGGACAAACACAACTAAAAGAGGAAAGCGACGAAAGGCGAAGTCGGGAAAGATCTAATCAAACGGGATCTAACAAGGGCTCCGGCTGAAGTGGCGCAAGAAAGACGGGAAGAAAGAAGTTCGTTCCAGCACCGCCGGATGGACCGAGGAAAGGAACACATAAACCTAATAATTATAGTGCCGTCTATGCTCATATCCCAGTTGATGCCCGTACTTGAGATGAGGGCAGCGCGATTGCTCAGAATGGATTATAGATATACGGAGAAGTTGGGTTGGGAAGAAAGGATCCTCCTGCGCTGATGCGGTGCTCTGGGGAATAGATGAAGAGGCTGCCTCGTTGCCATGGTTACGTACAGAGTGTTTGTTGCTACTGACGATTGTTTTTCGTCGCATGTGCGAGGAAAACAAGAAGTTTTGGGTGATGAAAGGAGTGATGTAATAAGTGGAGAGAGAGGCAATGAAAGGTGCCGGTGTTGATATACGGGGATTATATGAGCTGAGCTGGAGAAGTCAGGTGTTGGATATGAGACGTGATTGTTTTCCTGGCCGTTCTGGAAATTGAGGTGAATTGGGAGCTGACTCGATATGATGAGGAAGAGATATGGAGAGATTGGCACGTGTCTTTCCCTTTATTATTGAGTCCACGTGGCCTCATATCGTTGTTGATCTTATGCTTCCGTACTAGCCATAAAAAGCGTCATATGCCCACGCTGAAACAACATCGCGCTTTTATTTATTTATTTATTATCCCTTAAGGGCCCATAAGGGCATTACATAAGAAGGGGGGGGGGGGCTAAATGATAGCATCATAGCATAACAACAGTCACTGAAACAACAATAGATAGCATATGAAAGGCACACAAAGTAAACGATCGAAATACACAGGAACGTGACGTACATGTGGCAAACGTGTGGCATAAATGTATGTCGCACAGTCCTCTTTTAAACTCAGCGAGGTCGGTGATAAGTGACGAGAGATTAAGGTAAGGTGTTCCGTTCGGAGATCGCTGATGGGATGAATCACTTTAAAAAAAAAACTCAACGTACGTGCTCTATTGCAGATGATATAACGAGGTTGTTGAATGCGAGTAAGTCGACGATGAGGAGTGGACAAATCAAAGTCGGCGAAAGGAAGCTGTGAATAATATAACCAGTGAAATAAAGACAGCCGTGATATTTTTCTGCGAACAACAAGAGGGGCATGAGAGAACTGACGTTCTGAGGCTGGAACAACATAGAAAGGACAAATACATACAAAGCCTCAATCTGCCTAAGAAATTAACGATGAAAGATGAAAGTCACTGAAAAGGTTAGCCAGCTGTAGGACTCGAACCCACATCTTCTGGATTACCCGGTCCAGGGCACTACCAATCGAGCTAAGCTAACACACCTCTCTCAGCGACTTCCAAAGGTGCGTCATCTGAAGGGACAAACCAGCCGCTTGCGTCAATCCCGTCGTATGAATGTGTGTATGAGTGAGCAAAAATGCAAGAGCGAAAGGAGGATGATGAGTGAGTGAGTGAGTGAGTGAGTGTGAGAGAGAGAGAGAGAGAGAGAGAGTGGCTAGTTTGTCCCTTCAGATGACGCACCCTTGGAAGTCGCTGGGGAGGTGTGTTAGCTTAGCTCAATTGGTAGAGCCCTGGACCGGTAATCCACAAGATGTGGTTTCGAGTCCTACAGCTGGCTAACCTTTTCAGTGACTTTCATCTTTCATCGTTAACAAGAGGGGGCGATACCAACGTCCCGTTTTAAGGCTGTAATTAAAGCAACTCTAGAGTAATTAGAGTAATTATGAACCTTACGGCCCTATTCTGGACTGCTACGAGATCATTATTGTATGTTACTTGGTACGGGCTCCATACCGCGGAGGCGTATTCAAGTTTACCGCGAACAAAGGTTTCGTAAGCTATGTGTTTAACTTCGGGTGTACACCTCTTCAAATTACGCGTCAGAAAACCTTGAATTTTATTAGCGCCAGATATTATGTTTTGAATGTGAGTTTTCCCAATTCAAATCATGCGAAAGATAAACCCTGAGGTATTTGTACTCAGAGCCGGATCTGAGAGGAGTGTCGCCAATTTTGTACGAATAAGGATAAGGTGTGCGGCTCCGAGAAAAGGGTACCTACTTTCATTTCAAGATGTTCAGCGTCATCATTCACGTTTCGCAGAAGGCTTGCAGTTTGTCAAGGCTGGATTTCAGGGTTGCTCTATCAGCATGAGTGTTTACAGTTCGATAGATGACACAGGCGTCTGCGTATACAATCGTACTGAGAAAAACATACCAGTATGTAAATCATTCACGTACATTAAAAACAAAAGAGGTCCCATATGCCTTGGGGAACGCCAGACCTTACATCAGATAAAGTGGAATTCGAACCATTCACACTAGTGAATAGTATAGTGAAATGAGTAGGATTCGTAGGTTAGAAGATTTGCATGAACACTGCACAACGATAGCTTATAAAGCAACGTTTTGTGAGGAACACGGTCGAATGCTTTTGACAAATCGATAAACACTGCATCTACCTGCATGCAGTGAGCGAGGTGAAGGTCCTTGGTAAAACGTAACAGCTGCGTCTCGCACGAAAACAACCTCTTCCTAAATCCGTGTTGAAATGCGTAAAAATAACCATGATCTTCCAAACGCTGGAAAAGTGTAGAAGCGATTTTAGCGATTTTATGTGACTGTTCAGTTTCACAACAACGTGTTCGCCGAACAGTTGATATTTTGTTATATACTAAGAGAAAGAGAGAACAAGATGAAGAAGAAAAAAAAAACGTGTACACGCCCAGACAGAACCGCCGAACACCGAGAAAAAACCTCAAAACAGATAACCTCCACAACCTCATCAACATCAGCAGCGAAGACATTCCAAGACTCCCACACCTGGCACTAAACACACTTATCGCATAATGCATGTCAAACCTTATGGAGACATCGAAAAAGACTATCCGCAAACAACAGCCACATCGAGCTCTCAACGCATAGCAGCTGTACGCTAACGAACTTTGTTTTTCCTGTGGTTGCCGCTGCGTGCTACAGCACAGACACAGCGATACAGCCGAGCGTAAAACACACAACGCGCTGCGGGACGCCGTTCTCAACGTATACGCTCAAACAATAGAAGGCTGCGAAGAGAAATTCTTTCTGGTGTGTCCCGCCCTTATCAAGGGTTTGCGAACCGGTTGTCGTGTGTTGCTGCTGTCAGAGATGAATTTCGGAGCTGTTTTGGAAGGATGAAAGGTCCTACGGCGTTGAGCTGCATCTTTCACAGTCGTATTACAGTGACAAATGGTGAAAGAACGCCAGGTAATCTTCCCTTTGAACAGGGTGGAATGTGTAGATCGAGCAAGAAGATGTGACGGAGTGGAAAGCAAGTATCAGTTGGAGAATGGTGGAAGGAGGGGTTGTCTTTGTTTGATATGCGCTGTTGATGCGGGGTATTAAGGACTTTCGCGACAGATCTTCTTTTCGAATTATTGCCCCACTGCCACGTGGATATGCGTACGCATCATGTGATATGAATGCCATGATTGATATGCACTCTTTTGGAGGGGGGCAACCCAGAGCGTTTGGTGTGAAACATCCGAGTGATGTGGTAAGACGACCAATGTCACGGCGAACCTCTTGCGTCAATGAAGCGACAATTGGGCCACTTGTCACGTATTCATGATTTAGGAGTCACGAAGACACGCACGGGACACAAAAGAACACAGGACAAGTGGCAACCTTTAACTGTTTGCTATGTGAACAAACGAAAAATGCCAAAAATGCTCGAGGCAGTTCTTACATATTCCCTGATGTTGTCGACTCCGACGTGCCAATACCTAATCTCCGCCACTACCAATTAACTAAATCACGTGGCAGCACTGATAAGGTCTTCCAATTTCTTGGTTAACGCTGCTGTTGTGGAACTGACGCACCTTAGATATAGACTTTTAGTTTGGTCATATCATGAAACTGTTTTAACAATTAATACAATAAAGCTCTCCAGAAGCTTTTGCTTGAAGTAGTCGTAAGCTGCCAATCACAGGGCGGCGCTGAGTTCGAAGCCGCGTTTTCTTTTTCGGCTGAATAGGAGATGGAGAATCTCCCTTTTCCCAAAAGACCGCTATCCAAAAGGAGCTCCTCCGATACCGTGTGTCAGGGCACACAAGCTCCTTTCGGACAGAAGTCATTTTCCCCAAAAGGCGTTTAGAATGCTCGAGTGTCAAGGTCAGTTCGCGCGGGTGAAGGCGCTCACTGGAAACATGGTTCAGGTACTGTTAGCTGAGTGCAGTACCATGGTAACGTACTCACAGTCTTGGTGATTTTAGAACAACATTGCGTTGAATCGCAAACTGCTCGACATCATGAAGCCACGACTCGTCGGCACCTGCCATCGAACCCGACCATGGCTTACCTGCAAATAAAAAGAAAAATAAGGGTCAGGTGGTGACACACACGCACACACATACATTGGATGATGATGAGGTGGGCGATTCACCGCCGCTGAGGCGGTACACTGCCCTATTGCGCGTTGGGAAAGGATGAGGGGATGATGATGAGAGGGGTGAGAGAGTGAAAATTGGATGCTTCTTTGGAAATCGTGCAAACGCGGTTAAACGCTGCGAGATCGACCTATAGGGGGCGACGCTGTCACCCTTTCTAGTGTGGAGAACACGCCGGCCGATGTTCGGAGTTGATGGTTCTTTTCCGAAATCCTCGTGTATATTCACCGGGAGATCACTTGTGCCGTGATGGTACGATATTGTTCGGTTCCTCAATGTTCCATCTACTGCACCGAACGCGGAACGAACGCGTAAAAGCAGACGACGCGAGTAAGCTATCCACACTACGGTAGTTCATCGTTTCTCCGCAGCGCGCCGACACTGTTCGACCTCGGAGCGAATACTGGCGATAAATTTTATTCGAAACTCTTTTTGATAGTGAATGTATTGATTTTTATTTTCATAATTCTAATGTCTTGTGAAACCGCTTAACTTTTGTTAACTTTGTTCATCGTTACTGTGGTAAAATAATGGTAATCGATGTTACACGTAAGGTTTGTCTGCGCAGTGTGGCGACATTTTGCACGTGCCGCAGGGTACTTTGGGTACAGGGTACGCAGGGATAATTTGGACCACCCGGGGTTCTTTTGAGGTGCTGAAAGCAATGTTTACCTCCCCCAGATTGCTACCGCCCTTGGCCGGGATCGAACCCGCGATCGTGAGCTCAGCAAGTTACTGTGGCGGTAACACCATTTCAGTGTACCGCAAACATAGTCTGGCGATCACGTGGCGGAGGCACGTGACAGATCACGTGACCCTAGAAATCCACGCTTTCACAGAGCCCTACCCAACGGAACACGTTTACTAAAAACCAAATCACCTACGGAACAGATAAAGCCCCACCGAAAGCCCGGGACAGCTAAGTCTTTTCGAGAGAAGAACGATACCGCTGAAGCAGTTTTTATAAAGTCTCCACCAGGGAGCGTTTCAAGCTAAGAACCATTGAAACGTGATTCAACGGCTGCTGCTTACTGAGTAGATAAGACTACGTGATCCTTCCACCCAGAGGAATCAGCTAGTGCTTCGTATTGAGTGCACTGCTGAGCCAGAAGCGACGCCCAACAGTTTTTCTTCCGCCTCGCATCCATTGTTATTGACACTGCTATGAAGTCTTCCGTCTGTCCGAGTCAGTAGCGCGGAAGTTCAAACAGAGCATCGGAGGGTGACAGCCTGATGACGTGACGCCTCGGTCTCCTTTCTCGTGTGTTCTCTTGTCTGTCCGCGACATTTTATTTATTTTTTATTTTTTTCATTCAAATTGTACTCCGTGACAAAGCCCTGAGAAGAAATTTTCGACAGATACGATCATAACGAAAAAAAAAAAAAAAACAGAGTAAACGCTCGGCTGGAGATTCTAAATCGTTGCGGAGGGCTTCGTGGACTATGCCTATATAGAAGCCAGAACCGAACACAGAAGTAAAGGAATATGGGAACTACCGCTCTTGTCCGATACTCCGTGGAAGGTCCTGTGTGTCTTGTGAAGGTCCTCGCTGCATGGTTCGTTGGGCTCCCCAAAAGCGGTCTCGGCCGAACCGGTGGCACATAATAAAGTGCAACGCACGCCATAATAACTAACTGTTTCCCTCGCACAACGTAATGTGTCTAATGTTGAATGCAAATCTTTGTAAAACAAAGAAATCGCACGCGCCGCTGACGAATGTACACTTAATCTGTGTACGGATAAGAGAACAAAATAGATAACTTCATTTGCAATTCTAAATACCACGCCTGTCGAACAACGTTCAACAACAAAACGATTAAAAGGTCGTCTGCTGTTCTATACCTGCAGCGAGTGCGGTGCCAGTTAATCTTCACGGTGGTAATGAATTGTTGTGGTAATACCCCGGGCAAGGATTTACGTAACACTAATAAATAACCTCGCAGCGCACGCGTATCTGCACCGACGCCTGCAATGCAGTGTTTATTAATGAAGCCCAAGGGCCCTAGGCTTACGGATTGCGTTCCGTTCAGTGAGAGGTGACATAAAAAAAAGTAAGAAAAAACAATGGTATCAGTGCTCCCGCGACACGCGACCAGAAGAGCGATAGTTTCTTCCACGAAAGGCGTAACACTACCTAGCCGTGCATCACATGGACTATGTATGCCGGTTGTCCCACTATTCACGCAACAGGGCGTTGAAAGCTGCCGAAAGTAGCCGAAAACTGCCGAAAGTAGCAGACAACAGCCCAGGCTGCGGCAGTCTTTCTCTGACTGGCTGCGTCTAGAACGACACAGACAATGGTACTTGCGAGAGCTGAATTACAAAAGAAGGTTTTCTTTTCCGTTTTCTGTAGCTTTGAGCCGCTCACATTGGGTTTTGGAACTGTTAACCATGTTTCCAACAACATGGTCGGTCCACGGTTTTATCACGATTACCGTACCTTCCCCAACACGTGGATCACAGCTTTAAAAAAATAAATAAATAAATAAATAAATAAAATGAATAAATAAAGGGGGCAAATGAATAGATAAAAATTGCGTTTTCTTTCGGGTGTGATTTTCAATATTAAACATTCGTTTCTCACATTGATGACGGTGCACAGAAGCCACGCATATAGAGAAGGATCAGAACGAATAAACGAGAAAAGAAACTGATACTGAGTTATCCGTCCGTAAAATAAGCCACATCAATCCCTCGAGAGTTCGTCAGATGCGCATAAACCAATGGCGACACAAATATGTTATGTCACAGCGTATAAAGGCATAAGGTTCAGCGTTACGCAGCGTACGGTGTCACACAAAGCGATGTCCTACATCATGCACGTGTGACCTGCTTCCAAGATTGCTTGCTTCCAACATTCACGGGACGATGTTATGCCACGTTGTTTCAATTTCCCCTACCATCCAATGTTGCCATGGAACACTTAACATATCGATCGAATTTCGGCACCAACGCGAAACCATAGTCAACACACACAAAAAAAGAAATAAACACACAAGTACGCTCGCGAAGGAAGAAAATGCAAATAAATGTTTTACAACACTTGAAACTCGAAGCGCCGAGCCAGAATTGAATTCTTCCTGCAACGTCCCACTTGAAACTCCTCTCCTTTCTCTCCGCACATTCCTATTTCCTCCTCTCCCTTCAAAACTTCGCAACATGCGCAGTAAAAGAGTTGAGAAGCTGCGGAAGCATGATTGAAAATACGGCGAACGACACAGTCGCTTGGAGTGGGGAGTGTTTCTGGAACAAGACGAAACAGGCCCGGCTTTCAAGGGCCCTCGAGACGACACAAAAGGGGCCGAAAGATGGGCGGGAAAAAGGAAGAGAGAGGAAACTGAGAGAAAGGGAAGAAGGCCTGCATCATCCTATATCGGCCGAGTCTAGGCCGAGTTATGGAGATCGGTTTCCGGAGATTTCGAGGCGCGAACGTTTTCCCCCTTCATGTCTTATGGCCGCACGGAAGGGAATACTTCTGCTGCCAGGGAGAATTGAGGGTGGTCTGTTGGAAAAACGGAAAGGAAGGAGGCTCAGATTGATGGTACATGCATCCTGGAACGGATGAGAGGGAAGAGAATGTGGACACGTGTTAGTGGGGCAGTTTAACGGATGTCTGTTTTCTTTTTCTCTTTTTGTTCTTTTTTTTTTCCTTCTGGGTGCTGTGTTGTGTAGTATATGGAAGATGTCTGGCAATATGGCTATACGTGGAAGCTGCCTGGGTGGGCCAACCAGGAGGTGTTGTCCGGTGAGGTGGCTGGTAGTGATGGCTCATACGAGATGACAGCGTGCGTGTAAAAATATATATTTGCGTTGATATATATATATATATGCAGGGCAAAAAGCCATTAAAGAAACAAGTAGATGACACTGTCGCGGCTGGTCGCGGTGAAGCGCAAAAATGACTCTCTTTCACTCCCATGTCCACCAATGAATTACGTCCTTTTGCGCTTCGCCGCGACCAGCCGCGACAAAAATACGTAAACCGAAACCAATTAATTACTGCAACAAATGACCCGCTTCGGTGGCAGATTTTTCTCTAAAAGGTGTCCACTGAAGGTCCCAAAAGGGGTAGTACCCATTTTAATGCCGACGGCGCCCCGCTTTAGAAGTTAGCTTTTTTCACGAAACTCATTTGAATTTTTATTTCAATAATGAGCGCCTCCCGCTCATTCACGCGGTGCGCATCTTGTAGGCGGTATTGGACAGATACTTGTAAAAAAGAAAGTTATTCGTTTGGTGCACCGGTTCGCGAATTATTTAGCCCGGGGATTTAACTGAAACACCCGGTATATGTATATATGTATGTATATATATATATATATATATATATATAGATAAGCAGTCGAATAATAGCAATAAATAATATTTCGACGTTTCGGCAGTCAGCGCTGCCTTCGACGGGACTGCCGAAACGTCGACCCCTATCCCTATATGTGTTAATAAACTCCCCTTTGTGTTTTCCTGTAAGCTCTTTGTCGTCTTCTGAATTTTCCTGCTTATTTCATTCGCGTGGTCAACCGCCCTCCTAAGCCTTGGAATTATATGTATACATATTGTGAGGAAGATCACCGATCGCAATCATCCCAATCGCTCTGACCATCGCGCGAGACCGCGCCCAATTCATTCTGGTCTCGGCCTCCATCCTTTCCGGCTGCTATTAAAAACGCTACCTCCATTGGCTACACCTGCCTCGGTTTTCTGCCTGACATCTATATCTTGATGTGCGTTAAAGTGATAAGGCACAAAACAAGAGCCTTACACTAAATAAGCAACGCGAATGCACAAACTCTGGGAAATAAGGAGAAATAAAGGTTGAGTCCTATACTGATAGTAACAGAGACATCTTACGCACCTTCAATTTAAATGAGCAAAAAACTTCAGTGTCCGACGCGTGATCGGCTTCACTGTTATTACGGGGAATGAAACGAATCTGTTGCAGTATCTTCACATACCGCAACCAAACTGACTTCAACGTGCGTCAACGAACGGATTTCGATTAAAGGACTCTCCAGGAAATGTCCTGGAACACTGTCTCAAGTGCCACCTCCTTGTCGACACCAACGAGATTAACAGAAACCGACAGGTAGTGATAGCGATGCGAAAGGACATTTCGTGAAATTCAAGTTTTGAAACTCCGTGGAGCAGTCGTTCGGGAAGAGCCTAAGGAGGAGACAAGGGATAGGGTGCAGGCTCCATCAAGAAGACCGAGAGACACGGACACAGAAAGACACAGTGTGTATCGTCTTTCTGTGTCCGTGTCTCGCGGACTTCTTAATGGGCCTAAGGAGAACTCCCATAGAGAAAACGTGGTTGCGAAAAGCCAAGTGTACTGGGCTGGATGAAGTCTAGACACGCACTATGCGTATCAGATGCTGAGCAGCACTCCATCCTTCATTGGCAGCCACCGAATAAACATGTTCTTTTCAATACACTAGATCTTGTCTCGCTATTACGGGACGACTTCCCATAATTAATGTAATTTTCGAAATAAATTGTACGTTGAACTACATTCTTTGCATTCACCCATTGCTTATACCCTGCACAAACTATACTATGCCCCTTGGTTTTCGTGCTAGAACGGCTGTTCCGCAATGCGGCTTATGAGCTTATGAGAGCTACTGTCGCGCCTGGCCCGGGTGCGGCAAAATTTGGGCGCAACGCCTCTACACAACACACGGCATTATTCGTCCGATTCCTTTCTCTTTCACGACTGTCGCCAACCTAAATGACATCCTCTCTGCCGCCATTAAAAGCTCGGGAACGTCCACAATGTGGGCGAACCAGAATTGGAAAAGTCTGACGAGACGTTACAGATGAAATGGCAATGAAACTCTCATTTCCCCAGCATATACATATCTCTACGTCGTCTCGTCGTCGCGGAAGGAAGCGAGCCTAGATGACGACGACCCGTATCCTCGCCTCGAGCCATGTCGATTCATTCCCGGTACACCTTTTCCGTATAGCGTGATAGTTGTAGTATACGGCGCAGATTGCGCCCGAGCGGAAATGACTGACCCTCCAGCTTTTTATTTTGTACCTATGCACGCACGGGGGCTTATGAAAGACATCGGGTTTGTAGAAGTGTCTGCGCGCCTCTCCTGGTTAGAGCGAGGGTCGGTGACGGAAATAGATGCCCCTTTGCATTCACGTTCAAAGACGTCGTCGCGTGTTTTTATTGTAACGGCTTGCAATGTAGTTTATACGTTTCGACGACAAACAGGATGTCAGGATCTGCGTGTGTGTGGTCTGGTACATCAAGGTGGTTACGGTGACGTAACCGCCTTGAAGGCAGGTGCGTTCGCATAGATAGTGGACTTAACAGTCTCATTATGGAAGAAAGTTAAATAGCTTTAGTTTGGTTTTAGTATGCGACGTGACAGCTGGTAAGTTCGGCTTTACGTGGCCGAATTGTGCGTGAAATATGCGTAGCTTCCCGATGAGATTTTTCATGCAATTTCAAGCTTTGCTCGCAGGCGTTGGTAGATCTATGATTGTGAAGTTCATTTTGATTTTATATGTACGTTACACCCGGATACATCACATAAACATACGGCCTAAGTTGGTACAGTCGGGAAAGATCAATGCACCAATCACATGCTCTCTGTAGCTGTTCTTTATCACTTCAAGCTAAATAGGTGTTATATACAGGGCGTTTTTTTAAATATGCTTTACATATATTTTATTTAACAAAAGCTATAACAGCGGCATACTGTTGTTTTTGTATAGC
Source organism: Ornithodoros turicata (assembly GCF_037126465.1). Lineage (NCBI taxonomy): Eukaryota > Metazoa > Arthropoda > Arachnida > Ixodida > Argasidae > Ornithodoros > Ornithodoros turicata. The sequence goes on along the minus strand of NC_088203.1, from coordinate 101,607,322 downwards.
TGAGCCATATACGGCCAGGCAGACATCCTCTCGAAGATAATATGAAACTACAACATGATTAATTACCTAAAATTCATTTATTAACTCTTTGATTAGGGGATTTCGAGCAAAAGCGGCATAGCAGAACGTATGACACACTTCGTTGAAAGCCATTCCATTTTTAAAAAATTCTGGAACGCGCACGTGCGTTGAAATATCCATCGCCGAATTTTGTTTTGCAAATGAACCGAAACCAAAACCACGCGGATCGGAAGCGCCGGGAGGAGAGCGCTCATTCCACGTAAGAGACCACATGCTTTGAACCGATGCAGATGATTGGAGTATGTGTTGGTCTGCTCACCAGGTGAACCGCTTTGCGACTCAGATAAGCCTCAATAGACGATTTCAGAAATTGCATGGATGGCCCGCCAGAGAGCGACGTGTTGCGAATGGCCCACTGCACCTTGGGATTTAGTTTTCATGAGTCAGACAGAAGAAGAAGAGCGCAAACGGTTTCGGTTTTCCCTCCTTCCTTCGAGCAATAGGCAGGCAAGCACGAATGTAAACCATTTCCCACGACGCATTGCGTGATGCGCGTGACTTGGGCGACGGAGGGCCCCCGTGCGGAGCACAAGGGCAATATCTGAAATCGCCTATTGTCTAACGTCATGGGCTCCTCAGGCGCGTGGTTTTGGTTTCGCCTCATTTGCATAGCGAAGTTCGACGATGGATATTTCAACGCACGTGTGCATTTCAGGATTTTAAAAACATAGAATGGCTTTCAACTAGGACTGTCTCCCATTCTGCTATCTCGCTTTTGCCCGGAACTCCCTAATTAAACAGTTAATTAATGGATTTCAGGTGGAATGTAGTCATCTTGTATACTCTCACCCATAGAATGTATTCGCCTGGCCATATAACTTAACTGCAAAACGTCATCTATGCTGCTCTCATAGCTTTTTCTTTATATCAAACTTCGCTTTTTTATTGCTTTTTATAACATTTATATAGCTTAATAATAAGCCTTAATTTCATAGATGAATAATTTATATTGCTTAATAAAAATACATTTCTTATAAAATTGTATTTAAAAATATAAAAAGGACAGGAAAAAAAAGAACCCTGTAGTTATCTACGCTCACATGTACACACGTCTTATTAATTAAGCTCATGAACATTTTTATGCGGCGTAATTCAGTTGCGAACCTCGCTGTTAGAAAACAAATATATAGGTAAGCGCTGATCTTGCTTGCTCTTCCTCGTATCGTCCCCTGGTGTCCTCGTACCCTACAAGCAAACGAAGGGGTTGCCACGAAGACAGAAGAGATATCGACGAACACAGCGAAAAAAAGAAGAAGAAACGGAAAAGGGAAGCAAATGCTTGGAACTTCACTGTCAGGTAAACAAGACCATGATTACGAGGCGCATGAACAAATAAATGAACTCCAGTGTCAGGGCTGTTCGATCAATAAAGTGGCGAGGAGAACACTGACTACTATCAATCACTGTTGGAGATATGCCAGTGCCGGTAACACGGAGAACTACCACTAGCTTTGCTACATTTTGACAAAGACCTTGTGTTACAGTTACTGTGTAGTTAGGGTTAATGGTGTCATGAAAAGTTCTTTCGTATTTCTTCAGAGTTATTTCCACAAAAGCTGAGTCTAGGCAGTGAAATTCAATGAAATTGAGGGTGCAAAGCGTACAAGAGTAAAGAGAAATTTCGCATTTTTTTTCTATAGGCAAGTATGTACTCCACCCCACCATTGTACACCACTTAAAATCACCTTCAAATCACACATCAGATCATAATGTTCCACGTGCAATGGTTTGGGGTACCGCATCACCGTGGTGAAACACCCCATCTCATCGTCATCAATTTATTGTTGTTGTTGTTGCGTTGTACACCATTTTAAAATGTACACCAGTGGCTCCCAATTCCTGCGGAAAGGGGAAAGATATGATGTGTCAATTTACGCTTGTATTCAAACTCCTGTCCTGTGCACCGTACCAATTCTAACCAACATGATTGAAAGTAACTGTTATGAGGCTGGAACACACATACAGATGAACACAATACAAGCCTCACTGCGCCTCCATGTATTTTTCAATTGTAACCACATTCACGCGATTTAATCAACGAACTTTCCAGCTTAGTACGCGTACTCTAGTACACATTCTAGTAGTCAGGTACGTTCTGTCAAATAAGCGTACACCGCTTCACATCAATCCACGACTTCGTCTAAAAGTTCAATGAACAGTGTTATCACCAATTTCGTTTTCGCCCAAGTTTCATTTTGGCACGTAAAATATTCCACGCAAACACTAGCTGACTGAATATTTTGTGCTATCAGTATAGTAGCGACGCTTTCAAGTTAATTATAAATCGCCCGTTTTTTTTCGGTCTTGGCATTCTTCAATCCCCCGCCGACATGCATGCCCATTTGCGGTGCGTGCTCTCGAACCGTTTGACCGGATTAGCTGCGTGATTGATCCGTCACGGGTGAACGCCGCGAGTGACCCCCGGGGTCATGCTCATTTTATGGACCTCCTCGCATGAACGAAGACGTAGCTCTCGTCACACATGCTGACGTCGCGCCAAACGTTATGTTTACGGACTTGTAACGAAGATGTCACGCTTACAGACATGGACTGAAATGCAATAGGTCACTCGGTGTAATACAGTAAGCATTATAGTACTACAATGTAAGCGGGTTGTCGAGTAAATAAAGTTTATAGCGTTGTCTGATACTCGAGGAAGAGGGCAGTTCTCTTCGAGCTGAGAGAAGTGCTACCAAGTACGCAGAAGTACGCGAAGGACGGATAACTCGCTTTAAAGAGGACGGTACCGTTTCCTTGGGCGTGAGAAGGTGGTAGGGACCGCTAGACACAGAAAACACAACCGTTTTTTGTGTCTCTGTCCCTATACCAGCTCCTCATGCTTGAGAAAATGATACCGTCCACGCCAAGACCATGGCTCGCTTGCCTTTTCATATTTTGCCCGTCGATTACGTTTCTGTTCAGCTCAGCATTGGCATAATGGAACGCACTTTCTCCCGCTTCATTCACCCTAATATTAAAAGCAGCATCCGAGCGTTGGTGGTGGCTAAAGGCCACGCCAGAACTGGGATGTGGCTAGATTTTTGCTTAATCTTCCGGCAGACCCCAAAGATATGTGCTCAGACTGCTTAGCCTAGAGCTGGCCTGATGAGCGCCTCCTCTCTCCACGTCCACGCTCGCACAGTGCCGTATAGCCTCTGTTGCTTCGTGGTGCCAACACGGTCTTGCGAGGCTCGTTCGGGTCGCCACTGTTGCGAGGCTGAAGCTTGCACAATAACGACAACCGTACGGGATGAAGGCCCAAGCTCAACTGAGCTCCTTGCTCTTCTTCTGCTTCTACTTGGTGTGGCACACAGCCGATGTGAGCCAGAGAGGATGAAAGGATGAGATTAAAGATTAAAAACGATGAGATAACGAGAGGAACGGTACGACTGCGTGGAAGACGACCGATGTAGAAGACGAATCCACGGTGCGATCAAAAGACAGAATGGTGGATGATTAAAAATTGCAGGCGGATGGTCGAACAAAAGGGACAGCGGAGAAAGAAGTGGTCTATTGTCTTGCTACACGGACAACGCCGGCAGCAAACAATGAGCGATCGAGCAATGAGCTCGCGGTGGACTTATCAATCTCATTACTCGCGCGCTTTGTGCGCTAGCACCGTTGACGACGGTGCTGCCACGACGGAATAAAAAATTATGAACAGAAACTCGTAGATATAAACAGAAAATTCGTAGAAGATTCTCGGAATAATTATCATCGGGGCAAGAATGAAAATAATTCGAAAAAAGAGTCTCCTATTTCCAGTGGCGTACCGCTGTTTTAGGAGGAATTAGCCATAATCGTTTTTCGCCATTGTTGGCCACCAGGTGAGGCGTGACTCCATCAACGCTTTTCCTTGTCACTTTTTTCGAGGGGGAAGACGACCACGCCACTGACGTGAGTGCACCATGGTCTTATTTATACAATCATACAGGTTTCGCACTTAGTCGAGATACTCTCGCGACCGCGTAAGCAGTATCCATAACATCCATGAAATGACAACATTTCAAACGAACTGTCTAGGAAAAACTCGACTCAAAAGACTCCCAAAGAGCTCCGGAGCTTCACTCGATCCAGTTCCGATTATGTAAACTCTCTTCTCCAAAATAAATCCAAGGTGTCTCCGAGGAGCGCGCGCCTTCTCTCACGTGCTGCTTTCATGAATACTTGGCGGAGCTCGGCTTTAAAGATGGAAAGATAATGTCATTGTTTTCGAGCGCTGGATTGCGCGAAATTGATAAAGACTTTAGCGCCGCGAGAGAGATCTTGGCATAAGGCCTGCATTTATCCCTCCGAGTAAAATACGAAGTGTTGGAGAGGTGGGAGTAAAGGTATGGTATCACAGCGACGGTGCTGTATACAAGCAATCGCCTCTTCGCAATTTTCAGATGTGTGCTTCCACGCAGACCCATCTCGCTTGCGTCGCCGGACCAGCGGGTTCATGCAATGTTTGTTGCCTCCACAATCCACAACATTCCCGTGTATAGAGTTCGTACTCTGCAACCCCCCAGCGAACCCCCCCCTACACACGCACACACAACAAACAAACAAGATCTAGGCCCGCAAGATAGGCTACCATGGGTTCGAATTTATCAATGTAACTGAAAAACAAATGCTTTGGCCAGAAACACAGGCCCCGTCATTCAGTGCTCTCACACGTCAAGCGTCCTGGAAGCACCAGTGCGACCTATGTTTCCATTTTTTCTTTCTCTTTCTGTTCTATTCTATTCGAAAGGCCCCACGTGTAGTGTTCTGGATGATACACCGAAGCTCGCCGCCCTTCTACTATCAGAGCTGACAGTACTGGACGGCCGTCCGTCCAGTGTGTCAAACGTAGTCGGGCCCCGGAATCCCGGTGCATCGGGCGTTCTTCGCCGTGGTGAAATGTTTTTTAAGACATTGGTGCAGACACAAAGTTTTGAATCTTCGGGTGTTAGTGTTTTTTTTTTCTGTGAACTATGTGTGCGTTTTGTGACAACACTATGGTAAGCTCGCCATAACAACGCATTTTCGTCGCAATCATCACCATCATCATCAACATCGTTGCAAGAGTTTGTCACCAATATAACAGGTGCAAGTGACGTGGAGTTGCTGAGAACAACAACACCAAATAAATCATGAGTATGACCGGGGATGATTCACCACTGGAGAGCAGTACACTACCCCATTACACGCGAAACATTAGATGTGAGATATGAGAATGAAGTTATGTGGTGGTGGTGGTGGGTGGTGGTGGTGAAAGGGGTCGCCGTTGTCGGCCTCACAGAGGTGGGCAACGTCACGACTGACGCCCTGGGGAAATGTGCGTCCTGGGCCGACTTCTAAGGGAACTGTGCCGACATATGTCTGAAAGCGACTGCGGAAAACCCAGGAAAAAGCACAGACAGCACCGCCGGCAAAGTTATGTGCAAGTACACCAACTGAGCTCTCCTCCACTGGCTACGCTGCGCTACGTCACAAAAGGCTGACCTCACGCTATATAGCGAAGCCGAAAACTCCTTCCTTATTTTTCCTTACAATGAAACGAAATCAAATCAATCAAAAGCTCGACAAAGAGAGTGAGAGAGAGAGAGAGGGGGAGAAAAAAGACCAACAACAGACAAAACTCGTTTTCTGTTCCCCTTCCATTTAGATTAGTTTCTGATCAGCATGTCAGCATGTACCCGCTGCTCTGTGCTCTTTTGCCTTTAAAAAAAAGTATCGCGTTCCACCTACCCGGATGTACACTGACAAATGGTCTCGCTGAATGAATGATTCGACGTGCAGGTCCATTTATTTGTACTTACGCATTGATAAGGCCATAGTTATGGATGCTTCCCATCGGATTATTGAACTAACGATCGAAAACACGTCTTGTTGTCATTTGCGTATCTGTTCGTCCGCTATCTCTTAAATATATCGCAAACATAAGGCTCGAGGACGGATGAAACTTACAAAGCGAGAAGAGGTCGAACACAGAAATGAGGTTCAACGACATCGTTGGTCAGAAAACGAGATGGTAAGCAGGACTGCTCCAATTCAGTTTCGAGCTTCCTACGCTTTTTACACGGGAATAATAAAATTATCGGGAAGAAAGATGTTCAAACAGCGCAGCGACTATGTTAAAGCGACGCTACGTGGTTCGTATTGCCGTCTCGTTTAGAGGTGTTTATGAAAAAGCTGTGTGTTCTAGGCATTTATTATGGCGGGTGGGAATAAATGGCGTATGTTGCTTCCGTCGCTTCATGTGACGAAGCAATCCGTGTGTTGTGTTGTGCAAGTACTCTTTTTTTTTCTTTACAGAGCCAAATTATGTTATAAAATGTGTCATGTACGTCAACCGAGGTCACGGATGGACCCCTACATAACTAAGAAATCATGCATTCCAGATTGCATACCACTTTAAGCCGTTGTAGAATGTTGGACATACAATGACACGAGCCAAGGTAATGTGCGCTCCCCACGTCACTTCTCAAAACCACGTGACTGCCCACGTCACAGAAAGAAGTGCTCAAGCGCAGAGAAGCTGCGACAAATTCTCGTTTACTGCATGCCATTCTTTATAACGGCGGAATTATTTCAAGTCGATAAGCGTGATATGTTCTTTTTTATTCCGCGTTAGCTCCGCAAAGCAACCGCGGCGTACAGACGTGAGCAGATGGAGAGAGGACAGCAGGAAGGAGGGGAGGAGAAAGAAAGGATAGTGAGCGTCCTGGGTCGACATCCATCTGACGCAAAAACCTGGGAAAACCTCACACAGCAGCACAGGTGGTAGGATTCGAACGCACCACCTCTCTGTCTACAGCACGACCTTGGAGTAACCAGCAACGAGCAGATGCTTTCGTCCACTCAGCCATACAGCTGGTAAAGCGTGATATGTGCGAGCATGGGTATATTTTCAATGAGCCAAAGCACGATTCTCTAATCATCAATCTCTGACAGCCAAAACTGAGCAGGCTTCAGCATGACAGGGCCTATGAAAACGACAGGACAGAAAACTCAAGTCGAAGATACTCCCATTTTATCCCGATATTGGTCCGGTTATATTCCTTTCCTCTTCAGTCATCACTTCCTCATTCGTTTTCCTCACACTTGACTGTTTCCATTCTTCCGAACCGTCCCGTATCAGTTTCATGTATCTCCCTCCCCTATTATTCCCTTTCAACCCATTCCACCTACCCAGGCTATCTTCCCCATTTCTGTGCCTTCGTTTTCCCTCGTTGACTTCCCAATTTGAAGAAGAGGAATCTAAAATCGCACACCAGCAAACGACATGCCGCGTTTCCCCTTTCACATCCCCATTCATCTTTTTCCGATTTTCCTTTCGACATCCCCTCCAAATTACTTTCATTTCCCAAATTCCTCCCCATTTTTACCTAGTTCGTGTCCGTTTCATTTCCATCGTATTTCTTCGCAGTGGTTATCAAATTTCGATCCGAACCCGACACAAAACAGCCCTACGTACAAACAAGATATACTATTCGTAAACAAGCAAAGAGCGAACAAGCAAAAAAGCTCATCACGCCGCATTCCCAAATTCTTTCAAACTCACTTCTCCTTAATTTGATCCGCTCTATTTCTTCCCGCCCAACTTCTTGTTTTATACCTAGCCTTCCATCGTGATTTAATACGTCTTATTTTCGCATCAGTTTCCTATTCACGTCTCCCACTTTCCCTTATCTCGCTTTATTTCCCTCGGCCCCGTCGTTTTTTTTAACACTTTTTGATTACCACCAAACAAAAGGAGAATAAAAATCAATGCGGCAATTTTCAATTTTTGAGATCGATGAGCAGGACAACCCAATACGTCCCCCTTCTTTTCAATTCCCTCTCGAAGTCTTCGAATTTTTTTCCAATCTCGTATCCCTAAAAATAAAAGGACGAAATAATACAACGCGTGAGAAACACAGTTTCACAACAGTTGCCTCATAGCCAATGGGCGTGAGGCGGACTATTAATTAGCAAGAGTCTCGTTTAATTAACTTTGGTATTCCTCTTCCTTTCTTCCCCCGTCCCGTTCCCAACGGCACGGCCTCCCCATTTTTCTGAACACGTTCACTTAAAAGCAGGGAGAGAGCTTTTTGGAGAACGCTCTGTGTCTTGGTCGATACGCAGTGAGCGAGACACACATGAGTGGTTCCTCACGCATGGAATGATGCCTAAGACGAAGTTTGACAAACGAATTTTACGTTCAGTTGGGAACCGACGACCAAGTATTGATGCAGGACGCCACAACTGAATGGTTCGGTGCGGAGCTGTAATACTTTGTGACAGTTCGAGTAACTTCCAGGGTGTTAAGACGTCTGGGAAAAGTGACATTTGCGAGAAGGGGCAGGAAAGGGTAATGCAAGCGAAGAATGTGAGGTTGTCGGAGGAATTCCAATGACGGGGGATACAGAATGCAATGACGCGAAGTGCATGTTATTATCACGTACGGGTGTCGGTTTCTGCGTTGCGTACGAACGATGATGAACAGTGATGTGAGCTCACTGCAAGTGTCCTTCCAATGCAGGGTTACAAATTTCAGACAGTTAATAGTAACAATCAAGGAGACTATGATGTGGTCGACACCACAGTACATTAAAAGGGTTGCCAAACTTCGTCCCATGTTAATCCAAATAAATGTGAAAGAAAATTAGAGACGTAGAAAACTAGCGCTATAAATACAGAAATTGATCCGCCTTTGACATCACTACAGGCGTCAACGATAGTGAGGCAGCGCGGGAGATGTCACGTGTTTACGACTACCAATGAAAATGACCGTAGCTCTTGCACCTCTGACGTCAGTCCTTCATTTATATCCCGCTAAGCACAACACGCAGGAACATAATTCTGATTTCCTCTATGCTCTGACGTGCAGTACAATAGCATGTACGTACATGGCATAATGAACCACAAATATCAAAGTGTCACAACCCCTTTAATTGTACTCGAATGAGGGTTCTTTCACGTACAGCTCGCTGCAACGTTACCTTTAACGCGGCGACGGCTGGCGCAGCAGTTCGAGAGCCACCCTGTCGGCGTTAAGTAGAGCTATAAGGAGAGAGCGTTACGGGCTATCCCACTCGCGCTTGGGAGTGTTTGTCGAAAAGCAGAGGCTCCGCTCCGAATGGCACGGTGGAGTGTTATCGTGAGGGGGAGGAATAGGCTTCTGGAGAAACACCCCCAAGCACGAGTGGGATAGCAAACAACACTCTCTCCCTACTTAGCGTCGTTCTACTTAGTGCCGATAGGATGGATCTCCAACTGCTCCGCCATCCGTTGCTACGTTAAAGTTAACGTTGCAGCAAGCTATACGTTGTAATCTCGTCACATGGCACCCAGTGTGTAACGGACGAGGAGACGGGAGAATAAGAGGATGGTGAATGTGATGTCAGTGAGAGGAATAATGACGTCACGATAAAGACGCAAAGAAAAGAAACGAAGAGCAGATATTATTACCTACCTTCCAGGAACTTCAGCGATACCTAGCGGCGTCCAACGAGTCTGTCAGGCTCGCCGCAAACTGCATTAGAAACGCGTCTGTCTCGTTTATAATTGGGGATGGAATAACCACAAGTAGTTGCAAGTGCCTTTTTATAAAACGAGATTCGTGTAATAGTTGGCTCCTAACTTCGAGAAGCAATTAATAGTTGGTATCCATGGTTGTTGCACTCCGCACTCCACATTATGAAAGAGTCTGCCGTGCCAACGCATTTTCTCGTCCAGACAGGCACGTACAGCCTAATGGGCATTATATTCCGCTTCCCCTTTCATTTTTTTCTTTTTTCGTCGCACAGGCACTTTAATCAGGAAACACATCAAGCTATGGCAGGAGCTTGTTTTCAATTTGTGTCACCGCAAACAGAGCCTAGTTCCGCTTGGATTAGGGTACTCGCCAAGACACCCACTTAAAATACCGGCTCCACGTTACAAAAGTCCACTTACAGAAAGGAATAAAACGTTTTCGCGCACAATAAAAGCGAGACAATGAGGAAGTGCGTTTCTAGCTAAAGCTCCCCAGAGTGAAGCCCTCTGGCGGGCTGACTCACGCTGGATTATGGCACAAAAGTACGGCTATATGCCTCTTACGGCTTGCTTCCCTTAAATTTCCCAATGTGTGTCCTCCCGCGAAGTTGCACCGTACCTCCTGCGCTGTTTTCGAAGCGAGGATTGAGTAAACTCTCTCTTTTGACGGGAGGTCTACTAAATCCAATTACGCATATATGTTATCCCGGTTGTGAGGATTATGCTTCTTCGATGTGTCCTGACTTATCTGTAAATACGTACGAGAGCAGGAAACTTGTTCCTCCGTAAACAATGCGCGCTTCAAAACGTGCGATTTCGTTGCACCCTCATTGCATCAAAATGTATGCAATTCGGGAAGTGTCAGGAGAGGAGGAAGGTACAAAGGAACAAGGGCTAGCCGACATGGCGGAAGGAAGGGGAGAAAGGCATTCGAGAGGAGCACGCGGGCAAAGTAATATATGACTACGACTATAGGGCGAGTTTCACATCCCTTGAATCGTGTGTCACCTTAGTATAGAAGACCAATGAGGAGAATTTGAACACAGACATCTTATCTTATATTTAACCAGAAAATCCATCTAGGGATATCAGAATTAACCTTTACACAGCTATGCTGACACCTCCAAACCGGAACCAAGAGCCTAGAGATGACGTCACATGGCTGGATCGCAAGTGTACTTCAGTTCGCGAGTACTTGAGTTCACGGAAGCCGCGTCTTCTCGACTCTTGGCAGTTATCCAACAGGAATAATTCAGATGAAAATTGGACCTGCGTGGGTACAAATTCTCCCTGTAGTACGATACATCAATGAAACACACGTGTAACGTGCACAGGGAGTCCCACAAATCGCGAACTTTTTTTTTTAGTTGTCACAAAACAGAAATGGCTAGTAGCCTGGTCACAGTCGGGCAGCCATGACATTTGTAATTATGCTATAAGTAATTCATTAAATTCCTCGATAATTTCAATATGAACATGACCCCAATTGCAGAGTCACAGGTCACGAAGAATGACATCAGAACCTACCATTTTCGCAAGCCGTTGTTGGGCCCACTGACCGTTTCACCGCTCACGAAAATAACCAGTCTGATATTCATGACAAAAACACCCGAGTCTCAGGAACAAAAAGTGCATGACATGTATAAGTATATGTCACAAGTGAATATATGCCGCCTGCTTTTTATCTATTTTATCATAATCAATTTTGAGTCGCACCCGTTTGAGTCATCGGTTACGCATGCTAACCTTAAGAGTTGAAAATGGTCGTTATCAGATATCACCAGATATTACCAGATATCATAGTATCGAGAAGGCGGAGAAAGGGGAGGATTCAGACATTCGCCCATAATGCAAAGATTGCGACCTCGGTAGATATTTTCGGGGAAGTCAACAGTTATTCATTTATTTGAAGTAGTTAACGGGACAACGCTATGGAGACACAAAACGTTGTGGAAATCAAGTCGACGTTTCAACCATGGCTCCGCCTTCTTAGAAAGTCGAGAAAAGAGCAGAGTATTTGCCAAGACGTCCGCTCTATTTGTGTAAATAACAACCTGCTTCTAAATACAACGTGTCACCATGTACATCATTAAGTAGATCACGCCAAGCAAGTGCTCAGCGAGCATCTGAAAACAGGGAAGTCGCTTGCGATGAACAGCGGCTGACACTTTGAAGGTCTCCAAGGAGAACATCCATTGCCCTATTAAAGCTACACGTGTCACGCTTCCCCACGAGGCACTACTGCTGCGCAGGCAAAGCACGCTTTGAAGGATTGCCAAGCCGGGATTACTGACGAACGGGATTTGCGCTCGGGATTTCCAGAATAAGCCTTGCGTGGTTTTTTCGTGGAACCACTTTAACTGAGTAGAAATCACAGTTGCGCAAAGCTTACAACAGACGCGAACGTTGCAGCCAATGAGCTCCGTGTTCTTTCTTTATACAGGGTGTTTCACCTAAAATGGTAAAAAAAATTCTAACTGGCGACGTACTCGCCGGAGGTCTGTGGGATTTTCGGCAATTACCTTCTGGAAACTTTTGCAAGCAATTTAGGAAGGCTTTGGACAATTTTTAATTGCGAGAAATTTATTATTTTCAATTGAACTTTGAAAATTACCAAGCGAACCTCACTTTCTTTTTCTTTTTTTTTTACAGAAATATGAAGTCCTCCACAGATAACCACACACCCAACAAAAATTATGCACAGTATCGCTACAGAAATAGTCGAAAAAATTAGTAAAAATTCCGCTTTAGCCCCGCATGCTTGATGTCGCAAATGTCGCAAAGAAGAGCGCACGGAAGATGAGGGGAGCGGAGGAAGTGTTCCCGCCTCTTGTTTTACCTCCCGCTTTGACCTTGATGCCAGTGACAACAGTCTTATCACAAACAAAACAAAACAACCTTCTTATCACAAAGAAGGCAAAACAAATGAAGGCGGGTACACTTCCTCCTCTAGGCGCACACTTTGCGCGCCCTTCTTTGGGAAAATCAAGCAGGCGCGGCTAAAGCGAAATTTTCACAAATTTTTTTCTGCTATTTCTGTTGCGATACTGTGCATAGTGTTTGTTGGGTCTGCGGTTATCCGCGGAAGACTTCATATTTCTGTTTTAAAAAAAAGTGAGGTTCGCTTGGCAATTTTCAATTCAGTTGACAAAAATAAATTTCCCACAATTAAAAATTGTCCAAGGCCTTCCTCAATGGTGAAAAAAAGTATCCGGAAGGTAATTGCCGAAAGTCCCACAATCCCCCGACGCCAGTTAGAATTTTTTATCACTTTAGAGGTGAAATACCCTGTATACTTCACTGACTGTGCACTGCGGCTTTCAGTTGGTGAGGTTCCCACCCTTACGGGAGGACATCTCGTTCCACGTGACTTTCTGACGTCATCTATTCAAACAGTTACCCACCTGCGCACTGCTGACGAGGCTCAATAAGGCCGAAACAGCTGTCCAGTGCAGGTTTGGCGACCTTTGAGAAATAAGTTCACATTGCGTGCAGCGAAAGCGCTCCATAGAGCAAGCCATAGAACTACGCATGAACATACACGGCAGTGACTCATGGGGCTATCAATTAAGCTTCCTACGCAGAAGTTACGATAAGTATTACCGCACTTTTTTTTTTTATGTAACTCGCTCCAATCACAATTTAAAGCCAAGCGTTGTAAAGAAAGATGTCCAAGGTCTCATTCCTTACTCCATCAGATTTCATGGAGAGTGGCTTCCTACCATTTCCATAACGCTTCTGTTCAAAGGAAATAGCAAAATCGCCTAGTTATGATCGTCGACCTGCGATCAACCTAGTTCAAGAGGACACTACGTCAGCTTGAAACTGTTCAGCCAATATTGAATGCAGGGTACGTATCACTTCAGTGACGACCACGGAACATACATTACACTAAAAAAGAGGAAGTGGGGGAGGGAAAAAAGCTAAAACCTGGCGCGCACCTGCAATCGAAAAACAATTAACGCCAGCAGGAGAAGCAAGTTGAGAATACATCATTCCCCTTCTTTGCTTTCTCTGCGAGATTGACTGTGATTTTCATGGCGAATGCCGTGAATCTCCAAGAGCAGATTATCCCCGCAAAATCTCTTTCACCCCGCAATCCATTATCGAGCTCTCCGCTTATCATTCAAGCAGGGCTTTCGTCGCTCGGATCAAGCTTCCTCCATTGAATAACCCTTGGCACGTACTCCATCCCCAGGATTATAGAAGACATATAAAGTATACGCTCAGCGGGTGAAGGAATGCAAAAATGTTGAATGCATCAAACAGCGCCTCATATGCGGGTGCGCGATATGGTCGCAGTAGTGCTAAAACATGTCCGGATATCGCCAGGAAAGAAATACTTTGCATGTATCGATGCAGTATTACATGTTAGCATATCGAGTGTGCATCTGCTACATCGAAACTTGAGTCGTGAATTGCATTACCTTCTAGAAGCATTATTTGTGCGAGACTGCTGTGTGTTTCTTTATTCTAGTCACGAGGGATTTAGGGAAAGTGTTGGCCGGTGTCCGTGTCGTTGTCTTTCTATACTTCATTGATTCTTTGAAGAATAAAAAAATAAAATAAAAACCACGTTTGAATGGAACGCAGACGGGCATGGCTAGATGTATTTCTCAACATGTGAAACAGGAAACGTCACACTGAGGCACGCATGAGGCGGGTAGAAAAAAAGTTCCCTAAAGTTTTTGAACAAGTTAATAAATGAAATGAAATAAAAAGTTTAACAGAAGGCCTCCTCTAGTGTAAAAACGTTCCGTTGTTTGCCATGACAACATTTTCATATGGCAACTAGGCGAAAAACAAAAAGGGCATTCGACACAATTGTATTTTTATCCATGAATCAGTCTTTCTTGTTTGTCTTCAAGGCATTTGGATGTGGGTCACCATCATCGTAAAAGCGGTGAACAAGCAAATTTAAACGACTATAACCGATTTAAGCGCTCGATTACTAAACAGCCGAAGCGCAGCGCGTCTGCAGAAAATGTAACGAACTGTATAACGAGAATGTAACTACTCCAAACCTTTCCCCAGTACGACGTTCCATGACGTGACCACGCTCACATACTTGCTTCATATTTTGAGCACCGCTCTATGCGTGTTCTCGAAACTTAATTAACAGAAGCCATGTGGTCGAGGCAGGTCTTCAATGCTGTTGGGCAGATACAGAAGTAGTTCCGTCGAGTTGTAATTTGGCAGACGGCACTTACTACGCTTTAATGTAAGGCTTTCAGGACGTCCGTGTATGTGTTCGTGGGTATGTGCTCGTGTTAAAGCCACACGTAGCGCAAAACGACATAGTTAATGTCTCTAGCGCTGTCATTCACATGGTGGAAAGATAAGGATTCTGTCACTTTGCGCGATAGATCCAAACATGCCAGTCGCGTGGTGCTCGCGTCGCCTTGTCCTGTTTAATCATGAAAACGCTACTTCATCGCTTTCTACCTAGTGTCCCACAGGGTGGCCTGTCTTACACAAGATCGGCAAAGCAGCCGCTCCACTCCACTGCCTCCAAAACTCCACTGCCAGAAAGATATATTCCTCAAAATTAGAAAATACATTTTTATGTAACGCCGCCGTCACATAGATACACAATATTTCGTAAGCAGGCAACAATACGTTAACGCACTTGTGTAAACTAGAGAAGACTTTGAAGACACCCTGGATTTAGTCCAGGATGTCACCTCGAACCCATTTTCTAATTTTAAATTTTCAAATTCTAAAAAGAAAACACGAATAACGTGCATAAACAACACTCGGTGACGTGCACAATGAAAGCGTCAGAACACGGGTATCGGTTCCGAAACAAAGATAATCCTGCCTTTTGTCCCTTCTTCGTTGTCCCTCATCTCTTCTCCCGCCACTCAAAGAGCCTTCTAATTACTGAGCCAGACGCAGGCAATTTTCGCCCGTTTCTTTTCATTCTTCCTGCATACAACATATGAGGCTGTTTTTCACCCGTAGCTTCTGCGTGACATAAAAATAATAACGAAACGACCTCGCCATTAAGGTAAGGTTTTTCGTGGCTCGCAATGAATGGGAAAAAGTCCGCAGGATCTTCTTTTGTTGTTCACGAAGCGGGATGATGAGGATTTTTATCATTCTGATTTGAAAAGTGCAGTTTTCTTTCTTTCAATAGCACTTTGGGTGAAGTCTACAGGTTTTCCTGGTGATTTTAATCCACGCGCCATCGAAATTAATCCACGTGCCATGCAAACTTTATGGGGCATGGATTAATTTACCTGGAACTTGGATTAAAATCGCCGGGAAAACCTGTAGTTTTCGAATTTGCTACCAAGTCGGCAGCATTTGTTAGGTTAATCGTACGTAAGCTAAGCATAGTTCGAAGTTAAAATCAACGGCATCTTGACAAACTTTAACAAGAGAAACAAAACGAATATCATCGCTATCATCTTAATCGAATCTCTAAACCAAACATCTGAACCGGAAATCGAGCAACTCCTTAAACACTGACTTTAATCCGCAGTAATTTTCGAAAAACAACCAAGTCAATCACGGAAAGTTAGCAGCAAACTTACGATCGAATGCGTTTTATTTTCCTCGATTTTTCTTTTTTCAGACACATTCAGCTGGTGGTTCTAGCAGCTTCCCTTCTGTTCGGATTCTTTACAAAAGCGACGACAGAGCAACTGTGTTTTAATCCGCCTCAGGGGATTTAGGAAGAAGAACAGCGGTTTCTCAATACCACCCGATCAATGTCTTCCGGAGCACTATTAGTATGCGACTTTACAAGACCCAAACACGGAACAAAGATAAACAGAGGAATTCCTTTCCTCGCACAGTGTGAATGTCACCTGGCGGCCCGGTTGATGCCTGCTTATATTACAGGCACGTAGCCAGCGTTTTTTTATAGGAGCAGGGAGGTGAACTACCTACCAGTGGCGAAAGAGTTTATTAACTCATTTCGTCTCGTGAGGCTTTTACGAGCGTGGTTTACTCGCAATACAAAGCAGCTGCGGTAGAGGAACGAATGTCTTGCGCTATAAAACAAGCAGGCAGAAGAATACCTACTCCCACAGGGGAGCAAACGGGCCGCAGCATTTCGTTCCAGCTCGAGCAGCTAGCTCGAATGGTCTTTGTAACTCCCAGTAGAATAGATCCTCTACCGAAGAAACGTCACCGTGACGTAATGATGACGTTGGCAGATATAGCGAAACCGAAACAGCGCGGGCGGAGAACACTAGAGTCACTAAATAAGCTTCGCTTCAGAGTATCGACACTGAGGGCCAAGGGAGAGGAGGAGCGCCATCTTGTTTCCGCACCACACCGGTATTATCCCAGTTGAGGATCAAAGACAGTTAACGTAATGCTCGCTGTGGCATAGAGAAGTGTGTATGATTGTTGCGCGATAATCCATGTATTGCCAATCAGAGCGTCCCGAGGATGTCACGGTGAGCTCAAGGCCGTCAGCTGCTGCTTGCAAACGAAAGGAACATTTCACCCGTGCACGATAGATGGCATCGTGCGCTACCGTGCGCGTGGGGAGCGCGTCGCGGAAACAAGATGGCGCAGGCTCGCTCTTGGAACTCAGTGTCGATACTCTGAAGCGTACCTTATTTAGTGACTCTAGAGAACACCACCGTTTCACAAAGCCGTATTCCTTCGGTCACGGGTGGCTTCTTCGTATTAATGGCACACACAAATTAAGTCACGTTTTTAGGCCACTTTCGAGTTTTCATTCGCATTCCCAGACCCCCGCGGACAGAAAGGGCGGCTCCACACAAGGGGTCCTTGCATCGTCTCGAAAGTCAATGTCGTAATCCCCTGTGGAATGTGGTTTGTTAGTACGGCTTAGTTCGCGCGTGCTTTTTATAGAGACACCACGTGCACTTTGAGAAGAATAGACCTCTACCCCGGAAACGTCATCACGACGTAGGTAGACAGACTGAAACCGAAGCAAGTCGGAGGGGGAGGGATGGGTTCCACGAATGGGCACTTGTTCGCTGCCTCCTACTTAGAGAAAAGTGTAACCTAAGGTCGCGTCCCTTTTAGGGACCATCATGATCCCTTCGAGACTATGGCTTTCGGGCGCGACCTTGTTCGCCCCCTAGCTTCGAGCGTAGTTCAAGTCTACCAAATTGGTGGCGCTGTCGAACACTATGACGTCATTTGTTTACAAACAGGGAGAGGTCCATTCCTGCCTTTCCGCTTAATTCTCTTTCTGCAGAAGGCAGGTCTTGCTCAACGACCCATCTAATACTTTGCTCCCCCCGACGAACTCATGCACCCTCTACGCATCTCCACCCTTCATTCTCTATCCTCCATCCGTCCGTCCTTCTTCGTTTTCTTTTTTTGGCTTTAGTCCTGACGACGCCCACTTCTGTGTAGCCAACAACGGCGAGCCGATCCTGCCATCACCCCCCCCCCCCCCTGCCTTTCAGGCTCATGAAGATGGAAGCGCCATGTAGTCATCTTCAGGAAGGGCTACCGAAAAGATAGATCCACGGTAGAATGGAGCAGAACAAGGCCGTACAACTAATATGTAAGGAATTACATAAACAACAACATTACATTACATATCCATGTCACGTTACATATACATATCAATTACATATCATTACATTACATTACAAACATTACATATCGAAAGCTATATTTACACGTGGCTTTCTTGTGTCTTATTGATTTTTTGCTTAAGATGGCGGCGCTGTTGTACTATCTGACGCCATTTGCTCGTAAACAGGGAGATGTCTATTGTATGAAGCGCAGCTACAACGAATCGTAATGGTAGCAATGAGACGCAGCAAATGTTTCACAACGCCCAGCTGCATATTTCGATGCTGGAATGACCCGGCTACAAAGCCACCAGCTGCAAGGCGCTCAGCCACAGTTGCTTCGCGGCGTTGACACGGAATCAAAATAATGATAATAATAATAATAATAATAATAATAATAATAATAATAATAATAATAATAATAATAATAATAATAATAATACATGGCGCTCCCACTTTTCACGGCCATTGGTGAATTAATCGGTAGCATGTCCGTTTGTCCGCTGACTGATCCCAATATTGCACTTTCGAACGCTGTCGAGGTCGCGAACAACTTTGTGGGGAAGCACTCAGGAATAAAGTACTACTTCTGCAGACATCACGATGTGCTAAAAGCTACTTCTTTCCTTGAGCTGCCCAAAAAATATTTAAAGAAAACACTAGTCCGAAAACATAGCTCGGCAATAACGTGCCTCCAACAATGAACAAACAAACAAAAGTAAATACTTAAATCTAAAAAATTGAGTCCATCGTCTCGCAAAATGGTACACCGAGTGACGGCACAACACGAAATCGACCGGTGACGAAAAACAAAATGTCCTTGTTCGTTTCGTACGGAAGTGTTGAAGGCTTTGTTCCGCGCGACAACCTGCATCGGCAAAATTTAATAATCGCCCTGCTCTTTTCGCGCTGATTGTATTGGTATAGCTGGCGAACAAGACGAACGAAAACAAAACCGAATGTGAGTGAAATGTGTGCGATGTCGTAGCCAAGCGGTTGAGCGAACTCAAGCTGCATTCTTTCGGGTGAACGGCATAAGGGTATTCCCCACAGGGCCCACAGTGGAGTTAAATTTAAACCTTGCTCTTGGAATGTTTCCAGGGATCCTCTTGTTTCCAGGCATTTTTCTCAAGGACTCAGTTCTTTCTCGCTAAGGCTGTATATATGCGCCAGCTGGGCCTTCCTCCTATATACTAAAGCAAAACGTTATGTAATGTGTGCTAATTGGAATGGTGGGGTTGCCGAAGAATCACTGTAATATTATACTTTGAACGTCGAATGCTGCTTTTTATGGGGTTAGATAACAGGACGATGAAACAGAACAGGGAAGTAAGTGTTAGATTTGCTTCTGAAGAGATAAACGAATTGTTTTGTTTGTTTTTTATTATTTTTTGTATTCCGTGTTAGCGCCGCGAAGCAACTGTGGCTATGAGAGGCGTACAGACGTGGACAGAAGGAGAGAGGACAGCAGGAAGGAGTGGGGGACTGGGGGGTTAGTACCCGTCCTGGGCAGACTTCGGGGGAAACTGTGCCGACACTCGTATGGAAAGTCTTCAGAAAACCCAGGGAAAACCTCAGACAGCACAGCCGGTGACAGGATTCGAACCCGTGTCGTCTCCCAGTCTCTAACCACTACGCCACGGGAGCTGGTCATAAACGAATTGTGAAACTGATAGGTGTCCAGCGCTCATGTTGTTATATCACGCTTCCTTGTTTACAACTCAGTTGCACGAACTGATTGGATGTTTAGGCTAAATGTTTTAGACAGATGTGATTATTATTATTATTATTATTATTATTATTATTATTATTATTATTATGGAGGTTTTGTGGTTTTGAGATAAATGGGAGGGTGGCCAGATATTTGAACATCCAAAGAAAAAACGAAGTCATACCGAAGTCATAAGCACAGTTTATGATTTTCTGGTTAAAATCATTGCGCTTACGCTACCAGCGAAAGAAAAAGAGTACTACCCTCGCAACTTTTTACGTTCTTATAATCGTAACAAGTATCTATTCAAGCACACATTTTTATTTAAACTGCGCAAGCGCACAAAGGGGATAACTATAACCGCAAACAATAATCGACTTCGGCAGTACACAGACTATTCTAGTCCATTAAAAGAGCTATGTCCCTTGGGACAGAGAATCCTTCTGGTACGCAATTACTAGTATGTTTCTTTCGTCCGTTCTCCTCCTTCTTCTTGTATACTATGGGATCTCTCCGAATCCTTCCCTTATCTTCCAACTTGGAAGCCGAGAGCAGAGATATTTTAGGTACGAGCCTTCGGAATGTAGTTTCGAAGCAAATAACTTTCTCTTTGTGCGCGCTCGTTCGCTCACACCGGACTAAACGAAATTCGGCGGAAACGAGCGGTCGGCGAGGAGAGCTCACCAAATATTGACGCTCCGACCACCGCAAAATAAAGCTTCGAACGCAAGAAAAAAAAAAAAAGAAGAAGAAGAAGAATAAAGCAAAGTAACAAAAGATATGGGAAGAACAAAAATGCGAACATCCTCTCTGAGTGGACTATCCTTTGTAAACTTTGAAGTTGTTGCTGAACGAACCACGGCGCTTTGATCGAAACAGAAAGTTGGTAATACAAGCAAACCCGTGCTCTTAGCAAAACCAACTGTTGAGCGAATTTGTCATAACGGAGGAATCCGTCGGGAGTTTGTTGAGAGGGCTACTTCTTCCGAAATGACAAAGGAGAGTTGGCCGATATTTGCCATAAGGAAGAAACCTAGAGAAAAACGTGGACATATTGCGTCGGTACAGTATTGACAACCGAATGACTAGGAACGTTGGGTGAACGGTTTCAAAAGGACAGACAGACCTTCATAGTCGGGGGCAGAGGTTGTAAACATGCGACGAAATGCCCGGATAGTCCAAGAAAACCACTGTGGAACGTGCAGTATTATTCTGCAGAAGTGCAAGCAGGTGCAGATCATGTTGGTTCGCTTGAAACATGACGAACAAATGCAAAAGAGACACTTTCGCGTTCATTCTGCAACGCACCCTATTTACAGTTCGAACGAATTCCTGCTCATACTGTATAGTAGCAATAATAACATTGATAGTTCTTTGTAGCCCGAAGACTATGATCATGAAAGAAGGCACACAGTGTTAACTGCGGGAACTACTTTTAGCTAGGGGGGCTCTATTGACAGCCTCCAGACTATGTAAAGTCCCTAAGTGTGCAAGCAACTAGCACAATACCACATAGTTCCTGAGGAATGGCTTAATTCGAATGTCGACTATTAGTGTTTCACCCTAAAACTTATTGGCTACTACATTTATGGGTGGACTTCAGTTTACGTGGGACAAAAATAGTCATTGCGGGCATTTAACGTCGCGTAAACAATATTGTTTCGCCTTTATAGTCTTCACTAGTTTAGAATCTCTATACAAGTTGTGTCATAAATAAATACCCTACTACATACCTGATTATACGGTTGCATGAATCTGAATACGAGGTGCAGGTCGTGATGCAACCAATATCAACAAGTAGATTAACTTGGACCTCACCTAAAAAGAAATAAAGCAATCGATGAATTTCTGCATAAAAAGAAAACAAAAACGCAGCGTATAGAAACGTCATGCAAAGTCGAGTACAATTCTTTTTTGAGTTTGAGTTTGAGTTTATTTCATGAAATTGTTATTTACCAGATACATGAATGACGAGGAAAAAGCTGTTGGTAGCAACAGCTTGACTAGCCTCGCCTTTCAATATACTCTGGCAGCAAAAACAACAGCTTGCATGTGATCAAACAAATATCAATTAATTAAGTTACCACAACAAAGGTACAAATAAAATAGATTAACATTGAACTATACATAGCATTTATACAAAAAATATGTACAGACGAACGAACCATGATATATACCAACCATGATATACACACAGCCCTACGTATCATCGAGGGCTATTTACCAAAACGTACGTTTGTCTTATTTTTGTTCATTTAATAAGAACATCTGAAACATAGCGCGTTTAGGTGCGCGACGTACACGTTCTTCAGTAAAATTGTATTTGTTTAGTACGCTAGGCAATTGATAATGTAACGTCTGTAGGCCATAGTTCGTTCTTTGGCGCGGAACACACCAGTGTTCTGGATTCCTAGTTTGTCTGGACTGGGGCCTTTTTTGTAAGTTTGCGCAAATTTCTTTCGAAAATAGAAACACAAAATACGACTGGTTAACACGCTGTCGGGGAACAATGTATATAGTACAGATACAACACCTCATCCAGAGCAAGCTGCCTCCTCTGGTACAGTCACTCGTACCTGTCAGTGCGCAATTAAATACAACCAGCACTAATTCTGCGCAGACCATTACGATAGCATTCATTACCACATTTCCACACAAAAGGGAGTGGTTCCTAACAATAAAGGTACAAGGTCACGAGCGTAACGCAGTTACGGATATCGGATGCATGTAGGAATAACGGACCCAGCAAAAAGAAGGGCAGCTAAAACCGCGCGTGATGAGCTTGATTACAATGAGCCGAGGAACTCGCCAAAGTTTCCCCCCTTTTTCCCCACCATCAAAAACTGTTACGGTGACCGTGAGGGGGCACACAAATAGCAGGCTCGTCGTTATAGCCTCTTCCCCAACTTTATACCTGGCAGTGCAGCGCGTGCCGAGCACGCTGAGTTGGTGGGTCACGCATGTATGATGCGCTCGGGCGTTCTGTTCCCTGCCTGCGCTTAATTCGAAGCCAAGGACTCGGGCGGGAAAGGAGGACAATTACGATCGCGTAGGAGGACGCCACCGGCATTTCTATGTATCGCGGTGTGTCATGTAGCAGCTATACTAAAGCTCTCCGTTGCCAGTGTCGACGTCGTGGCCGTAAGACGTGGAATGGTGGAATGATGGTGTAGTTGAAAGCGCGGGGTATAGTTTAGAGTGAGAAAGTGTGAACCACAGAGAGTCATAGTCACAGCTGCTTCGCGGTGCTAACGAGGAATTCGAACATAACATACGTAACATTCGAACATACGTAAGGAACTATATAATCAGCAGCGTAATCGGAAGGAAAAAAAATATTTTGGGATGGTTTCTATGGGAACTTTAGAGGATTTCACCCTCGTTTCCCTTTCTCAAAAGTAGTACCAAAAGTACGGTTTCCGGGGAAAGGGGTTTGAACACCCCAAACCTCCCTCTGCCTAAGCCAGTGTGGCTAATTCTCTCCTCTGTAACTCGATCCGAAAGCAAAAGGAGCCATAGTGCAGAGACAGAACAGAATGATCCCGCCATCATCTACTTAACACCGCAGAGTTTAAGAGACAAGTCGCTGACTGCTACGAAAGAATCGTATACACTCGTTGATGTTGATAATTAAAAGCGGTAAAAACCTTGACAGTGCGGGGACAGAAAAGGACACAGCGCAACACACAGCACTGAGTCATACACGCAGTTAATGTTGTATCACTGATGAGTCGATGTTAATGTTGATGTTGGCGAAAAAATAAATAAATAAAGGTACATTCGTACATACAAGCCCGCGCAAAGCTATAAGCCAGATTTCGCGGCGGCACCTGAAACTTCGCCATCCTCACCTACTACCAATTTTGTTTTATTTTTTCTTAAAACCAAACCAAACCAACCTATACTTCCTACTTACGTACTTTACAACTTTGACGCGCATATGGTGTGCTCCGTATTACCGCTTCGACGGGCTTTTCCAAACTAAGGGTATGGCTTTTCCCTATCCACTGCGCAACTCTACTCCACGTGGTAACGAACTCCCTGTTTCTGCGCCCCCAGAGACTGAGACATAAGTTTTGCAATCTAACAAACCTCCCACCCGCTTTTCTTTTTTTTCTTTTCGTTTGAGCAACTTGCCACCGACTCCATAGCACACCGCTCAGTATCAACTACACTCTATGCTACTTCCAACTTCGTCATTTCTTTGAAACTTGCGCAACTGCTCTCACGAGATCGTATCGATCGCGAATGCCCCGATGAAACTTGCACCACCTAATCGGCAATTCATTTTATTACTGCGACGGAGTTTCTCGATCGCGGATCCTCTACCTGAGACCCGCATAAATTATAAAGCCCCCGTCGTGGACGCAAACACGTGTCGTCTGTGAGATCAAGAAACAGGTTCCGAGCCCTCATCAAAATGCACCTCAGAAGGTTCTTTAGACAAGCGAAGAGCATGCAATTTGCGTCCTGTACATATTAATGCGTATATGACTGTGTGTATGGAAGGGATAGAGAAACCACTGTGACCCCGTTTAAAATGCCAAGAGGCATTCGAGAATCTCACGAGGTTAATTACTTTTGAGAAATATAAATTCTGTTCACGTGAGGCCCTCTAGCAGTTGATTGATTTATGGTATCTACTCATTCATTTGGAAGCCGCGCACGCGGGAAACAGATCCCCGGACATGCGCAGAAAGCCGCCACAAGCTTTCAGGGAAACAAAAACAACAACAACTTTATTGTAATGATGATGATTGGGGAGTTTCATGGCCGGGGGCGATACTCTAGCCCATTGCTGGCGGTAATGAGGTGAAGTGGAATAATGAACCACCTCACAGTGAGACTTTCACGAAAACTATAGACGCACACATATAGAATACCCTAAAACAAATAAAGAAGAACAAAAAAGAGGCCAAACCCACGCTACAAGAACAGCTAGTGCACCCATAAGGTACCACATAATGTACAACATGATGTTCACAATATTATCACAACGAAACGGAAACGACCAGTGGCACTTCGCCAAAATCAGCTTTACGCATCTCCAAAATGTCGACAGACAAGTTCTAGTGCTCTTTGCATGCAGTCTATTGCAGACCACAATGAAAGCCTTTTAGGTTAAGAGACCGGCTGGATGCCTCGTCTCTGGCCCTCTCTACGTAGCCAAGTTTTCACGATGTCTACCTGGTGTTTGTGTTTGCTTTTGGGAATAGCAAGCCATCGTGCCTACCTTTTCCCTTCGTTTTCCATTTTTTCTATCAGCATTATACGTATCCCTTTATTCTATAATATTGTCATGGTTGGCCTCAAGTAATGTCTCCCGAGGAGGGTAATTCTCTCCATATATGCGGACCATGCGTGCATTTGGACTGTCGGAAAGTCCTGCCCGGCAATTCAAAATGGGTTGCAAAGAGCACTGGACGCCACCAACAACTTGTTGAACGCGGGGATATACATCTGCACCGAAAAAAGTGCAGTCCTTCCTTTCACTCGAAGAGAGATGCGTATAGGTTCCAACTTCGGATTGGCGACTGTCCCCTCCTACAAGCCTAGTTTCACAAGCCTGGCTGTTATCCTCGACCGCGACCTCTCGTGGAGAAGACACATTGACTTCATCATGTCAAAGGCTCAGCGCTTTTGAGGGAATGTGATTCGTCACTTTACCGGTGTGCGCTGTGGCTCCTCGCTCCTGTGTGGTATACACTGACTCAAAGTCAGCCCTGCAATGTGTAGGAAGCATGGGCATCCGCGGCTCCTTGGCCCCGGTGCTAGTGAATATCCTGACGGCGCTCAAGGTTCTTGGGGAACAGGGACACCGGTTGACCCTACAGTGGGTCCCCGGCCACACTGGCATTCAGGGCAACGGGGAGGCAGATTTGGCGACTGCTGCGGCCCACCGTATCTGCAGACGAGCCGTACCCATTAACGTCTCCAACGGAGATAGACGTTCTTACTTGTCTGCGTTGGTATCACCCTTGGCCCGTCAGCAATGGCGCCATGACATCACTCAATGGTCACTCCTCCGTGCAGTGGGCCCGTCATTATCATTTAAGATGCCAGGTGGCTTCCCTCGCGGCTTTACGTCACTTCTGCGGAGTCTACGACTCAAACGTCGCCTTCACCCCTGTGTTCCGAGTTAAGCTGGCGGGTTACAGTAACACGGCGCTGTGCTCAGCTTGCCACACAGCTACGATCGTCCATATCATCGAGGACTGTGACAGGTACACGTGTGAACGCCGGGTGTTTCGACGATAGACCATTCAGCTTGTCCAAAGTACTTGGCCCATGGAGCTCCCCTGCGCATCAGTGCCAGGATCATCGCTCCCTTTTTGCTTTCATGCAAGTCACTGGACTCCTCGAAGAGCTCTAAACAGAAAAAATGGTTAAAAAGCAAGCGAGCTGGTGGCTAAGATCCATGACGAAAACCCGAGACTGGGAAAAAGACGAAAAACAGACGACACAACACAAAGTCTCAAACACAGCTAAAGTTTAAAGTTTGATCTAAACAGAACTCCGACCTGTCATCATTTTCGCGCTCACCATTAATTCGTCCTCTCATATTAACCTCTGTGAAGTGGGGTAGGGTCCTGTGGCTACCACGGGTAGACATCCCGTGTCATCATCACTTCTGCTTCCTTTATTGTTGTTGTTGTTGTATGACAGCTTGACAGACATTATAAGGGTATGCGACCAAGATAAAGATCATTGAGAACTGTCAAAAAAGTAAAAATGTGCTCAGCATGTTTTATCTTGAATCAGTGACTTGATTGCTCAAAAGTTACTGAGAGCAGCGTCACTGCAACGAAAGTGCTGGTTAAAAAGGTTCAATTGCTTTCTAATTGAAATATTTCGCACGTGGCCACTGAGCATCGTAGCAAAGCTTGTGACAGCGTTTTTCTATAAGTTTGGTTTGGGTCCAGACACAGAAGCGGATTAATAATACGAAAGCGAAAGATAAGGATATGGATATGGATCACTCGGACAACTAATTAGAATTCAATAAACAACCGGTAAAATCTGATATCATTCCTTACTCCACTGCACTATATAGTGCGTGTTTTTCTCTCCTAATTACCTTTCCTATGGGTCAATAATGGCGGTGCGGGTTTCGCCGCAAAACTAGTAACATATCCCCAGGAATCGCAAACATTCCTGTTCTGTTAAAAATACGAGCAACAATGTGCATCACCTTTCAAATAACAGGGGGAAAACGAAAAGACGCAAAAGAAGAGGAATGCATAAGTATTGCAGCGAACCATGTTTCGAAGGGCACTCTCGTGTACGTAATTCATTGCGTCCTCAAAACCGTCGATAAGTGCACGTACCGCTGTCAAAAGCTCATTCAATCCCTCGGGTAAGGAATAGGAGATACATGACGCTTTTACGTTCAACAATATAGTCGCATTGCACCGTCTCCTGAGCTTTGCAACGACATCTGCTCTTTCGCGTTGGACAAAACGGACGAAGCAAAATGAAAACGCAAGAGCGTTGTGTAAAGACAACTTATAAAATTGCTCCGAAAGTAAACTCAGTATGAGATGATTGATTGATTGATTATGTGTTTAATGGCACAAAGGCAACAAAGGCCATAGTATGAGATGACATGATCAGAAACGAAGCTAGCAACGACAAAAGCAGGAGGGCGGTGCCACAAAGCGTCGAATGTGCTACCGGCCAAGGTAAATTAAGTGACAATACACCAGCATACATCAAAAGGAGATATGAAACAGTATGACGCGGAGAATGTAAAAGAAGTAACGAGAACATGGAGCGAGAATCCAGTGCCGTGTATGCCAAAGGGAGTCTGGCCATTCGGAGGAGCCTAAAAAAGAGGCTCGACCTGTCAATCAAATTGAGCGTTTTTTCATTGGCTGTTGTTTTCTATGCGACCCGCCATGACACCAAAATTTTCCCGAAAATGGCGGCGCAGCTTGGAACGGCGAAGCGAGGATTTCATGACCATTTTTTTTTCACAAATGACGTCAATTTTATTCCGCAAGTGTACATTCTGTTGCAATTATCTTGCAACTCACCTTTAAATTACGCTCCAGTGTCGATGTTTACCTGAAAATAACATGTTTCGTCGTCCTTGCTAGGCCTAGTAACGACAGCAACCACAGGCAAATAGCAAGGAAAACGCTACTGATTGCCAAAAATTTGCATTATATGACATACCTTTATTCATGTACACACCTTTGCCAAATCTTGATTCAATCGTGTTATGTATTATAGTTAAAATACGTATAATACCGGCAGTCTGTTACAACTAGCGGTTCTACCGGCCAATCAGTTCTGCTAGCATACACTTCTGCTTCTGCTATTCTGCGCCTTCCCGACATGCCCATCTCCATCCAGATGGCGCCGTTAAAAGTGGACGGAAAATCCATTATATTGCTTGGTCGTCAGGGAATATCCTATTCAACCCAATCCAATCCAATCCAGTTTCCCGAAAATGTCGGCACCCAGTGGATAGCCTGGGCTTAATAGCGAACTGTATTCTGCCTCATGATTGGCCAGAGAGCTCAAAAAGTGGGTAGAGCTCCAGGTATAGGCAGGTTCCATTAATGGCCAGACTCCCTTTGGCATACACGGCTCTGCGAGAATCCACACTCGTAGGCCATCTAGCGGAAGAACCAGGCGCTATTTTTGAAGTCCAATTAATATTAATGACCGGCACGCATCCCGGAGCGAGCGACTTAAACATAGACGGCAGCGGCAAAAACAGCTTGTTGTGCTTGTTTTTATTCGGATGGATCAAAATATATCCCAGGAAAGGCACGTGGAACGATTAAAAAAAAGGCAATGAGGCACGTGGGAGGCAGATTTATCGGCTGCCACTGCCAATCGCACTCTGCATCTCTCCGGGGTGTTTCAGTGATCCGGCTTGTCATGATTCGCTGAGTGCTTGGCAAATATATGGACGGCAACACCAGGAGCGAAACTGCTGCTCCCGTGCTGGAGCGACTTTTTTTTTTCCATGTTGGGCGACTCTTAGATCCAGGTACGTAATTGAGTCGCTTTTAATTATATCGTGACAAAAAAAAAACGCCCGCTTGCCGAACTTGTGTATTCACGAGCATCTCTTCCGTTAAGCAGAAACAACAAAATCCCGTTGGCGTTGGGCAGCCGCGGGAAAGGTCACGTGCTCACGAGAGCCAATAAGAATGACTGAGGTTATCGCTTCTCTAACGTCGCAGCTCCGAGCTGCAGTTTGTTCGAGGGTTTCTTCTTCGCCACCTACGATCCATGGCACAATAATGCGTACTTCCATGACACTCTGCAATGAACGACATCTATCAAATCGTCCCTTTAACTTTCATACTGACAAAAGAAAAAGAACTTTAAATATGTATGTACACTGTGGCGGTGCACGGTGACGTTGAAAGAGGACAAAGGCTGTGAGCAGGGCCGGCGCAACGTCCTGAGTTCAGGGGGAATCCAGATCCCACCTGGTACCCCCTTCCGTGCCCCCCCCCCCCCCACCGCCACCCCAAATTCATGCAAGGGTTGCGAATGGCATTTTTGTTCGCATGCGGCACCTGAGATATGACGCTTCACCTCCATGGGAATTTTGCGCCCCCTTCACAAATTCAGGAGGTCTACAGTAACCCCAGTAACCCCCCCCCCCCTCCGCGCCGCCCCTGGCTGTGAGTGAGACCGGTCGTGCTCTCAGAATAAATCGTGTATCTTACACCGAAGCGTAGCTAAAATATTAGTGTTTCAATACGCTCATTTTAGGCAAGGCCCAAAGGTATGAGATGCACACTGTGCCTTTGGATATACAGTCAAACTCCTTTACAACGAAACTCAGGGGACAGCAAAAAAAAAATTGCAGTAAAGGTATTTTCGTTAAAAAGGATGTCCATTATTGGACCTATAGGGCTCCAGCGGGACCGCAAAAAAATTTGCTGTAGTGGTATTTTCGTTAAAAAAGTGTTCGCTATAAAGGAGTTTGACTGTAAAGCAACTCCTGCCTGCATAATGCAACCAATTCTTGCGTGCATTTCAATGGCGAACCAAACTTTGTCGTATGTATAGAACACATGTTTACGTGACGACGATAAACAACAACAACAAATAAGTTAATGATAATGAATGGGGAAATTCGCCACTCAAGGTGCGGCCCACTACCCCAAGGCACAATGGGGCAGGATGTGATGTGTCCTGATGATGAGGTGATGAACGATGCTAAATAGAGATAGTCAGTGGACGACGATAAATGTAACAATGAAATTATACGATTATGAGTTTTTTTGTTTTGTTTTTCAGGACGGAATGTATAGGAACATCAAGGTACAACGTAAAAGAACAGCTCATACGTAATACATTAATAAAACTGTAAGGACAGAGAAAGAAAAACGTACGTATAACAAATGGGTAATTATCTTTTCGCGTGTTTCCACTTATAGCATACTTCGAACCAGAACGGAACCAAGTATTTTTTCACTTCGTCAATTATTCCCCATTGTCGCTACAACCTTGTTTTTGTATTCCGTTCATTTAGTACAGTACAGGCTATGCCGCACACATGTTACTTCCGTCGCAAACAACGGATCTGCATGGATTTGCAAACCAAATTAGAAGGGAAATTTCAATATTGTGTCATCGGTGAGCGGTGTTAGAATAGTAAGCGTCAGTGCAAGGAATTCCGTATTTGCTAGGCGCAAATAAGGCTCTTTCGCGTTGTTCTACGCTGAATTTAACTCATCCCAGCTAAGCGTTTGAGCAACCCTGGGCCGATAAAATAAGCGAGTTTACGATGTCTCGGTCCTCGCAGAGATTGCGTCCCGGCAAGAATAGAACGTTATTGTTTTGCAGCTCGCGTGAAAGCCTTTTATGCAACAGGATATCGAATCGCTTTGGGTAATATTTGGCGGTACATTAAAAGTGTTGCTCTATTGTTTTGAGCGTAGAGGAGGCGGTTGAAGTACAAACGTATTTCTGGTACGTACTAACGCTGTGTACGTTTCCAGTGATCCGGTTAAAGCGATACTTCACTCACCGATGTTCACTTCGTGGTCAGTTGTCTCCGCAGGTACAGCCGTCTCTAATTTACCGAGGCGGTGCATTACTTTTTCGCCGTATAACCGCAGATAATTTTACGATGGTGAATGGGGAAATCCCCCCATGATGTGCGGCCCACTACCCGAGTGGACGAGCGGTGTAATTTATAATCAACGTTCTAAATCACTGGAATCCACACGGTCTGAAATTCCGGGGCACAGGGCTCGCAAAGGGCCTTGCCTTCAATCCCTTGAAAACCCTTCAGTATGAAAGTTAATATTTCAAGGCCTTGGAAGTCCTTGAATTTGGGGCCACCCTTGAAAACCCTTGAATTCTGAGATGGGTAGAAATCCAGCGAACCGGTAGAATGTAGGAAGGGAGTTGCCTCAGGACAGGAGCCGCCGATATTTCGAACAGAGACTGTTCTTCTTCTGGGCACCGTCCTCATCATTGGCATGGTATTTAAAGGGTTATGTGTGACGTGTTTAAAGGTTCATGCGAATTGTGGGTCAACAGCCCGGAGGGAAGAAAGGTTCCGTACGGGCTTTTACGGCCGGAGTGAATGGCTGCTTTGTTAGAGTGTGGAGGGGATTATGTGAAGTACTTCTTCACGATAACTGTCATTTCCGACATATTCATAAATATCC
The DNA here is from genome assembly GCF_037126465.1 of Ornithodoros turicata. NCBI lineage: Eukaryota > Metazoa > Arthropoda > Arachnida > Ixodida > Argasidae > Ornithodoros > Ornithodoros turicata. Next base: position 101,575,874 of record NC_088203.1, on the reverse strand, counting down.
AAAGACGACATTTAAAGGAGAACACCACATCTTCAAGTACCCCCCCCCCCCCCTCCCACGGCTGCTTCCTAAAGTAGTCATTCTTTATAAGCGTGTTCAATTATCGGACCAAATGCTGACGGGCTAAGGCTAGTCAAACAGCTCCTAGACATATTTGTTTCGAACGGTTGCCCTGCGATTATATTCGCGATTTATTATATTATTTTGAAAGCAATAAAGGCCCCTTGCTGGGTACATACGACAGGACGACGCACACACACACAGGTAGCAGACAGACAAACAATGTTTATATTTCCGACTGCGTTGGTCAAATTATACTTAATAACGTACTAAACTGCCCGAGTTTTAACTGTCTTCAATGTTATCACGTGATATTATAGTATTATACTTATTGCTAGCGCTACTGGACAAGTAATGTTCACGCACAATAATGCTTTTACAATGTACCGTTGAACTTCTGGAGCCTTAAATATCACCTTGAAAGAGCTTATTCCGCTGGACTGTTTCCTGAATGCTCTGGAAATGCTGAAGAAAGGAATGAATAAATCCAGTTTGCATAGACAACATAACCTGCGTCAGTAACGGCGGAAAATGACCCATCACATTATCATCCCATTTATGTGTGTGTGTGTGTGTGTCAGTAACTCTGTTTTTGCACGAAGCCTAAGTCGGACATGTGTGCCATATGTGCCATCCAGAAAATGTGTGAACAACCCGGCTGCCCGCACCACGTCACCAAACGCAGCCGAGTAAAAATCGCACGAAAATCGACCGCGAGAAGGCGGCGGCCGAGTCTTCTGAAGAAGCGGAGCGAATGAATAAAGCGGCGGCCGGTGCCCGCGGCAATGTCACTGAGTACTGGTTCTCAGCAGGTGAACTAAAAAAAAAAAAGAGAGCCGGGCTCGGAAAATGAATTTAAAGTTGTCCGAGCTAAATTTGAAACGAGTCTCCCGGACCGAAGGCAGCGCCCATAATTCGTGCCAGTGACAGAAACAGACTAGCAATTGCGGACCTTCCTTGCGGAGAGTGCCAACAGAATGTCTTATTACGTAAGGGAGGGAAGCTCGATCAAGGTGAAACGCCGTGGGGTGGTTGGGTGAGAAGAAGGCAGTATAAGGGGGGATTCGTGTAGTTGGGAAATGATTTATGCGGTTCGCGGATCGCGTGCTGCGAGTCGGAAGTTCGCCTTAGTTTATCTTTCTTTTTCGAATCTAATTATGGCTTCGCAGTTGGCGTAGTATCACTCTAATTCGGACTCGAGGGCAGAAAAAATGACTTTAATTAGAGTTGGGTACTGACTGAGATTTGGAGATTGTCGAAGCAGCGTGACATCCAACGCGGTATCGCGTACGCTTAATTGAGATTAAGGGTTTTTCTTGTCACACAAGGATGCGGACGCGAATTACATTGTCCTAAACGCGTGGTTGCGTGCTAAGAGAGCTGGAGAGAATTGCGTAAGAGACAGAGGTGCGCCTCAATTCATAGAGAAACAAGCAGTTCTTGCTTTCTGAGTCAATCGCGCTAATAGACACTTAAATCGTCAAAGCTGGTTACCAGTTTCGCAAAGAAGCGTTTCTGTCCGTTATTTTAATAAGGAGGATTTTTTTCATGTTTTCCTTTAATTCTTGCCGTTTTTTTTTTTTCTCTTATTCCGTGCTAGCACTGCGAAGCAACTGTGGCTATGAGCGAAGTCCAAACACGAACAGATGAAGAGAGCACAGCAGTGTGGAGTGTGAAACATATTGGCTAGTACGTATATTAGGTCTACTCCGAGGGAACCCTGCTGACATCTGGCTTGAAAAAATGTCGGAAAACCCGAAGAAAACCCTCAGACGATATTCCACACGGTTGATTCGACCCCATCACCTTCCAACACCAACAACAAATACACTGACGACGATGAATGGGAAACAGCTTCTGCCTCCTCGTCACATCAACCTGCTTGAACGTCAGTGGACGGAAGTCATGAACCTCGCAAGATTTGAACTAGCCGAGCGCACTAAATAATTATTTCAAATATGCGTCACCAAATCGCCCAAATCCCCACTGTTCTCGATACCGCCAGAAACAAGGCGTCGAAACACAGCTCACCGGTACTCATTCTACGATTCCACACATCTATAAGAGATCCCACACAAAGGAACATCTGTTCCCACCTGAGCCTCATCAGCAGAATCTCATCATTCAACTGAAACTATTATACGCAGGAGAGAGAAGTACGAAACATACTGCACTCGTTCTCACCTAACCAATCTATTTTAATGGAAAAATATCGAGCTCCCACCCGTTCACACAATAAACCGATCCCCGCTATACACACTGCTTCCTCTGTTCTTGAAACTGGGTTTCCATCGAGCGCACATTTCGGCCCCCATCCATGCATCTTGTCTTGGTCTCGGGGGAGTAGTAAATTTCACGCTGCTTTTCGAAAACCGCAGCGTGGTCTTCAAAAAAACAGCACGAAAGCTACTTTATCACGCGCCGGATAAGCCTCTGTCTCGGCCTACTTTTGAGCGTAGATTTGCGGTAGCAGCAAAGACACTGTACTTGCAAAGACACCTGCATAACTTGAATGAATCCCGTCGTTTTGGGGAATTGGCGTCCAACCGGGACCGAGATGAACATGTTTGCGAGCTGGGCGGATGCTCGCGTTCTTTTGTTTTCTTCGCTTGTTGCTCGAGGATTATAATTCGTAGCTCTGGGACAAGCTGTATGCCATGTTATTGCATGCTGGAATGTATTAAGCGTCATGTACTAGGATGATTTACGGTGCCCTGGGGATGTAGAAATGCGTAGTGCACGGCACGTTCGTTCTTTTCATTTAATTACATGACGCATAATAATGAGGACGACGACTATGGGGGAAGTGACAGGGCGGAGTGTTGTTGAACGGAACTAAAAAGTAAAATGAAATAGCTTGTTAGGTAAATTGAGTGCATTAGATCTTTCTCTTACCGGCTGTTGAATCTTCTGAATTAATTCCGTACGTAAAATTACCTACTCGGAAATTTTGTACGCGACTGTTCGGACCGAATTGTAAAGTCGCCGAAATTCTAGGCAGTTTTACTAGATTAGAAGCACTCTACGAAAACGATACCACAAAGGAAAAAATCAAATGAGCATGTGCTGACATCAGCAACGTGACGTCAGCCAGTTGAAAGAAGGAGCGCCATTGGCTTACCGTGTTTTCGGAACCGTTACCGTCAACACCCTTTCATCTACTAAAGCTCCACGCTAACTCGAACACTCGGTGATGTGACGAGGCACAATTAGAAGATAAGACCGCTTCGGTTGCGTTTCTTATCTTTTCATTACATCGTCCTCTTACTCTTATACTACCGAGACGCTCGTTGACCTGTCATGTTGCTGTCTTCGTAAGCAATTAACCGAATACGAGGGATGCTTATGTTTTTCCATCGCCTCCGCCACTTCCGACATGACGACATCCAGCTGACGGTTTCAGGATAATAACACGGGGTTGGGAATGCTGAATGTGAGCAGAGTAAGGTAATATGCGGGAGAAAGGAGAGAAGAGTTATTAGTAACAATCTGACTTTCATGATTCGTACAAAGTGCATTTGGCAAATTGGTGGAACCGCTCGGATGGTCGCTGTCGAAAGGGCTCGTTAATCTGTCATTAGCGACGAAGTTTTATGCTTTTACTCCGCGGCGTTCCATGTCAACCCCCATCTCATGTTTATTGCTTGTTGTCATGCGAGTGATACGGCGGAACGACTTCATGCAACGTTTCATTCTGCCGTTCGATTAGCGTGGCACCCAATTAAGCCCGTGCAGTTCGTTTTCTACTTTTTTTTTTATTATTCATATAACGTAGAATTTCGTTCACACATGCTACTAATGCATCATGTTAGCCACCTTTTTCACAGCACACCAGCTCCCTCTTAATCCTTAATCGTCTTAATCACATACCGTATCTTGCATTGTAAATGACATCTACGTCTTCAACTGTAACTGTATGAAATAAAATGATTTTAAAAAAAGTGCTATTTGAGGATCTCCCTGGGTTTCCCTGCAGACTTTGCAGACGAATGTCGGCCCGGTTCCCCCCTGAAGTCGGCCCAGGACCCATACTACCCCCCCCCCGTCCTCCACTCCTTCCTGCTACCCTCTCGACGTGTGTGCGCCACTCATAGCTACAGTTGCTTCGCGGCAGAGACAGTGAAATAAAAATAATCAGAATACGCTAAAAGCGTGCAACCAGGCTGCAGTGAGATTAGATATTCTCCAATCCAATCCAATCCAATCCAATTCTGTTCGCGCTGCTGCAGCTACTTTGCCTGAGCTGGTACTGCGTTGCAGAATGTATCCAGTACCCTCAACCATAATTCCTCGAAAATGAATTGGAAGTTACTTGTTTCGAACCATGTTTCTTCCTCTCTCTTATGTGAAAAAAGCCCACGTGAAAAAGACAAAGCTATGCTCTAGAAATTCCAGTTCAAGTCGGCTGTGGATCGTTTAATTTTGTCAATAACTGTATCATACAACGCACAGAAACAGAAGCTGTGAAGGGCACTCTTTTCGGTGTACACTTTCAGCTTCTGTTTCCAAACATACTCCCCCTCGATGACGTCGAAACATACTTGCACTCCGTTGGCGTGACCTCGTGCGCAAACAGCGCGCGCGGTATTTTAAGCATCTTGAACTGAAATACGCTGGCAAGTGGTGCCTGCTAGGTGACGTGAGATGAGGGGCACCATCGAGGAGGGGGCGAGAAAAAGGTGTCGCTGCCACCTGGCGCGAATCCGGGGTGATTGAGAGAGCCACCTGGTGAGAAACAAGGGAAGAAGTAGGTCGTGTTGTAGAGTGAAGTCCCCTTACATCGCACGTGGTGTACGCGTGTTGTGTGGCCTCCACTCCGTGCTGGCGTTATGATCCGAAACAGCTTTTATTACGTTTTTTGTACCGTTCATGATTTTTTTTAACTTCTTGTGACAAACTTTCCTAGGAGATGAGTCACAAACATGTTGCTAGCATATTAAAGGGGTCCTCCTGTTTTCGGATAACTTATGCGATTGAGTTGAGGACTCAAGCGAAGTCTTATGCAAATGCGGTGCGCATTTCAGGTTTTCGGTGCGCACCGAAAACCTGGCATTGCGAGAGATGTGCCCTTCATCATCTCCTTCAGTTCTTCAGAAACATAACACGTACAATCTTAGAAAACCACCGACCCACGCTCCTTCATCTTCGTGGAAATGTACGAAGTGCACCAGTTCCCACGGTAATTGTGTGCTGCTCCGCAGGGAAGTTCCCGGCTTGGCGTTGTCGATGTCGATCGAGGTTTAAAAAGCACGTTTTTCGTAAATGTTATTACGAAAGCAGCTGGACTGAATTATTGCAAACACACGCGATTAGAGAGATGGTTTCTCAACCTCGTTATAGGGAGCTGTTTTATTATGGCCGTCATTTGCTTCATAAAGTTGGAAGAGCCGACTCATCGAATTGTTCTGTTTGTGCATCTGTGGAGGATAGTGAGCATATTATAATGCACTGCACTAGGCATATGTCTCAAAGAGCTACACTGAAAGCTACACTTACTCGACCAGACAGCAGGGTCTTCGTTATAGTGAACGTGTTGGGACTTTGGGCACCGGACACGAGGGATGCTGCGTTGGCGGTACTTGTGAAATTTGTTCAGAGCTGAGGGAAGGATACAACCTTCTAGGGTTCTCTGTACGTGATGTTGGGATAATTGTGAATAGTGGATAATTGTGGTGAGTGGACTTCTAGTCAACATGTGAATAGTGAATAGCGAACATGCGAGTAGAGCACATTTCATTCATTCATTCCATTTCATTTTTATTACCCTCAAGAGCAATTGCATTACAGAGGGGAGTGAGGCAAAACAATACACAAAACTACACATATAAAAATAGTATGAAATAATAATACTATAACAAAGAAAAATGTTATAACAACAGGAGCTGAAAAACTGCTTTACGAAATGAATCTGAGTTAGTTATCTGAACTATGTTACGTGGAAGGTGGTTCCACTCAGTTGCCGTATGCGGGAAGAAAGAATGAAAGTAAGAATTAGTGTTACATGGAAAGAATGTGAACTTTGCAACAATGATCATTGCGGGACGAGATGTAAAAGGGGCGAGTGATAAATTGTGTACTCAATTTGGCGAAGTATTTTTGGGAGAAGGGGGTTAGAATTTATGTTAGCAGTAGCAGAACAAGTCGGAAGACGAGTTCAATTTCTCCGGGGGGGGGGGTATGCTTATTAAGAAAAAAAAATAAAGGAAAGGTCAGCCAGATGGAGGTCGGCTTGCTATCTAAAAAAACAAAAAAAGGAACAAACAAACAAACATCATAACAAGTATCGGATTCGTCGATTCAGTCGGCAACCTGTCTGCTTGCTGATTGGAAGATTGCAGGTTCGCACGCGGATTGCGAGTTGCCTGGGCAGCTCGGTGGCATGGTACAAGTTGTTTAGGCACGTTCTCGTCCGCGGTAGACGTTAAATACGAGGTGCAGTGTTCTCAACCCGTGTTACGGTATCCCCACGTAGGTGTCCATATCCATAACATTGCTGCATTGCTCGCGATCGTAGCACGTGCGAAGTAGTGCGACGATGTTTTTTTTGTGTGAAAACACGTAAACGGAACGTTTGTTACTTAACGGAGAGTTGCACATACGCATCCCACACATTCCTTTAGCGTGTCCTCAATTCATGTTCGGCGTCTTGAAATACTGCGACACAAACTGTCGCTGGAGAATGTTAAAAAAAGTAATGAAGGGGAATTAGCTTCGCTACTGCACACTCGGCGGTTCCACGTTACGGAAGGAAAGAGGAAGAAAGAGAGCTAGATACATGATGACGATGATAAGGGGGTGACTTCCACTCATTGAGCAGAATCCTCATCATCCTCCCAATCATCCTCATATTCTCATAATGAGCTTTCTCTTTCTCTCTCTCTCTCAATCTTTGTTTAATTCGTGAATACACACTGCTGTATCTCCAAGTATTGCACGTCTTCTTGAAAACCCATACACACACACAGTTGCCATCACACACATTGCAGTTGCTATCAGATAATGGTAATGCATGATCTTGTTCGTCGACAGAAATATTCGCTGAGCGTTTTAGCCGTTACCACTTTCGTTGATTCGCATGATATCATATCCTTTGTCGTGCCATTCGCTCTATAGAATGTATCACTCACACGTAATGTATGCAAGAATGTCTCACTCGTAATGTATCACAACACAATGAACTGACTGAAAGCCGATGGCATACCTCGAGTGGGGTAGCTTTAAAGTATCAAGAATTTCAGTTTCAAACAGTGATTAGCACCACGGTGGTACTTATTGGTACCACTGAGCTTACTCGGTTGTTTTACTCTATCGCTCCACTTCACTATCATTAGTCAGTGATTATTGGCGTGACGAAGCCGTTACACCATCCCCTCCCTCGTTGATGGTTCCTCCAAGAGCGTGAGAAAGGGGTTAAGGAGGTCGTAGATTAGCATCTCGTCACCAGCTGCTAATCTGTAAGCTTTATCTTGATTCGTGCACACCAACAGCTTATGCCGTGTACCATTCCTTCTGAAATCTGTGGGGGCGCATACTGTACCCCTGTCTCCCTCTCATTCCTACACTGTCCTCTCTTCATCTTTCCATGTGTGCACATCGCACACTAAATTATTGAACATTTTCAATTCAATTCAATTTAGCTTTATTGCAATGCAAGTGTAAGAGTTACATAGGGGTGGCCAAAAAACAGCGTCATGCTGTTTGACGAGGGCGCATCCCCCTGATTCAGTGCAGCAACAGCAAGCAAGGCTATACTAATTGTGATCATCAATCTTAAGCGTGAAAAATACTACAATGAAACAACGAAACTAGATGAATATATATATATACATCACAGAAAATTAGACATCATCATAGACACACAAAAAAAGACATCATTAACCAATAAAACATAAACATGGCCCGTAGTGCGACAGCTGACATGGATTCAAGATCAGTTCCCTTCTTTAAATAATAATTCAACACCTTCGCGATGTTATGGGGTAGCGACTGATCTCCGCATATTGTTCGCGTCCTTGGGACATTCCAATATAGAACCTGATGTGTTTTGCTAGCTATATGATGTTGTAGATTACATATTGACAAGATTAACGCATTATTATATGTTACAGCCCTAAGGAAACATCAAGAACTATATAGAAACATACTGCACACGTCTCTGTCATCTTGTAATAAAGCTGTTGTTGTTACGTCTCTGTCTGAAACATGTGCTAGTCGTCTTCTTTGTGTTCGTCCTTGCACTTGTCCCCGCACTGAGGGTTCTATCGATTTTAAATACTGCACATGTTTCTGTAGTTCAAACTCGTGCAGTGTTTCTTGTTCGAAGTTTTCGAGAATACACCGGCTGCTAGCGTTTTCTTGTCAACACCGCATGGGTTCCCGATATGACGCGTTGTCGCGGCAGTTGCAAATTGATGGCTCAACGTTCGAAGGTCGCCCAACTTCAAAAGCACCTGTTGCATAAAAACCTGTTACGCTTACAAGCATACACTCACTCGGATTACAATTCATCTTGACACTGGACAGCTACGTTACTGAGGTGGGTACACATACTTGCGTACGCTATAGAATGTGTTTTTCTCACGAATTTCCTGGCGTGATATATGGCGGGAAACTTCTCCCGCCGTCTGATCAATAATGTTGAGTTCATAAAGTTACGCGGGTCATGTTTTCCCACACGGATCATTAATCAATATTGAAAAGGGTTACCGACAACAACATCCGATAGCTGTGATATGACGACACTTTGAACTGTTCCAATTTGCGGTCAAGGAAGAGAGAGAGAGAGAGAGAGAAAAGAGGGGGGGGCAGGAAAAACGGAGACGTTCGTGCTCCGGTACACTTGACGTGTTCCTCAGAGACGCTATTCACTTTCTGCAGACCCCCCTGTCCCCCACTCCTTCCTGCTGTCCTCTCTCCATCTGTCCACGTCTGTACGCCGCTCATAGCCACAGTCGCTTCGCGGCGCTAACACCAAATTAAAAAAAAACACTTTCTATAAATACTTTGATCGTCGAACAACAACAACTTTATTTTCGACCTTGGAGAGTGGGGAGTTTCATCGCCACAGGCGATACTCTACCCCATTGCTGGGTGGAATGGGGGGAATAAAATAACGAGCCCCTTCACAATAACGATCGAAGTCCGATGGTGTCCAGAAATGTCATAAGAGCTTTGAGCGCAGAGCGTTGCTGGGCTGGATTGGGCCAGGGACCAAGCAATTTCGATAGGGAGAAAGGGCGAGAGTCCAGCTGACGAAGAGACTCGGAGAGTGTGGTTCGGGAAGGTTCGTAGTGAGGGCAATGAAGAAGAATGTGCTCCAGATCCTCAAGAGCACCACAGTGGCAGCAGGTGGAGAGTCAACTTGTCTCAAGCGGTAACGCCACTGAGCTGTAAAGGCCACATCGAGGCGCATTCGGTGGATTAAAGCAGCATCTTGACGAGAGGTGTTTCGTGGCATGCGGAAAGCGAGCGAAAGTTCTCGTGTTACTTTAGCTTTCATCCGGCGGTATTCCACGATGTCTGTAAGTTGTCCACAATGTTTGATCGTCGAATGTTACAGAGAGCCATTAAATTTGTTGCATTGTATCCTTACTTTCTGTAGCAGTCACTTGTATGCTGGTCACTGTAGCGAGAGCTGCAATGCGAGTACCGACGTGGTGAACTCGTTCTGTATAAGAGGCTGTGAAAGGGCAGTACCTAACAAAATAGCATACGGTATAATTTGTTATTGCTAAAGCAACAATAACTAGATTGTCAATTACGATGTCACGTGGTTTTAAGGCAAGCGTTTAATAAATTGAGTTGAACTGAATTGACTTTACTCGCAATGTCCCAGGAGCTTAAACGTCGGGTGCGTGTACCGCGAACAAAAATGTGTTGTTGGAGACTCAAACGTGGAACGTCGAAACTGAGCTGAACACTTCGGAAGGCTACAGGAAGGGTATTTCAGAAGAGTGGACCTTGCCTTTTTATGGGAATTTTCACCTGGTACCTACACCTGGTCGAATATACGGAACGTGTTGAGTTGTCGTCGAATGTTGTACGTTGAAGAGGGGACATGAAGTAGCTCACCAAAAAGCTTATTAGTTATCAAGAACAGCGAGAATTCAGGTGATATAGGGAGCACTGAAGCACTGGGAACCATTGATACCATGGCAGAGAGAGAGAGAGAGAGAGACGCACAGACAGACAGACAGACAGACATTAACAACGGTTGTAATCAGTGGACTGTAGGTCTCAAAAATGAAAATTGCTAGCGGTATCACCTAGCTCAACCAAGCACTTCTGACGCTGTAGGAAAATAAAATAAATAAAGAGATAAATAAATACAGCAAGCGAGCTGGTTGCATGGTACCCATAACGGAAGAGACGATGTTTGAGGGATGTGGGGTGAAGTATTCTTCTTTTAAAAGTAGCAAGCCAAGTATTGGCTTACCTCTCTCAACTGTTAAAAAGAAGATGGAGGATGTGGGGGTCAGGCTGCGCTTAACTGGCTTCTCGGTGCACCAAGGGAGAGGAGAAAAATGAAGGGTGAGAGGGGATGGGAAAGGTGATGGCGGTACAGGAGAGGAAGGAGTACGCAGCCCCCCACACAAACCATGTAAGCCTCCCTCAGCAGCCTCCATTGGGATTCTCCCTGTACTATATACTGTATAACCGCCAGGAAGATTGGCGAAGTTACTACGTCACGGATCCCAGACGAAGACACCCCCAGACTGCGTTTGTTTTCGCTTCATTTTGGCTCTGCTCTCGGCTGTTTTCATTATGGAAGTTGCGACAATACTGAAAGGACGGTTAAAAGGGCGAGGGATTTGAGGTATAAATCCTTAGCGAAAACACCCCGAGCCCGCGTTTCCAGTGTCTTTTCAAGTCTCGTCTGTTTTCATTATGAAACTTCCGACCAAACACTCTCCTTTCAAGTGCCCTAGGCTCCAATTTATATACACGAAATAAAACAACGAAAGTTCTTCGGCCTTGACGCAAAGGCGTTAACCTATCCCGGAGCGCGTCCCGCGTGCCTTCTGCGCTGAACGAGCCACAGCGATTACGAAGGATTAGACGTGGTAGGGGTGAAACACGGAGCAGAGAGGAAAGCGGTCGACAGCGTCAATATACGGGGCAGCGTTTTCGGGCAGGGATTTCGTGACGATCCTGTTACATCGGCGGAGGACATCGAGGTTCGAAGAACGACCGCTTGGCACGCCACGCTGTGTTTCAATAAAAATGTCGTTACCGATGGGAATCGGCCAGTTGGAGAAAGAAAACAAAACAAGCTGTACACGGAACGGGAACTGTAAGGTGGGTGTGGCGCCAGTAAAAAAACGTGTGTGCAGTGAGTAGTTAGCACATGTGTGTACGTGATTGTGGATCGCATGTCCGGCGAATGATTTTTGCGCTAAAGTAGGTGTGAGTTATTGTCGTCGCTGTCGGTGTGGCTGTGGCTCGTGTTTTGCGTTTGGTTGTTGCGTGCGTTGCGTGTCAGTGAAAGCTTATTTGAGAAGCAGGTAGCATTCCGTTGAGCTTGAAGCAAACGAGGGACGCAAGACAACAGAAAACGAAGTCTCGTGTCTTATGTATTTTTCCCCCCTCAAACCCAAGAAAATATTACCTTGTACGGGTCTGAACCAGCTAGCTTGCATTCCACTTTTCCGTTGGAAGATTATTAGTCGTTAACTCGCTTTTTTTTGTGTCAGAGTTTGTTGTACGATAACATCAGGGAATAGGCACATCGTATAGAACGTGCACTCGAAGAACCATATCGTTTTTCTTCCTTAAAAAATAAAGGGATGGAACAGAGCGATTGATGTTTGTCTTCGGGACATTTATCGTTGATGTTGATGTTGATGTTGGCTGGCGACAATAAAAGTAGTAATAACAGTGAGTTTTAGCGTACCGTACGCTATCGCCTTTGCTTACGTAAGGGATAGCGTGAGTGGTTCTGCGCACTCGCGAAACATAAAGAGCTTCGCACATTGCGCAGAACCACCACGCTATCCCTTACGTACGCAAAGGCGATAGCGTACGCTGCAATAAAACTCTCTAATAATAATAAACGGAAAGACCGTTACCGTGACCGTGATACCGTTGTCGTGAACACCTTCCGGCGTACTAAACCTCGCTATTAGGTCTTGTGGATCTATACCAAGGTGAAACCACATTGTTTTCTTCGTCCTCACTCACACACTCTACTAGTTGGTAGATTGATAATGTGATATATTGCCGAGAGATCTGCCTGCCGGTGTTGCGGAATGCTACTCCTGGGCCGACTTCACACGGACCTATGCAGACATTTGTCTTGCAGCGTCTGGGGAAAACTTTACTAACAAACATGTTGCGAGGCCTTAGCACCTGCCCTTGGCACTGCCGAATAAGCACACGAAGACAACCGTGCTACCAGCCCAGTATACGGTAAGCTCCGAACGCACGTTGGAGCTCATTTCGTCTTCTCTCAGAAGTGCCTACTATACACTCAATCCGTAGAACAAAAGGCAGCTGTTTAAATGGGACTTGGTCTTCGCGAACGAGGCCTGCATATTTAACGGGACCAGTTTTCTACAGCGCTGTGGAAGGTGACTTAACCCGTCCGGAACGTCGGCAAAACAAGGACCTTGTCCGCCGCCAGACGCACATTTGTTCCAGCTTTCCAGGTATTCCCCCGAGATGGCCATGCATAAAGTAGGAAGCGGCGCCTGGTTTAGGTCTCTTCAATTTTAAGAGGTTTCGACGCGACCAGCTAGGCAGATCCTAGTGTTCGTTAGCTTCGAAAAATCATTGCACGGTATACTTGCACGGCGCGAAAGGCAATGTGTTTTACCTACTATATTATACTGACGAGAAAAGAGAAAACGGTGGAGAGCATTAAACAGTTTAATTTGCGAAAAACGAGACTTCCGTGCAGTATAGGCTGCACTTCTTCAGGTTTGAGGACCTGCTACAAATAGTCAAGAATATATCAAACCCAAGTCGCAAAAGAGAACAGGGTGAGGGTTGAGAAGAATACAAATAAATGTACTATACAAGGGAGGTGGCTAGACAAGTTCGGGCAGACAAGTTCGGGTGTCCATTCATATGTTGCGCTATGTCATCTATATGTCTGCCCGAACTTGTTCGGACTTGGGGGGAGGGGGGGGAATATGTTTATTAAGAAAAAAAAAGAAAGAAAAGGTTAGCCAGGCAAAGAGCCGGCTTGCTATTCCGAAAAAAAAGGACAAAAGGGGAAAACGAAAAAGAAAAGGAAGGAGAAAGAAAAAAACAAAAAGGGGAATCAAAAAGAAACGGAAGGAAAAAGAAAAAGGGGGAATCGAAACAAAGGAAGGAAAGAAAAAAGAAACACGGAGGAATTAAAAAAAAGGAAGGAAAGAAAAACAAAAAGCAACAAAAAAAAGGAAAGGGAAAGAAAACAGGAAACAAAAAGAAACAAAACGAAAGGAAAGGAAGAAAGAAGAGAATAAACACACACACACTAGCACGTTCGTACTTGGGTTTGATATATTCTTGACTATTTGTAGCAGGTCCTCAAACCTGAAGAAGTGCAGCCTGCTGCACGAAAGTCTCGTTCTTTCGCAAATTAAACTGTTTAATGCTCTCAACCGTTTCCTCTTTACTTGTGAATTGTTATCGCCGGAAACTTGCACATTGTTTTTTCACGTTCTACGATATTTTATACTGACGAGTTCCGAATAAAAGACAGATGCAAGTTTTCACATTTGTAATCCCTTCAGTAATCATCCTAGTGAACCAGCTCTGGACCAGCTGAGTTGGACTACGTCCGAACCCCACCGGTTCGTAATACATTTTCAGGATAATCGATCTTCTTCGTGTTTAATCCCGTCGAAATGTTTATGTGACAGAGCAGACAAGGACCAGGGATGGAAAGGTCACACGAACACGGATACTAGAAACTGAAGTTTATTGACAAACATTGCCGCTTTAAATACCAAGGAAAGGAAAAAAAAAAAAAACGTCAGTCATATCTAGCTTCCTTTTAGATAAGTAATATCTTATACCAACTGCCCTCTGCCCTTATACAACTAGCATAGATATGACCCTGCTGAATTGCTGAAGTCACTAACAGACGCTAAGCTGCTAAACACTCGGTAGAAAAATCAAAAGTGAGTTCACACGGTATTCGATATGTCGAGGGAAAAACAATGATAAAGAACGAAATCACTTACTCCGAGTGAGGCTAACCATTACGGCCAATAAACTCGGGTATATGCACTGAAATACCCACTGAAAAATGGGGGAAACTAAACTGGAAACGTGGGGAAAGTATAGCTCAGGAACACATCCGTCACACAGCAGCGTAAACGGCGATGAAGTTTTGGTCTCTGGCAACACTGAAACCACTTGCCAAACACCTCTAGCGGCCATCTTGAAACCTTGACCGAGTTAGATTTTCCCGAATTTCCCACGCATCTTTCAAACCCGCTGTGAGCATCTCGCGATCATGCGTATTAAATCATATCGAACACACAGGAAGCTTGCATAGGACGCCGCATTTTAATACCCGTCCAGCGCACACAGACACGTCTCTCCAATGGTCAGCGCATAGATCAATGTTTGCCACAGTGCGAGCGAGTTCTTCTGAGGCTTTTCGAGTAAATTAAAACTTCAATTCGATGCCCGTCTAGACGCGTGAAAGCCTTGCTGTCCGGAAAGACGTGTCGTATTATGTTGGCCCTGCATAGAAATGCGACGGACCGGTCGCTTCTGGAAGAATCCCCGAGAAGGTTTAATCGGATTCCGTAGGGATTTTCTGTCTGGAAGGTGGCGTTACGATTTCAGGTGTTGTGGAAGATAAACGCAACTCGGGTGAAATGTGCCGGATTATCGGACCTGCATCATGCGAGCCATCTTCCGATGGTGAGCGTACATTGGGGTACTCTAAGGTGGTGGTGGTGGTGGTGGTGGTGATGGTCGTGATGGAACTGTTTGCCGTAGTCGGCCACGCAGAGGCAGGCAACGTCACCTCTATCGCAATAGGGGAATGTGCGTCCTGGGTCGACTTCACAGGGAACTGGTGCCGACATTTGTCTTAAAGCGTCCGAGGAAGACCCAGGGAAAACTCCAGACAGCACAGCCAGAGCAGGGATTCGAACCCGGGTCACCCTCCAGTCTCGGCGTGGAACGCCGTCACCGTATGCACTCTAAGGTGGTGGTGGTGGTGGTGGTGGTGGCGAAAAGGCTCGCCGTGGACGGCCTCACAGGTGTGGGAAACGTCACGACTGACGCCCTGGGGAATGTGCGTCCTGGGCCGACTTCTAAGGGAACTGTACCGACATGTACACTCTAAGATGGTGATGGTGGTGATAGTGAAAGGGCTCGCCGTTGTCAGCCTCACAGGTATGCACTCCAAAACTTCACCACCAGCAGAATGGCCGAGCGGGTTAAGACGTCCCACTCGTGGGCGGTAGCCAAGGTCGTGCTGAAGACGGGGAGGTTGTGGGTTCGAATCCTACCACCGGCTGTGCTGTCTGATGTTTTCCCCGGGTTTTCCGAAGACTTTCCAGACGAATGTCCGCACAGTTCCCCCTGAAGTCGGCCCAGGACGCATACTAACCCCATTGTCCCCCACTCTTTCCTGCTGTCGTCTCTCCATCTGTCCACATCTGTACGGCGCTCACAGCCACAGTTGCTTCGCGGCGCTAACACGGAATAAAAAAAAGAGAAAAACTTCACCGCATAACAGGCTCCTTGCCAATCATCGTTCGGCTGTTGGAAATGGAAGGAGCACGACTTTTTGTGACTCTCTGCATTTGTATTAGTGGTCACAGAAAGGCGTACGCCTCGCTCTCTCGTGAAATGAGAAGTGGTACACGGTGTCATTATGTCATTACTGATGTCATTGTGTCATTACTGAACCCACTGTGTAAATCAATAGCACGCTCAAGTCGATCGTTACTGGTTGTTACTTGTTGCTCTTCATGACCTGTTTCGTTTAGTTTTTGTTTTTCAAGTTGTTGACGCCAATGTATTATGGATGACTTGATGTGTACAACATTCTGTTTCTGTTTGTCTGTTTTTCTTTCTTAGCTTATTCCAACTGCTGCACTGCAACCGGGTGCCCGGCCTTAGTCAAGTAGCTAGGCTGCTTTTCGCCGGACACTCGGCGTTCATGTTACGTATGAACGAAATAAATAAACTATCCATGGTTGGCCCTATGCATGTTGTGTGTGTTTTAGACCGTGTCTCGTGACCGTGCATTCCCTATACCTTTACCATAAAGCAACGTGATTCAAACCTGCACGATCCCTCGAGGGATTCGTTCGCGATGAAATCACTTGGTCCATTTTGCACACCGTAATAAGTTCACGTAATAATGGTGACGTTAGCCAGTTCCCACATGAACAACCCGCACTCAGAGTGCTATCTTTCTGTCTTCTGGTTGTCGAAAACGGGAGGCGTACGCCTTGTCAGAATGTTTCAAAATGTTACAAAAAATAGCCTACGCCCCTCGTCCCCAGCAAATAAAAAAATCAACCTTTTCCTCGCCACAGGGAGCCATCTTCTGCGGGGCGACAAGAATGACCACCAGATCTTTCTTTATTTCCGGGGTCATTTCCTCGCGTTGTATTGGCTCGATCCTTTTTCCGAAAACGACGGCTGCGTCAGCGCAGAAAAAGTACTATAGGAGTTTTCATTGCGCCTGTGCGCAATTACAAAGTAATTAATCAAGTAAGTAAGTAAGTAATTCTCGTAATTAAAAAGTTTTTAGTCAAAATTAAATAGGGCAACGTCCCAGGAGGTCGCTAGTGCGTTCATAAGGTGTCCCAATTGGCCTAGAATATAGCGCCGTTTATTTTAATGAAGAAAAACAAAAAGAATAGAGCTTGATGAATGAAGCGGGATTTCTATTTCCTATCTGTGACTTCTCTGCTCTTTAGAGGAAGATGAGCACACATTTCGGTGGGGGTAAGACAGCAATAGAAAAAGAATACGAAAATCACGTACACGCATGCGCCCCAAGCGCGCACCACAAACGAGTAAAGTTCTCTCTGAATGCACCCGACTTGTCCCATACCACGAAAAGAAAGAAAAGAGACTCTCATCATCCTGACACATTCACTGTAGTATTTTGCCTTCAAAATGTCGTCAGGCTAGCTTCGCCACCCTATATGTGTGTTCATCAGTGCGTAGACAGATCTTTGATGGAGTGCATCGAGTACGGAGTTTGTTTCGCGATGATCGCGATGGATAACCCGAAGCTGGGTAGATGACACCGTATAAAGAAAGATGCGGGCGCATATAAATATAAAAGAATCCCATTCGTGCATGGAAATATATAACGCATAAAAGTGGAGTGTAAAAAAGTATGAGTGAAGCTTTGAGTGGCATTTAATCAGCGTATGCATCAATACGGATGGCTACGATGGCCTTGGTGATCAAGGGGTATTTATTTAGATTATTTGTCTGCGGGTTTTTGGTGATGAGACATGCGTTGTCGGACGAAGGGGGAATATTGGTTCACAAGTTGGTGATTGATCTGTGTGCGCTATTTTGATGTACGTCTTCTTCTCTTCCTGTGTTCCTTTCTCTCTCTCTCTCTGTATGTGAATACTGATGGGCACGTACGCATACATGAGACACTTTTTAGATTTTCGTTCGCGAGTTTTTGTCCTGTTCGGTCTTTTCTCTCGAGCAACTTTGCCGACATCATGTAGGCAGAGCGCCATTTCAATTCAACGTTAATCTACTCTGAACTTTTCTTTATTGACGCTAAACTCCCTCTGCAAGTGGACCGTCATGATTTGGATATTGATGATTATGATTTAGTTCATCATCGTCCTTGAGAGATGCACTCCCGCTTTTTTTCTCTCTCGCGCGCGCGCGTGCGTGAAATGTAAAATGTAATTACGTAGAGACCAACCGCCACGTGCTTCTTGACTCTCGGATTGCAAGAATTTTTTGGAAATTAGTCCGGCAGCATCCGAACATCATTTGCCCGATGCCCTTCCTTCGTCGACAGTCGTGCCACCGGATTAGTGCACTCCTAACGGCGTGTGGGGGGTCCAAGTTCTGTGGGCAGCACGTCGCAAAGCTGTGGCACAGCGTCGGCGCAACATCCCTGTGCTCTTGCTGATACGGAAATTGCGACTCAGCGTTACCACCATCCTGCAGCAAGACTTCTTCACACTATAGGAGGGGATTGTCTCCGGCGTCCGTGGCGCGATCACACTTACATTCACATTCAGGGTGCCTACGTTAGTATCGCTGGTGCACCTCCATAAACCTATAGAGGACCCCCCTTCATATGTGCATAGCCCAAGTCGTGCAATCGTATGCACATAGTTATAGGGAGTTTTCATCTACGTCACATTGTGACGTGGCAGTGACGTGGCATGCTCGTAAGCTCCTCGCACTGGTGGTCACTTTTCTTTTTGTTATTTTTTTTTATTCTAATAAACATATCCCCCCTCCCCCCGTCACTTTTCGTGCTAGCGTCATTGAAAGACGACAAACTGCGCTATTTTTCAATGCGACAACCATAGTTTTCGTAAAAGAAAATGTGAGAACGACATTGACATAGCGTCTTTGGGATAAAAGAAAAGTACGGACGCGACCGGATTTCAAAACACCATTCAAGGCTTCGTTTTCGAGCAGATGCTAAATAATCTCGGCAGCTGCGCCGAAAAAGTGACCACCATGCCGGCCAAACGCGTTCGTTTGACGTCATGTGGAAACACCGTATATAGCTCGTGAATTTCTCATCCTAATGAATTCTACATAGCGTAATGGTATTGACGTTGGATAAATCCCCTCAAACGAAAAGAAAAAAAAAAAGAATGCCACCTGTCGAGGAAACCGTCAGGTAATTTCGTACCAGTTTTTGACTGGCTTTGTCTTCTTCCTCGAACACCTGTTTCTCCTATTTCGTTTTAGGCGGAGGGATCCTGAATCACGTTTAAATATATGCCATGAAAGAGCAGCACATTTTTCACGAACGAACTCAATTATGCTGTGCGCCGTCTGCTGATTGTGCAGTGTATTTGATCTTCCGGATTTCGCCCTTGAGCCGTTGTTTCTGTTTCACGCCTTCTGTGCTAAAGGGGATGAGACCATGAGACGCAGGGAACAATGGTACCATTGTTCGCGTTAGAGTGCTCTAGATTATTTTTACATGTATGGGTTTTCTTACAAAACAACTTCATAGATACTCCGCAGCAGTCAATTCTCTCTTGCTCCTGACTCTTGGATGGAATGAAAAAAAACTGACATTAATTCAAACGGATCACCGAAGTTTTTGTATGCTGATATACACGGCGACGCGTCGTGGCGACCGGCGGCTGGAGTTTAGTGCCCGATTACGTCAATGACGACGTCACCAAATAGTACGCCAGTGATTGGGCGACGCTCGTTTCTGCAAGGGGTGTACGCGGAAATAAATGCTTAAAAATAAAACGTTCAAAATTCTCACTTGATAATACATCCGTGGACATCCACTTTCCGAAATAAATCGCTGAAAAATGCACGCCCTCAAAATAAACACTGCCAAGATAAATTATAGGTAAGCCACGGGAGGGAATGTGCCAGCATAAGGACTACGTAACGTTTTATTTTAAAACAACGCACAATTCGGCCGTTTTTTTATGAATATTTCTACCATTATTAATGATATGCCTTCTAATAAGAGCTGGAAAATTTGACATTTCCAGCTTAAAAGTACAGAAGATGACACGCGTATGAATACAGGAATAACAAGCGTCCACGGTACACGCACCCTTGAGCCTGGTTGTGCTGTGAACGAGGCTAAACCTGAAGACGTGCTTTCGGCGGCTTCTCATTGGAGGCTATAGACCTATATTTCTCCGGGTCAGGCGGCGCGAGCCAGCAGCAACATCAGCGCCCCAACATATGCAACACGCGGGACTTCAGCAGACGACGCGGCACTTTGAAATACATGCTCTCGAGTCGTTCGCACTTTGCAAGGTGCACCGCTTCTTCTGTGGGTTTCCTGCAGGTTTCAAAGCTTTCTTTGGCGCCATGACTCTTGAAACGCCACGCAGAATCCGCTGATGGAACTCCCCACTTTTGGATTCGTGCGACCGCTGGGGCCCGAAATGGCGCTGTGCAAACTTCGCTGCGACAGACAAATGGACGACCGCATTCGGTACAGCAAAGTAGTCACGTTCTCAGGCGAATGCCCACAAGACCCACACCAAGTGTGACAGCCGTACCATTTTCCGAGGCGGATGTAGGGAGCTTCGGCCGTCCACCAATCAGAGATGACTTATTTTGAAAGACTTATTTTGAACAGTTGATTTCATGAAGTGTATTTCTACGCGTGGATATTTTGCCACCATAGGTACTGACAGAGTTTATTTTTGAAAAGTTATTTTGAAAAGTAGATTTTTACATCTGTTTTTAATGTTTCATTTTTCAGTTACTTATTTCGGCGTCATCCCTGATGCTTCGCACAAACTGAGCGTAAGAGACACCAGGCACAATGCGTGTCAGAGGCACCAGGCACAATGCGTGTCGCATCGAGAAGTGTGAGGAGGAACAGGAGTTGAAGTTGAGCACAAGTTGAGCAGGAACGTCGAGGAGTGGGGGCGACTTCAACCGCGTTGGGAAAAATTTGTGGTCTGCGAGTTTCTAGGCAAGAAGAAGAAGAAGAAAAAATAGTATGTACGCGAAATTTCATAGTCCTTTTAAGTGCCCCTTTTCTTGACGGCCACCCGTCAAAGATCTTTATTTCCGCACTTGTTATCGCTTTCAAGCAATGACCGCGATGCGCACACCAGAAATTTCTCTAGATTCTCTGGTGAAAAGAAGGGAATACGCGCAAACTTTCCGTATCGTTCGGCAGGTCCCATGAAAGGCAATCTCCGACGCGGCGTTTGACAAAGGACCACGGAATGACATTGGGGGGGCCTGCTTTATCAACGTTCAACGGCCCTTTCATTATTCGTCATCCCCCTTGAGAGATTGCGCAAGTCGATAAGGAATTCAATGCCGGAAATCAAGTCTTCAAATGGCAGGATGGCTGCAAATGGTGGCCGCCGCTATCAGCGTTTGGAAAGTTTATCCCTCGCTGAATATATCATGAGCATGTCATGCAGTACAACTTTAATGCCTTTTAGAACCGGACAGAGCGCATCGATCAATGTGCCAGTGCTAACTAAATGATAGTTCCAGGATGCAAGCGCCTGCAGATCAAGGTATCGCTTGTCCTTCGTTCACTTAGTTTTGAGTTGCGTGCTAGACGTCGATATCAATTTTTAGATAGATCTGTTGCTTCACGATCTATACTTTCAAAGGTCTAAACAAATTCATACGCACGTCCTTCGAATGTTCATAATGGAAGGTTACAGACTGGTAAATTCCAAGGATTGGAAGAGACAAAGGTACAGCGAAGGAAACGAAGGAACAAGAGGATGTACAGCACCATATCAACATTTTCGTACAAAACTAATTACGGTTGAAAAGCATATGGCAACATTTTAGTTAGGAATTACTCATCAAGCTAACCAACCCATCTTGTTGCAACAGAAGCTTACTTCTCCACTCAGTCACTCGACGGCGGATGTCATTTTCGCTGGTTACCAATTTCGCGATCACGGGTACAAAATGCTACGCCTTGCCAATCCAATCCAAGACGTATGGCCGTTCTTTCTTAGCAGAAAGCGACCACAACGTCGCTCCTCTTCCTTTGAACATTCTACTACCACCACCACCACCATCACCACCACCACAACGGAAGCGAACAGAAACGGATAGAGGTAGAGCACAATAGCAACGATGCTTGCCATTCTTCGCTGACCGTATCAGTGCGGGACCCACATTTAGCGTGCGTGACCTCATGGGATTGTGGCAGGCCTGTTGTGCGTGACGAAGATCGCAGAACTCCATCGTCAGCAGGAAATAGACCCCACAAACTTACGTTTCTCTTGGAGTGGAAGAAGAAGAAGAAGAAGAAAGTAAAAACGACGCTGCTTTCAAAGTGGAACAAGGATCGCAGAACGTCTTTTTGTTCAGCTGATCTGGAAGTTTTCATTCGTGTACAACCTTTCCTTCGCGGTGCTCAGGAACGTGGTTTGCGGAGCCCAGAGAAAGTCTCTGCTATGTTTTCTGCGTCATGAACACAGCAAGGAAAAAAAAAAGAAATAAAAAGAGAGAGAGAGAGAAAGAGAAAGAAACAGATCCTAGTTTAAGTGTACTTGAACCCTGGTGAATTGTATGAGATAGATTTTGTTTTGTTCTATCTTCAAAGTAAAATGAAAAAAGCAGCAACATTTCTACCTTTGCAGTGTATGTCTTGTAGTATGTCTTCATTTTGTATGATCTACCTATTTTATTATTCTAGCAGCTGTGTCTTCTGTGTGGAACCCTTTGTATGCATTGTGACAGCGACACGTTTAGCAAAACAAGTTTCACGTTCCTTTCAAAGACACTAACAACAATAATAATACGTGGCCGTATGTTGCATGACAACTGCCCAAGCAGCACAACATCTTGGCCCAATATTGAACCAATATTGCCAATGCCGGCCCAATATTGGACCAGTATTGGGCCAAGATATTGCCAATATCGGTCCAATATTGCGCCAGTATTGCCAGTAGCGGTCCAATATTGGGCCAGTATTGCCAGTATCGGTCCAATATTGGGCCAAGACGTTGTGCTGCCAGGGTGTGATCATGGGTGGCTACACAGTGGCTCATCCACGGACTACATTTGCGCATGTGAAGTTTGTCTAACCTGCGCTAGACTCTCAGCACACAGTACACAGTGCTCGTGTTTAAGCAACTTGTACCGTGCCACAAAGTTGATCCTGTCCTCGGTCGAGTTCGGACCCGTACCTACCAGATCGGTAGGCGGACACATGCCATGTAATACATGTACTAGTGTACGAGAAAGCGCTTACAATTTAAAATAGTGGCTCTTGCCCCAGCATGCAGGCTATACTGTACAGCC
Source organism: Ornithodoros turicata (assembly GCF_037126465.1). Lineage (NCBI taxonomy): Eukaryota > Metazoa > Arthropoda > Arachnida > Ixodida > Argasidae > Ornithodoros > Ornithodoros turicata. The sequence goes on along the minus strand of NC_088203.1, from coordinate 101,552,900 downwards.
GAACTATAAAACACGTGCACTATTATCATCATCTCGAAATAAAGTTGTTGTTGAGGACATTGCACTACAACGCCACACTAAACACGCTGCAACCTTCTCTGTATTTAATTCGTATTTAAAAGGCAGCATACACCGAACATTACATCCACCGATACCGTTTCATTGACGGGTTTCAAGGAACTCGAGCTTTCAGAAAAATGCACAGTAAAGGACGATAGACAGCGCTAGACAAAGTTAGAAGTGACATGTAGCCTATATTTACTCTTGCCCATCTACTATACGCAAAGATTACACCGGCAGGTATCCATCCAAAAGAAAATACGACAGCTTGCATTACCATACTTCCACGACGCCAACACACTGAAACCAGCAAAGTTTACTCATCCCCAGAACATCATGTACATATAATGACACAGCAAGGGAAAAGAGGGAAAGAAATGTAAAAAAAGGTCACAAGGTACCTTCCTTTCCCTTTTTTCCCTTGCTGTGTCATTATATGTACACATGGTGTTCTTCTGATTAGTAAACTTTGCTGGTTCGAGTCGTGTGTTCGTGTCGTCCCTCTGTGTGCCCAGTCTCAGGCTTTTATATTATGGAGTTCATCCACCAGCTGAAGTGCATATACGCCATCTTGTCATTTGTTCCTTGCTCGAGAACTTACAATGGTATAAGGAAGAGCAGTACATCGGCAAAGTCGTTTAAGTATTTAAAACATAAATAAATATATAGATAAGTCACCGATGTTTATCGGGTCTTTCGTATTCCTAGGCCGTAGTCTCGTCTCCACGGGAGCCCAGATGACATCTGCGTTGTCCCAGTTATGACAACGTAACATCTGCTCCCTACGACTTACTCCGATCTTTATACCTCTGTACGGGAGTCGCTACGTGATGAGCCTCGACGAGACCTCGACGTCTTAATGAATAAAGGACAGATGGAAACATTTCTATAATTACACGTTAAAGATCCCCTAACCTTGGTAACGACAGAGGATGGGCCTTACAAGGTATGATTGCCTCATTCTGCGTCGACGGTGCTGCGAAGTCCGAATGTTCCTCAGAAAGGGGTACGTATTGAAACTCACATTAAACCGTATTTCGATTAGGTTTTTTTTTTTTTTTTCGCCCATGTCCTTGGACTGGTGACATAACGAGATCCAGAAAGAATTATTAGACATTATTGACGGAAATTTTCGGCGAAAAATTTTTGCAGATAGAAAATTACCTGCGCCTCCGCAGAACGTGTGAGCGACAGCGTCATCACCATCACTTCAGCAGGCCCATCATTATCATCATCGCGCCACGCATGCTGTGGAGTTCATTGGGCATCGTCGACGGATCAACATGATCTCTTAATTCGGTCCATTACCCAACCCGAAGCCCCAATAAACCTTTGTCTTGCCTTTCTTGAACTCGCCTGCTGATTCGATCCTTCATCTTAACATCTCGTCTGTCTAAACTGGGACGCCAGCAGGACCACTGCATTCACCACTACCGGTCTCGTCAACGCCCGGCGGGACCACGTTGCCTTCCCGTTTATGCCTGACAAACGCTGCGACTACATTGATATTATCCTGAAAAACTTTTTTTATCTACTAATACTGCTATGCCACAGATGCTTATACTGAAACACTCCAGGGCCTGTTTGCATCAAAGCTAAGTACCAGTAGCCTTGGTAGTACATTGACCACGCGCTCGCTGCTCGTGCTGGAGCGACGCCAAAGCTACTGAGGATGAGAGACTCGTACTTAACTTTTACGCAAACGATCCCTGGTTTTTGATCTAGCGTTAGAACAATTTGAAAACAGTTCACCGCCATTCAGAGCTAGACAAGCTTCACAAAACACTCCTCCACACCCTAAATTAGAGCAAAAGAAAGAAAAAAAGAAACATACCTAACGACAGAGAGAGACAGAGAAAACGAAGGAAAACAACTCTTGGTATTCCTCTCCGATGTCGGTATGAAACCCGAAACTTTCCTTCCAAATCGTTTTCGAGGCTCAGGGATAGCCAACATCCATGTGGCTGTACACCCATCTTCCACGCGTACTTCTCGATATATTCCTCGACTGAGAAGCGGATGCCTTTTTGCGTGCTGCTCGCACGGACAAGTGCTCCAGTTCCCTCCGGGCGCCCGTGTGAAAAAGTGCAGCCGACCAGAACGCATCTATATTTGACACCCATCCGAAAAGGGATCGACAAAAGATCCCGCCTCTACGGATGATGGCTGAATGGATTACGTGTTTTTCCAAGTCAAGCTTCGACTGCCATGTCACTGCCTCGTGCATTCTCTTCTATCCAAACTAGAGCGTCGGCATCGATTGTCTGACGCGACGGATTGGCGTTCGAAATAAACGAACGCGCGTTCGGTGCCAGCTAAGGACTGCTCAGCTATGGGTCGGCTATAGCTCGGTTATAGCTCGGCTATAGCTTGAGATTTCGCAATCGCCCTAAAGAGCGGAAAGTTCACACAAGCGTTGACGACCACAACTAAGTTGGGGTGGCCCATATCAATGCCGAGTACCAATATCATTAGATAGTTTTAGTACATCGTACGCTAACAGCACTGCGTACGTAAGGGATTGTGAAAGCGTTGGTGGTTCTGCGCAATGCGCGAAGCTCCATTTCTGTTATGGGCATGCGCAGAACACTCAACGCTATCCCCTACGTACGCAAAGCCGATAGCGTACGATGTACTAAAACTCTCTATTACCGAGAATAAAGTAATAAGTGAAGTAATCGAATCTATTATTCCGTCGCGTTCTTATGTGTCCATACCCTTGTGAAACACAAAGAGCCTACATGCTTTAGAACTTATCTTCCTCGACGTACACCGGTCCGCCACACCGGCAGGCTCGGAAATAGCACGCAAACACCCCCACCCCCACCACTCAAGTAAAACGGCGTGGTGAGTCAGGTGTGCGTGGATCGTTGACATCCTTCGATGCGCTGTTTGAATTTCCGCGCCGCTGAATTACCGACGGAGGACGTCGGAGTGTGGCAGCCAGTGTAACAATAGCAGTGTTGTACGTATCGCCGTTACAGTAATCGATACTTTTTCGGTATCGGAGTGCGTATCGGCGATACGTTTTAAAATCAGTACCAGAAAAGTATTTCCGTTACAAATTTATGGTAACGCGATCTCTGTATCGTTACCGATACATTTTAGCGCCTCCCCCCTTTTCTTCACCGACCATATTTCTCACTCTTATTCATTGTCAATGGACTTCCTAACAACCGACAAGAAGCCTGTGGACACACCTACGTGCTCCGCAACCGGAATTATGGAGTTATACGAAACACATGTTCACTGTTTTTCTTTGAAACTGGAGGAAATAACCGCGCGCTGTGTTAAAGAGAAGAACTGAGATTAGCGAACAGAGGTTAAGTTTTTCACAGTGCGCTCTGGATTCCACTATAAGCTGCCGTGTCCCACTGAGTCACGCTCACATATGGTGTGGCATTGTTAACTTCGGATAGGATTCCTTGGGCATCGGACTCCACGGTATGTATGGGCCTGACACTAACGTAATTGCCACACTGGCCTCTGTCAGCTGCCGGAGAGATCATGGCCTGTAAGGATCACTGAAGACGGCTTCGAGAACCAGCTATTGATAAAAGCACGGTCCGTACTAACCGTGATAAAAGTTTAGCAAAACCATGATAAAAGTAAAGCAAACTGTTGAGCCGTGTGTCTGTTTTGTGAGTGCGAGGATAAGAGGCGTAGTAACTTAGCAAGAAGGAGACGTACAAATGGGTTTGAAAGGAACGCAACTTGAAAAGTGGGTCTTTGAATGACTGTCTAAGAAGCGTGTGGGTATCTAAAGTGTGGCATTAAAGAGGTTTTCGGAACGCGCTCTAAAGAGAATGATTCAACTGCGCGGGTCTTGTACAGACGTCTCCAAAGCATAATCAGCAACGACCTTCCACCAGCCTTCCCTTCCCTCCAACCTCTCAACCGAGTTACGTGTGCCGCTGGGCTATATAGTCTGGGCAGGCAGATCGGTGGTCTACCCAACGTTAATACCCAACCCCACACAAAAAAATAAAATAATAAATAACTAAATAAAAGTAAAAACGTATGCCTCTGTTCCCACTCCTCATATTTCGCGTTCTTCGGTGAGTTTTTGCAAAGATATGTTTTGTTTCTCCGTTTTTCGTTGATTTGTGGAGGGGTAGAGGTAACGCTGCGGGTAGCGGTCTAATTGCCTGCTTCCTCGGGAGGACGAACAGAAGCACACAATGCTTATATTCTACAGAGAGTTGGACAGGCGCTTACGTGCAACGCAAAGGGCATTTCGCGTAGTGTGCACGCTGTAGATATTCACGACACTAGCCCTCCTCGCCACTCACGAGCAGAAACTAATTACACGCCATACTACTGCTTACACACTTACACTCGCACTTACCCGTTGGCGCCTCAACCGCCAATTAATTCATTCATAAAGCAACCCACACGTTGTATCGTGCGCCACCTGTCCAGAAACACGACCAACGCAAACTTTCATTTCCACGAGCCGGCCGAGTGGTACATGTCTACAGTCTACGTCGTGGAATCTATTAAAACGTGCCTCTCGTCGAGGCTGCCCCGTTAATATGAGTGGTAAGTGGTCCAGTTTGCTTCCTCAGCTAATTTCGCACCGCCATTCAGGTATTTGCACTGCGCAGGGGATGGACGGTAAATCTGCAGCGTCTGGAAGGTGTCCGCGAAGCCAGGGTTATTAACTTAGCAGTTCTCCCCTCGTGTGGTTACTAATCTGGTACAGGGGGGTCAGGTGTGTGCAGCGGACGACCCCGTGAGAATACCACGCGTGATATGGCTTTGTGTGAATATTAGCGAGTGATTGGCTCGGGAGACTGTTCGATGCATGCGTGCTGGCTGCTCTCGTTGAAATTAGATTATGTGCAGTGTTCACTCCGTGAAATTGGATGGACAACTCAAAGGATTGGTGCAGGTAGCTCGTCGACACGAGTTAGTAATCTGTAGGGATGCATTTAGTATGAGTTTATACTGGTGGATGTTGCTCCGTACTTTATCAGTTGCCGGGTGGAGTTCGCGTGTTTGGCCTGATTTGCATTCTTGAGGATATATCTCGCTTCAACTGGTTGACTGATTTGAGTTGTTGTTGTTGTTTATTACACAACAGCGACGATGGCCATACTGCGACAAGTACATCCCGCGCGTTGCTGGTAGCCAAGGCCATGCTGAAGACTGGGAGGTGACAGGTTCGAATCCTACCACCGGCTGTGCTGTCTGAGGTTTTCCCTGGTTCTTCCAGACGAATGTCGGCACAATTCCCCCTGAAGTCGGCCCAGTACGCATACTAACCCCTCTGCCCCCCGTTCCTTCCTGCTGTACTCTCTCCACACATCTGTACGCCGATCACAGTCACAGTTGCTTCGCGGCCTTAACACAGAATAAAAAAAAAGAAAGAAGGAAAACATGGTGTATGTGTATGCCCCTCCTTGTCCCTCATCTAGGGGCTTCGCCATCATGCGCACTTATTACCAATTCGCTTGCTCCTTAACTATCCTTTCATTGAGTGCGTATGCAGAAACAAGGTTTCGAGGATTTTTGACAAGAGTACTAAAATGGCAGATTGATTTTAGCAGCGTGATTTTTGAAAGCTTACAGTAACTCGCCTCGATGTATATTAACCTGCCTTACAACGACAGCGCATTAAAGAAAAAATCAGTATTTCTGACCTATGTACAATCACTCGATATGACTAGACGCTGCTGCAGAAACACCGGAAATCCCATATATGTATACTCCAACGATCACGGTGAATGGGACTGACGAAAAATGCTAGGTGACTGCCCTCACCAGCCATTTCGCACTCCCGAGGGAGGTGAGCTTACCAAGATTCGCAATACGCTCTAATGGACGCTACTGTCAACAGAGACACCTCTGCGCTATAGTGGCAGACAGGCCGTTCTCTAGCTATATTGCTGGGGACACGAAAAAGTGCAGCACATCAACCTCCAATCATGTCACGTCCTCGCCAAACAGCGACACACCTCGGCTAAATTGGCTCGCACGTGCCATACGACGATAGAAGATGAACGTGAATGGATATTGCCTCGCGCAAAGTTCTTCCCGATGATTTTTCGTTTCGTTGTTACTGTCTTTTGACAACCTATATTTCTGTACCTCATAATGGACGTATGTATCGCCTTTTGACTCCGAGCAACATTCTCCAGAATGCTCCAGAAGATGCGAAAAACGTCATAGTTTCTTGCTGTCACGTGATCACGAGCGCTGAACGTCCTGTCTTCAGGTACATTGCCAACACCACCTAGATAGTAAAAGCCTGCGCACTGCCTCCTCTCCCCCCTTCCCTATACGTGGACATATAAGGCCAGAATCCGTCCGCTACTGCGATTCGCCGTTTTGCGAATTCAAGAACCCGCAAATGATTGCAGCTCACCTGGAAACTGCAGACCTAAATATTTAGACAAAAAGTGCAAGACGCTTTCCAGAAAATCACTTTTGAGAAAGATTGAGACCGTTTTGCGCTTTATTTCCAAGTTTTCCCATTTAGTACGCGAGGAAGTTCAATCACAACTCGCAGACGACGCTGGTGGTCGTCCTCCATAGCCACGACCGCTGAAAGCACGTTCGTGATTGGCTACGGCAGTTGAAAGCACGATCCTGATTGGCTGACTCTTAATTGTTACGTCAAGTCGACGAGCGCGCGGGCTTTCTGTGTCTAGGTGGTGTTGACACTGCTAACCGAGGGGAATATCCTGCGACACAGCCCCAAGATATTCCGTAGCAGACGGTGGTGACGCAGCATCCTGCCATAGGCTTTACTATGACCTTGCAGTAACAGGGAACGAGTGGAGGTTTCATCGATGCTTCTGGTAAAATACTGACATTGACAGGTAAGATATTAACGACACGGTCTTGCATGTATGCATAACGAAATATGGAATCGGTGTGCGATTCACCCGACAAAGGAGTCATCAATATGTAGGTGGTGGTGGTGATGGTGATAGGGCTTGCCGTTGTCGGCCTCACGTATGTGGGCAACGTCACGACTCACGCCCTGGGGGAATGTGCGTCCTGGGCCGACTTCTAAGGGAACTGTGCCGACATATGTCTGAAAGCGTCTGAGGAAAACCCAGGAAAAACCCCAGACAGCACAGCCGGCACCGGGATTCGAACCCGGGTACCTCCCAGTCTCGACGTGACATGGCCAGCACCATCAATATGTAGTACATGATGACACGGTTTTCTGAAATCGCCGATCAGCGAATCCGCAGCCCGTGCTTCCTTGGTTACCCTCCGAAATGTTTTGTCAACATTGTGTTTACAGGTAGATCACATACCCTGCACATGTTTATTACTCGAAACGAATGGTTTTGCAACACCTGGAGACTTAGGATGAAATAAACAGCGGGTCGCTAATTTCAGACAACCGCGTCGCGAGTAGTACCATCGTACCGATGTGCTGCCTAATTCGCAGGAAAATCTCATTAGGGATTCGAATATATAGGAATCGCAAATCAAATCTACGTCTTCGTAATATCTCGGTGTGATGAATAATGGCATACCGTATTAGTGGTTAACTTCGCGGTGATAAAAATTCGCGAATTTGGGTGGAGGCACGTTTGGAGAATATTTCGCGAGACCTTAACTTCGCGGTGATAATAATTCGCCAATTTGGGTGGAGGCACGTTTGGAGAATATTTCGCGAGACCTTAATTTCGCGGTGATAATAATTCGCGAATTTGGGTCGAGGCACGTTTGGAGAATACTTGGCGAGACCTTAACTTCGCGGTGATAATAATTCGCCAATTTGGGTGGAGGCACGTTTGGAGAAGATTTCGCGAGACCTTAATTTCGCGGTAAGCTGACCCTGCACCACGAAGTTCTAGGGGTTGTCACTTACTTCCGCAGAAAAACAGCATTCGCGAAATTCGCGAAACTTACGTCATGGGGAAGATTACTTATTATACAGTATATGTAAATCACACTTGTTACTTGCGTTCTCTTCATGTGACATGTACTTGAATGTAAAATGAATTATACAAAAATTTGTTTTGATACTAAAAGTGTTAAAATTCTTACATCGGCCTTTTTGCTCGCTATAGACGACCCATACGTCATTGAAGTTCTCACCTTCCCCCTCCTCAGGGTTTCGTTCGCAGCATCTAGCGAGTGGCCACGCTGATAATGACGTCATTTACTCCTCTCATATCCCACGTGCACAACGCAACCACATTCCTAAATTTGGCAGATAGTAAAATCCACGTACACAGCACCTTGGCTTCACACACATAATCATAGCTGTCTTGCGACTTAAGACCACGAATTATTATTATTATTATTGTTGTTATAAATTTTATTTCATTAAGTACAATAATCCCGATCAACGCCGGCCCGTATAAGCTAATAAGCTCGTGGTCTGGGCATGGCAATCAGTACGAATATCTCATCATGTTAGCAACCAATAACTACTATACCCAACAGCGATAGTTTAACAATACCACAATTGGGATGAGCAATAATCAGCAGACACGGAGGAAGCTAGCAGGTGTACGAAAACATCATCCATAAAACATTGAGTTGAGCATTAATAGCTTCAAAGAAGTAATAGAGAGTATTAGCACATCGTACGCTATCCCGTTTGCGTACGTAAGGGATAGCGTTGATGGTTCTGCGCACGCCCATAACAGAAAGAGAGCTTCGCGCACCGCGCTAACTACGCGCGCTCACGCTATCACTTACGCACCCAATGGCAATAGCGTACGATAAATAGATTATATAAAACCTTACCATATGGACTACGCTCAGGAACGACAGAAAAGAGAAAGAGAAGGAGAGGAGAAAAACGGAAGCCCCCTTGCGGACTGAAATCGCACCTTTATGGCGGGTACTCTCTGATATGGCAATATCATCATCGCTGCGCGCGCGCTACCATTGTAACCCTACTCACGCATAACGTCTTCCCTTTTTCTTTGGCTCTTACGCCACATGTTTCTTCCGTGGATTAGATCATTACGTTTCGCCCAGATCTCCTCTCATTTTTCACCGAAAGAGATGGAAAGAAAGCGCACAAAGGAAACCTTCAACTAGCGTGAAAATGAGTCGGATCCGCTGGAGGCAGTTTCTCGTCTCTGGAGATGGGGCTTATAAGTTTTATATCCGTGCAATTTCTGTACGACCAGACATTTGTCCTCCTTGGGACGAATGGAGTGCTCCGGGATGTCGGTTCGGGTCAAGGTCGTTTCGCGGGAAGGGGAGGTGCCACGGTAATTATTTCTTCTTCGAGATACAATGATCCGACCTTTTAGTAACAGAAGAGTAACGTGTAACAACGTTCGACTTTTAACTATATTCCTTTCTATAGTAAGCGTACAGCACGGGAGTAAATGCAAACGATTTCGGAGGAAATTTATACCAATTTTATATTTTTGCAATTTGTTTATATTCCATGTTAGCTCCGACCAGCGGCATGGCCGAGTCAGTTAGGGCGTCGTGCTCGTTGGTGGTAGCCAGAGGTGGTGGGTTCGAATCCTGTCACCGGCTGTGCTGTCTGAGGTTTTCCGAAGACTTTCTCGACGAATGTCGACACAGTTCCCCCTGAAGTCGGCCCAGGACGCATACTAACCCCATACTAACGCAGAACGGTGAATCGGCAGTAGCGGCCGAATAGACGAGTTCAGAAAATCCCACAGTGCTTAGCGCCGCTTTGAACTGTGGGAGTTTACTAATACGAAAGAAACGGGTGGCCTCCAAACCGTTCCGATTTCTCCCCTACCGGTCCATTGTCCACGCCGTGTCAAGGTCAGCGAAAGCAAAATGTGAAGGATTATTCTTCGTTCCTCCGCTCAGCAAGCGCCCAGGATGCAATGCGCGCGCAAAGAGTACTGGGATTTTCTGAACTCGTCTAAAATCTGACTCTTAATGTCCACGTAGCGAAGAAGGGAGATGAGGTAATGAGCAGGCTTTATGTATCGACGTGGCGTTGGTTATGTGCGCCTGCACAAGTCTTATGGCACGTGGGACTTATACGACGCGGCCGACACGCCATACGCATTTGTATGATAGTGGAGACTCATCTCGAAGCTTACGCTGAAGGCCGCACGCGCGCTACAAAAGAAGAAAAGTCGTACCCTGGTGAAGCCCAAGACCACGCGCAACGTAAGATTCGCCCATTTACAAATATATCCCTCAGAAGTAGTACACTCTGCGACGGCCACACACTACATCCGCCCTCTATCCACAGGAGGGATAACGAGGAAGCAGTGTCAACACCGTGCCTGAATGTCCTCTATCTATTCCTATGCAAATCGTGACCCCGATTTGGCTCAAAAATATGCACGTGGTGTTTACGGAGGCGAAACTTCCAGAAACGTAAATAACTGACAGAAAAGCACTCTCCTTTCTTTTTCTTCGTGGCTCTCTCTGCGGATATCGTAGCCTATAAACACAGTGACAAAAAAAAAAAAAAAAAAGTCATCCTTCGAATGATACATATATGAATACGTGGCAGCGCCGTTTAATTTAAATATGCTAAAGAGCAGTGTTGGCCCGGGCCGTCGTTTGCATATTCAAATGGCTTATTGCCCTGCATCAGTGCAGAAGTGCGGGGGGGGGGGGGGGGGGCTTTGCGTGGAACGCACCCGGTTAGATCCCGGTTCCTTTATTTTCCCACCTTTTTACGCGAATGTTTGGGGTTAAAAGGCGCCTTGTGGTTTTGCCACATATGAGTCGAGGGGTCAAGTGGGCTTTTCAAAAGCGAGAAAAGTTTAATGCGGATGTTTCGGAGGAGCCGGGAGGCTCATGGAGAGATCCAGCTGCTGTGAGATATGAGGCGACGCTGGAATTAAACGAGAGATACGCGAGAAGATAACACGCGCGTGTTTCGCGTTCCGTGTAATTACAAGATGGACGCTTCTTCCGCGAGGCTGTCGAGCTTTTAGAGCACCCTGACAACGTTCTGCAATGACTATAGAGTTAATGTTATACAGTTTCGGAGCGATGTTTGTACTACGCGCACATGATAGCTATTGTATTATTGTATGTCAATAGAGAGTTTTAGTAGGTCGTACTCTATGGCCTTTGCGTACGTAAGGGATAGCGTTGATTGTTCTGCGCACGTCCAGAGAGCTTCGCGCAGTGCGCAGAACCACAAACGCCATCCTTTCCGTACGCAAAGGCGATAGCGGACGATGTACTAAAACTCTCTATTATCGGCACACCCATCAGCAGTGCGCTCATTTCAACTCCAAATTCCCGTCATGCAAAGTCCAAATTCCCTCCATATCATATTAACCCGTACGAAAATTCCGGAATCAAATTGGAATCCGGTCCTGATCCCGGATGGTTGAACCGGTTTGATTCCTAAATTGGGCAGGATCACTGATCAGCATATGATAAAATTGTGATAAAGCTTTATTCAAAATGTTATCAAATCCGGATCAAAATTGTACCGCCTCCTGACTAACCTTTGATCAAAACATGATTTAGATCACTGATCAGAAACTGATCGGCTCCCAATAAAATTTTGGCACAGATTCATTCAAAATTTGATCACATCTGGATTAGATGTGTCGTAACCCAGATCAAACTCTGTATTGTCCCCTGAATAGCTTTTGATCAAAACGTGACCTATTCCTGACCATTCCGTGTACAGATCCGAGCCGATATCGGATAATAGCCTGACTGAGTTCGTTTAAACCCTGGCCTCAACCCCAGGGTCATCCGTATGCCCAACGTGCGTTTCAAAAGAAGGAACAAATGTGTGAGTATATGAGTAGTAAAAAACACCTTTTGAACCGAAATCACCGCTAGGCATTGCCCTGAACCTGGGCACGGGCTATTCACGGATCTCCATACAACGAAATGAGTCCTCCCATGACTATACTCCTCATCGCTGTACACTTTGAGCAGAGAGATGGATACAACCTCTACTGGTGTTACTCTACATCTGGCATTTAGTTCGATTTGATGACAACACGCACTCTCTGCATGTGGCATGAATTCAATGGACTACCTTTAAATCCACTTGGTGGTGGTGGTGGTGATGGTGATGGTGAAAGGGCTCGCCGTTGTCGGCCTCACAGAGGTGGGCAACGTCACGACTGACGGGGAATGTGCGTCCTAGGCCGACTTCTAGGGGAACTGTGCCGACATATGTCTGTAAGTGTCTGAGGAAAACCCAGGAAAAACCACAGACAGCACAGCCGGCACCGGCATTCGAACGCGGGTACCTCCCAGTCTTGATGTGACATGGCCAGCGCGTTAACCAATGAGCCACGCGAACAGGAGAACTGGAGATAGAAGTACATTTACTTCTATCTCCTGTTCGGTTTCACTTCTATCTCATAGCTACCTTGATAGCTTTGTGGGGCCCACTAGCGTCGGCCTTGTAGGTCCGTCCATGATGTTGTGCATAGAGAGAAGAACAGAAGTAGAAGGAGTGAGAGAAGAGAAAACAGGAAGGAGAAGTTGAAAGAAGCCATTGAAACGAGTGTGGGTGCCCGAAGATCGTGACCGGAAAACGACCCAATTAAGATAGCGCATTTAAACGCGTTTGGCAGGATGCCAAATGATGCAGATATACGAGGTGGCTACCTCTGACAGTTTGTACAACATGGCTTCCATCTTGATTGTTTTCCCCATAGGGATTTGGAAGTTTTTGGTTGTAACTTTAGATTGCGACGTGGAATCGGTTTGAAATTTGCCACAACGAAACGTTCCAATTAGAGGAACGTACCAACACAGGAATTTTCCACCTGCATTGAGCAATACTGGTGAGTACGGCGCGCCGTGCAGGGTTAAACTTTGATAGGTAGCTACCCTGTATTTCCTCTTTCTCTTTCAATTACGAGATCCGGAGTAGCCGACCCTCTTCATTAGCGCCACACACTCTTTTTTTTTTCTTTTTTGACCAAACGAAATCAAGGAAAAGTTGGCTCTATCAAACGACAAAGCGCACTGAAGCTCATATTGTCCTAGACGTTTGTAAGCGTACAACAAATGTTCAAAGGCACCAGGGGCGCCACCATACTACAAATGCATAAATATATTATATATATATATATTATAAATGTGAACGTGTCACGGGCTTTCTTTCGTATACAGGGTACGTTCGAATGATCAACGTGTTGTTCGAAGTACGAACCCCACACGCGATGAGATTGCTTTCAAAGGGCTTACCGTGCACACGTTTGGAAGGAAGAAACACAGTCATTTATCGACGTTCGCTAACATTTCGAAAGCGATTCGAAGAAAAGAAATATATAAATACCCGTTTCGTAATGCGTAGTTACTCCCCATTCAAAGCACTCGCGTACCCAGGCACAGAGTTTGCTCATTATGAACGGGAACTCTATCCGCATGCACGTGAACTTGCATAGACTGTGTGTGTACATCATCCAACGCTCTAGGAAAACGCCGCCGGTAGTGCTGGCTTAAAGGGGCACGAAAACGCAAAAACAAGTTCATTTTAAATTACGTTACACCATGTTAACTTCGTACTTGTCATCATAATTCAAAACTTTGATTCCGTTCCGGAGCTACAATCGAAATTTTACCGGACTCTTTCTTGCTTCGGCGCTAAGCAGTGAACGTCGCTTAAGCTCGTGCATCGGCGTTTTTAGTCCATGCTGCGCGTGCACGCGTGTGCCACGCCATGGAGCAGTCCCGGTGAAAAACATTGTGCGCATTGCGAAGCGGACTGGCGTCTGTGCCCGAAGGACGTAAAGATAAACGTTGTCAGTGGAACATTCGCGAGGACTGTTGTGGGCTACAGTTCAGTGAATCCGTATCGAAAAATGCGGCAGTGCGCAATGATACCGCGCATATACGGAACACTATACGATCGTGGATTCCAAATCCACATGCCCACGATACCTCGATAGAAGTACCTCATTGATGAGCTCGAGTACATTCAGAACAAAGCTGTCCCTTTTATATATAACAATTATGACAGGGATAGAGTATCACAGATTTTAAAAAATGCAACTCATCCCTCTCTTAGAAAATCGAAGAAAAATACGAAGACTCTCATTCATGTATAAACTTTTCCATCATGGGTCTCATTATTTGCAAATGGCTCATCACTCCTCAAGCCGAGTTGATCATTTATGTAAACTGCAAGCAGCTTTTGGTTACACTAATTACTTTTATTACTCCCGAATGCAAACATCCATTCGTGAGTGGAATGCCCTCCCTGCGAATGTTGTAGCTTCAGCATCTCATGAACATTTTATTAAGCAGTGCGAAATGTTGTATTTGTTATGGTTTGTTTCTTAACTGTTTGCGAGCTATTTGTCTCATGTTCGTTTCTGTTACTATTTGTTCCCTCTTTTGTCTGTTAACCCCCCTCATGTAATGCCTCTTGGCTATTTGAGGTATATAAATAAATAAATAAATAAATAGGTATGTACGCGCTTCTCCTGCTCTGTCATCGCATGCCACCAATTTTTGCCTCCTGGTGATCCCATTCGTTGCCGTTAAAGACTGCTCTGTTTTCGTTGCGTTTTTCAACTAAACGGTAGCGCGGTGCGAACTAATCTTGTTTGCATTATACTAACTGAAACACGGACTCTCATTTGATCGAGAGCAAGTTGTTTTTGCATTTTGGTGCCCCTTTGATGTTTTCCCTGAGATTTTCGCAGACGCTTTCAGGCAGATGCTCCTACAGTTCCTTATGAACTCGGCGCGGGACGACACAACACACAATACAGCCGCCACATGCCAAACAATGATAAAATCCCAAATTACTATTTTTATTTGAACTGCCCCGGTTGTGGCCCAATCAGTCAATATATCGGTCAATATCCCAACAGCTTGCACTTGGACGATGCTTGCGGCTACAACAACAAGCACAATAACAACGACAAATACATGTTTTGAGTCTATCCACTATACTGGTGCGGAGAGACCACACCCATCACGCAACACACGATAATAATCGATAGCCCATTGTACATTGAACCCGCTTCCTCGGATTCCAGAGCAGGAGTACAAATAACAACCTTAAAAGTGCATAATTTATACGATGACTTCACGCACCCACGAAACTGGTTTGGAGGTAAGGCAAAGCCGCCCATTAGAATACTTTGCTCAGTGCATTAAGTGGAACTCACATTAGTATAACATTGTACATATCATCTTTCATTCATCCAGATCATGAATCTCACGTATACACATAAATTTCACACGCATGTATAAATATATGAAGGGGGCGTTGAACAAACTCGTTTATCCACTTCTTCCGTGCTCTGCGTATTATACGTATTATTCTACGTTTCCTTGCAACACTTTGAAATACGTTTCTCCCACCCATTTGCATTCTCAAACAACAACAACAACTTTATTTTAATGATGATTAATGGGGAGTTTCATCGCATTCCCGTTCACCTATTTAACCATATTTTTGCGAAGGAGGCGAGAGCTCGCACAACGTTACGCAATCGACACGTCCAATGCAGCTTCAACACGTTGCATTCCATCAGGTTGCAGACGTCATCGCCACCAAAGCAGCAAAGTTGTGCAAACAATCGAAATACAGCTGCGTTCTAGACCTTGGCCTGCAACGATTCTTTTCCACATTATCGTGACCTTTCGTAATGTGAGCAAGTATGAGTGGTGAGACATCGGTTAGAGCGGCGCATGTGCATGAGAGAGTGTGGACGATATTTGCTTCTGGCTCCGCACACGCACATAAAGAAACGATCAACGTCCGGTGTGGTATTGAATTGTCTCTGCACTTCATGGTTTGGAGCATTATGGTTTGCACTTGATGGTTCTCTGCACTTGATGCACTTCACGTCATGCTGCTCTGACCATTATATCTATTCGCCGACTTCATAACCTTCATTACCTTAGAGCGTCAAAGGAAAACCCAGGGGCGAGCATACAACAGTAGCAATACATGAAATGATTATGAATGCGGAAGGCTGCCACTTAATTTGTCTCTCATTAAGCCACATGCGCAGCCGATGCGGGGTTCAAATGCCGGCATCTGCCTGTGTTGTCTGGGGATATGCTTCATATTTTGTCAACTCCGTTTGCTGTTTATGTATTTACCTTCGCACGCGTGTGAAAGCGTGACCGCACCCTCGTTTGTCCACTGTTGCCAGGAAAGATAGAGAGAAGTGCAAAACGTGGCGTGCACTTGACAATGCATCGTTCGCAGCGCACACCTGCTTCAAGTTGCTACATGGGCTGTCAGCGTGGCGAACACCTGTAGAAGTGTCTTGGCGTTGTTGTTCATTGGGTGTGCGAGGCTTGGGTGAATATGGGCCACTAATGCTACTTTCCAATGTGCAGAAATGTTGTGTGCTTTGTTTGTTTTCTGAGGGGCGCCATGACTTGTACTTCTGAAACAGCAGTCTGTTATACGTCTTGGTGGTGTCACACGTCCGCTTCCGACAGGACAGGAATTGATGCTACTGTGCGGACGAGAAATTAAAAATAAATGAGAGTTTGGAATGAAAATAGCAAGTTGGCTAATGGAGACGAAAGAACGGGGATCATTTCGAACATCGCTGGTCGCGAAAACATGCTTGCTTACAGATTACGGCCTCTCAACTCAACCCATATTCCCGAACTCCATGACTGGTATAAGCATTTCAATAAAATCTATGGTTACATCACACGTAATACTCAACGGGAGAGGGGGTGGCTTTGAAGCAGAGTTGTACGTAACGCGTTACTAGTAATTGCGTTACTAGTAATCAATTACTCTTCTCAGTAATTTTTTAACGTAATCAATTCATTTTGTGAGCAAGTAATTTTTCAAGTAGTCTTATTAAAATTTTCAGTAATCAATTACTGAGTAATTGATTACTTTTTTAACCTTCTGTCAACAATGGCAACCATTTTCAGCAAGCCAATCTCTTCTTCTGTTCCACCACGAGTTCGACTGAAGCAATGACGCAGAGGCCACTGTGATGGTCATCTCTAGTCCACACGTGTTCCATGCACGCCACAGTAATATGATAATCCCTTAAAACCGCGACCTACTGGGGCAACAGTAAAATAGGTGACTGTATTGATAAATTGTGCGGGCTGAACATAACAGTCGTAACAAAACGAAGCTGATGTTTCGATGTTGTTTTAAATGTGTATATAAATCTGTAGTAAACTCGTGTATGTGTTTTGTGCGTTGTTTTCAAATGTATTTGTGAATTTCACCTATCATGTATGTTGGTGTCTCATTAGAATTTGCAACAAGAGCTGCATGTTTGCACACTGCAGGCTTGTTGGCTTTGCTATGGCCCACAATTTAAAAGTAACGGGAAAAGTGACGCGTTACATTTTTAATCGGTAACGTATTCCATTTCCGATGAAGTAATTTGTAACGGTAAAGAATTACTTTTCGAGCAGTAGTAACAGTAATTGTAATCAATTACTTTTTTCGAGTAATGTGTACAACTTTAGTAACGTGAGAAGGATCGATGGGAGTAGCGGAATTCGTACGGTGACGAGTCGATATCACCCCCATTTTTATTTCCCAATCCAGCCCCCAATATTCCAACCCTCGGTCATCTCGCACGTATAATGAGGCTTCCCGAACAGATGTTCCTCGGGACCAATGACAGAGATACATTCCGCGGTACGTGTTCGATCGAATCAACCGCAGCGAGAAGGAGAAGCATCACTTTCACAAGAACGAAGGCGAAGAAGCCCGAAGCGACGGAGAAGGATTGAGGGCTGCTCTTGGAATGCAAAGCCAGACGTAACCCTTTACTTTTACCGAGGAAGGAGTGAAAGCAGGTATGAGATTGCACGTGACGAGCCTGCTTCAGTGCGTCCGGATGCTTCCATGCATGTACGATGGATTAACCCAACAAGGAACACTTTATTCCTATAATGCTGAGGCGGCTTTTGAGAAATTCAGGTATTCTAGGGACGCTTCCTGCCTCAGTCTGACTGTTACGAACACCCATCTATCTTCTTTTTCTCCATGTCTCATCTATCAGATTTTACAATAATGAGAACGAATTAATGGCTCAGCCGAAAACAAGGTCTACTTGCCGCGGCATCTCTCTAATGACCGTGGATGTGGTGACCATCCTGTTCAACGGAATTCGTCCGCGGGAAAGAAAAAGAGAAAAAAATGACAAATTACAGGAGAGGAGGAACACTATTCCGCTGTAGGAACCAGCACTCAGAACCATAGCGATTGTCCGGCCCGGGAAAAAAAAAATCCAAGGCTGGTGCGCAAATATACCCCCTCGCCCCTATTTTTTCATGAAAACATTTAAGTGCGCATGGCACTTACTGTGCGTTATTAGGCACCGTGTGGGAAAGATTAGCCCTACTGCCTTATGGACACCCTGTGATTGCCTGTGAACCCTGTGATTACCTGAATGCCATGTGAACCGACTCTTTGGCTGTGCATTATCTGTTTTTACTTTAGTTTCTTTTTAAACTTTACCTTCTTATTTTTGAATAGCAAGCCGACCTTCGTCTGGCTGACCTTTCCGTTTTCATTTAATAGACTTTCATATCCCCTCCCCCCCCCCCCCCCTCTGAACTCCACCCACACTGTTCCATATTCCATTTTTCCATATTTATAGTATAAGGTTCTGGAAGTTTAAAATACGCACGCTCGAACAACAGTGTTGTCATAACCGCATAGCGGCTATGTCTGTTCATCACTTGCTTCTCATATTGCACGCTATGGAAAGGAAGAAGAAAGAGTTTGGAATAACCTTCCAAAAATAAAGACAGCGTGGACGTAGCGAGGGCCGCAGTCTAATTAGCGTTTATTTGTGGAACTCCGGAAGGTGCGATCATGTTCTCTGAAGATCAAAGCTATAAGAGCAGCATAGATATCGTTTTTGCGGGTGGCGTATACGCGTCCAGACGGGCATTCTCTCGAAGAGAACATGTAAATAGACTAATTACCCAAAATCAATGAACTCTTTAACAAGGGGCTTTCGAGCAGGGGGTATCCCGAAATGCCACCGTTAAGAATCCACCGTTTACAATCCCATATGCTCAAAATCCCAGATGGCGCTAGAGTAGCTACTATGGGCAGCCCCCCCAACGGCGTGATGAACTGTCAAAAAACACCTAAACTAACCTAACCGCTAAAAACTAACCTAACCTAACCAAAATCTGATAATTTTTGCTGCTCTGATGTGACCGCCATGCTAAGCCCCACACGGTCGCCAAAAACTGGCTTTTATTCGTGACAATGATTTCTACTGACATCAAAATCACGCAAAACTCCGAGGTTTGTCAGTAATATAATATGCATTATTCAACACTATCATTTCGCCATTCTTTAATTTAGAAATCTGGGATTTTAAACAGTGGAATTCTTAACCGTGGAATATCGTGGCATCCCCTTCGAGCAAAAGTGAAATGTGTTGGACAGTCCTCGTTAAAAGCCATTCTATAGCTTTTACAAACGCTGAAACTGCAGCGCGTACGTCTCCCATATACATTGCCGAATTTTGCTATGCAACTGAGTAGGAACCGAAACCACCCGGGGGCTTAGTCGCTTCATCGCCGTTACGGTCGTTACAAGCTAACCAGTGACGGGAAATTCAAAAAGGCGGGCGGGAAATTCAAAAATATGGGCACGTGGCACATGGCGCGTGATGTATACCGCGCCCTTCACGTATCGCGCGAAGAGCGCCGTGCACGCGTATATTACATGCCCTTCTCGACAAGTGCCCCGCCCCTCGTTAGCTCGTAACGCGTGTAAGCAATTAAGCCCCATGCCATATATAACTCACGTGCAAAGACGGCATATATGCTGCTCTCATACATTTTTAAAACAAATATGTTGCAGCAAACAAACAAAAACAAACAAACAAAAACGCATAAATCAAGTATACGTACAATAGTACGTAAGCTTCCTTTCGAACTTGTCTCCAGGTACTGACCGAATTTGCGCCATCAATCGCGTGAGGAACGTACTCTATAGTTCAGTTTCCTATAGCTGTCACTATAAGGGTGCGGCAGCTGCATTATGCGCACGACTCGAATGCAAACTGGACAAATATACGGAGTGTCATAGATAAGGTGTGTGATAGGCGTGGGCATACTGTGGAGCACGTCATCTCAAAATGTAAGGGTATCCAACCGTCAACATGTATGTGATGTATATATGTATCGTTAGGAAACAGTAATACTCTTGTCTGCAATGCATATTGCTGTAGTCACTGATTGTTACTTGTTTTATTCATTTTTGCTTGTGTCGGTCCAGCTGCCTTGTCAGGCTTCTGCCTTTAGCAGCTGGTCCACATTACTGTAACACCAGAAATGGAATAGTAATAATAATAAAAAAAAAGACATCGCGTAAGAGACTACATGCGAAACACTTGGTTTCTGGAACGACGGAGTCGATCGGTCAATTGCTTCTGAAAAGAAAAATGTGAAGATGCTGCCCCAACTAGTAACTTCCGTCGTAGTGGGTTCTAAATTATATAGAACACCAAAGGCTGGTATAGTGTAAGAATAAATTTGGCAATCAATTATAATTCCTACAGATACACGGGAAGGACGAACCACCTCCTATGGGTGGCGCAAGTTACCACCTGCTATAAAATGAAAAGCTACAGCATCCATTCCCCGGAACGCACCATAAGAGCACCTTGAAGAACATCCAACGTTTCGGTAAATCTTTCTAGTGACCAGTATGTGTGGGATGACAGATTCCAAAAGGAAGTACACGCAGGCTCCACATGCCATTCATCCGAGTTCCTTTACAGTTCGTATACAGAGGGTTGCTATGGATGTTTGAGTCAAACATGTATTGCAGAGACGAAAATAGGACTGATATATTGAGTGCGTGTGTGACATTCGATCTCAGCATTCGGTACAACAACAGCCCTCGGTGTTTTCAAAGCACATACGCGACAGCGCAGACTCAATCCTTTTCGTTCTTCGTTTAGGTTAGGAAAACGTTCCCCAGTTGATAAGTCTCCCAGTACAAACCTGATCTATTTATACAATCTATTTGTCGACGGCGTGGAGTATTGGAAGCTAGACAAATAAAAACCTCTCGTTGAAATGGGGAAAATTGCTGCGTATCAGACGAAAGGAGCAATATGAAATAAAGTGGAGTAGAGGGATTATCAAAGCAATACGATGTCCGCTTTTGAAGACTGTTTCGGCACGTGCAAGAATGAAGGGACGAAGACGATAACGGGTACATCAAGAAAAGGGGGATGCTAGCAGCCGATATACAAGGAGCAGCTCCGCCTATTGCTCCGCTTCGTGTTTCTAAGTTGGGTTCGCTTCTTAATGGCGGCCAATAGGTCCCCCATCATAATCCTCCATTTATGTGTGTGCGTGTGTGTGCGTGTGTGTGTGTGTGTGTGTGTGTGTGTGTGTGTGTGTGTGTGTGTGTGTGTGTGTGTGTGTGTGTGTGTGTGTGTGTGTGTGTGTGTGTGTGTTGCGTTCTCTAATTACCAGTGTTTTATGGTAATCAAGGTACATCTTGTAAGCTTATTCTCAATTCGTTAGTGTCTGAATCACCTCGTCCCATCGCCATTGTAGTTGTTGTTTCGTTAGCGTTTTGCAAAAGCTGTCCAGCGTTCACGGGTGCATCTTATAAGCTTATTCTCATATTCCGCGAAGGTATAGGGTTGTAATGCGTTAGTGTTTTGCAAAGGCTGTCCGAAGTTCACGCGTGCTGACTGGGCCCGCCTCAGTCTCCCTTTATCTCCCAAATGACTCACAACAGTCATACTTCTCGGATTACTAATGTAAAGCATACCGCATGCACTTTATATATCGCATTGCATTCTCGAAAGACCGCAAACGTCGAAAGCAATTACGCTAGGCTAGTCAAAAGAAAATAAAAAGCGAGAAAGGGAAAATAGCGACAAATAGCCACTTTGTTGCGCCGAAATATTCCCCAATGCATGGATTTGAACGTACAGCTCCTTCGATGACACACCACGCAGAAGAAAGGGACATAACTTGATACGTGTGTATGTGAATGATCCTCTACCGGTCACCCTCCACACTTCTTATGTCACTCCCTGCAAAAAAACGTGCACACTCTATGGGCGTCTGTTCATGAACTTGCGTACTTGGTTTCAGTGAACTCCGGAAGCTCCGTACAGCAGGCGGGGATGGCCACGAAAAAAAAAAAAAAAAAGGAACAAGAAAACACGAAACGGAATCCTCCGAAAACGTTTCCACTTGTGACGCAATTTCCTTCTCCGAAAGCTGCGTGACGAACACATGTGAAGAAAAGCTTCCGACGCTCATTCCATACAGTGTACATATCGGTTGCGTGTTCAGTACACAGCTTACAGTGCTTGCCAGTTAAGGGTAATTACATGTTACTCTCAAGTATATACATGAGAAACGCATCAGGAAGTGGGTGTGTTGGAGCGCGACGTTTCGGGAAATTTATTTTCCCCAGTAGCTTTGGTTTAGTGGCTAACATAGTGTGGGGTTCCGAGGAACATGGAATTTTGGAAAGCGCTAGGGCAGCGACGACGGACGTAGAATGCCGCACTCTGGATGAGAAACACGGATGAACACACACACGCACATACACGGAGCATACGAAGGAAATCAATAAGGTATCTAGCTGTATTTATCCAAATCAATGAATTTATCAATAACTCAATGAATTCACTCGTGTTTTCTTGATTATTAACTGAGATGGAACTTGACACAACATATTGCGTCCGGCGTTTATTTTTTGTCAACAGGGTGTCTCATGTGTCTGGCAAACATGAGCCTTGCCAAGTTGCTTTTAGCTGTTTCTTTATTTTTTTCACAACGTGATTTCATTTATTGATTTACTTTTTTTATAACGTACAGCTCCCGTCAACCTTAATAATAACACTGAAAAAAAAAAAAGAGTCTCAATACCGATTACAGCAACCCTTGTGGCCATGAGGAAATCTTAATTGAACAAAATTATTGTTAGTTTAACGCAAGGATTTTGTTCAATTAACATTCCCCCAGTGCCCCCAGGGTGGCTGTTATCACGCTCGCAAATGAGATACAATTTTTTCCAGTGTTGTTATTAAGGTTGACGGGAGCTGTACCTTCAATGTAACCAGCACGACCTACTAGATTATAACGACCATGTCGTAGGCACCCCTTTCAAGCGCCGCATTTTTGGAAGATAGCGGTGGCGCTTGTCATCGTCCCAATTATTGCTTCGTCAACTTCTACATCACTTTATACTTCAGCTTACCTTAGTATTTCTGTACAAGCGGTGGACGTTCCACAGATGTTTCATTCTTAGGTTGATTATCATCATCATTCTGCGCGTTTTCATAGGAGCTATCGCTGTCATCTGCTACGGTAGTCGTACATACGCTTCTGCGCGTTCAGAATTCAAATTTCCATCGTCCAATCGCGGCGTGCCGATGAGTAGCGCCCCTAGCGGATCGTGCGGACGGGCTCCTCATAGGGGTTGCTGATTGTGACATGGTCGTTATAATCTAGTAGGTCGTGGTAACCAGACAGACTGAACTAAGCGACAGCACGTGCGTGCCTGCAGAAAGAAACAAACGTAATAAAATGGGCATCGAAGTACAACCGCAATATGCAACGATAATCTAAAAGTAATCTAAAAATGTATGTCCCTCAGTAATCATGCTTCCTTCCTGACACTTTGTTTTACAATAAACGAGAGTATGACGTCATTATGACGCCACCTCGTTATTGTCTTTCCTGTTTTTACTCCCAATTACTGCTCAGAAGTTTGGAACCAGGAGTAAGTTCTGCGAGCACTTCGTTCTTCTGTTACAGCCTGTTTAGAGCCGCCATTTTCAAACTTAAAAAGAGAAAAAAGAACAAATTTGACATCAAATTCATCGTCCTCTAATCAAGATTTAACTCTTGCCTTTGTAAAAAAAAAAAAAAAAAAGCGCGACCAAAAGTTTATTTCATTCACTGATTACACAGTCACTTATCCAACCAAGCCGTATTGCCGCGAAATATCTTGCCGCTCGATGCAACAAGATCCCCAACTTCACTGGCATCGCCTCGGGACACGCCGAAGCAAGGCATTGTTACAACACCTGAGCCTTCGCGGTAACTCAATTTCAATATACTTCTCGTAACAAGTACGTACACGTCTTCTGATTGCAGACTCTCCTCCCAGAAGAAGGCAGAAAGTGTTCGAAAGTCCCCGCGAGAAGTCAGTAATTTGCGTGCAAGAAACGATGCGCACGGTTATTCCATTATTGGCAAAGTCGGCACGAAGACAGTCCCATTAGAAAAGGCTTCTGTTATTGACTCGCAAATTAGGCTGTTCTGTCGTGACGTATTTCTAATACCGCCCACGTATAACTTAAGTGAAGGTCCCCGAACAGAAGAGCTGTTTCTCCGGTGCTATATACGCTGAGCTTCGCTAAGAGCTCGGAGAATATCAGGAACCTCAGCGAGCGATTAATCAGACCTTGCGCTTGGCACGCGGGTAATTTGAGGTGGGAATGCTGTGGATAGAAGGGCCGAGGATGGCATAGACGAAGGCCAGCTGGTGAACGAGGTCCGCGGAGAACACAGCCCGAGCTTGGGAAGAAAAAATTTGGGAGTCGAACTGCGGCAGTGAGATTACAGTTGTGCACGGTGTGTAGATGTTGTATGCAAAACTTAACTAAGCAGATCCCATACCAATACAACCTTAGTCTATAGGCTCACAGAAAATACGGCACAACACGACCAACTCGGGTTTTGTATTGCGTTGTAGAGTGTTCCGCGGGGATGCCACACACCCGCCATACACTCAAGGAATCGCTTGTGGAAAAATCACAATATTCTCCTGGTCACTCGTAATGGGCAACATTATTATGAGGTCGCGTGACTAGGTTTACAACAATTAGTTGTCGAACTACCACGCTTTCTCATTCCTAGGCAACGTCATGAACCACTGAACAGCATTATTCTGTTTGTTCGCATGGATCCAGACAGCTGCTTTCAGAATCAGGAGGAATGCACGTTTTGCCTGTGAAGCGTCCTTGAATGGCGCGTTCTTACGTAGCCGCAATGAAAGTACTTCCCAACGGGGCAATGCATGCGGTCCACGGTCTATTTGCACTTTGCACTCCCCGACGAACTCACGCACCCTCTACGCATCTCCGCCGTTAATCCTCCACCAGCCTTTTTTTTTCTTTCTTTTTTGCTATGGTCATGACGACGCCCATTTCTTTGTGGCCAACAACGTCGAGCCGATCCTGCCATTAGCCCCAACCACCACCACCACCACAACCACGGTCGATTTAAGCGCCGGTATTTCTAGGTGGCAAGAGTACCGGTTTCCGACAGGTACCACACAGTGCAGGTCTCCAACAGCCCCACGTGACAACACATATCATGCGCCGATAGGTGACAAAAGAAAGGTAGAGAGACAATACCTTGCAAGAATTGAAATGGCTGTTCCAGCACACACCGGGAGAGCCTACGGTGCCATTAGTACCCGAGTCGACCTTGGATTTCGCAATCGACGCATCAATCAAAACGGTTGTGCCAAGTGCCGTGGTACTGCTCCGTAGCCACGTATATTTATGTGCAAAGCTCTTAGTTGTGCTGGTTGACTGCGTATCCCTCTTAAACAGGTTGCGTGTGAAGAGCTCGTTTCTGCATGCTGACGTCCGCGTAGACACAAAGTATTAGTGCCGGAACGGTTCCCGACATACTTCTCAACTCGCATTTCTTTCATGCTGTTCCTTTTTAGTCTCGCCACAGTTACTGTTCTGTATAGGTTTTTTAAACGAAATATAACACAGGTGCCGATCGAGCAAGCGTGCAATTACTGACCGCCCATTGGATCGCTAATCTGTCGGTTTATTGATCCCAAGGTTGCAAGTTCGAACCCAACCGAGGGTGCCAGCAACGGCACGGCTACGTGCCACTGTACAAATTGATTAGGGACACACAGAACACTCAGGCGGTCAAAACAACTTATTCGCTCGAATGATTACGAATTGTCGTTGCTATTGCTAAATTACACAAACGCGAAGTTTCATGATTCTTATTATTGCTTGGTGTCGCCACGCATATATAAGGCTGACTCACCTTACGTGGAAATGTACTCCGAATTAATTAGGCACGATGCTAGTACCAAAACCAATCATTATCGTCAGTGATCATATAGCAGCGACGCTCGAATTTCGATATATTATCCTTACACGCCAGTGACAAGAAACCACGTACTGAAACAGTAGTTTCATTCGCGCCTTTATTGTTGTTTTAATTTTTCTTACACGTAAGAATAGGTATACGAAACTCTAAATTCGTCAAATGACGTAAGAGACGCGGAAATCGCCGTATTTCAATTAACAAATGCTTCCCTCCTACGTTGCCTACGATGAAAGATATCGCCTATGAGGAGAACCGTATACCCCTCAGCTTCCCAGGAGGAAGAACGTCTAATAAATTAGAAGATGAAAGATGTACCACGTCGTGGACTAACGGTACAAAGGGGGTTTTGATCTAGAGCATCTAATACGGGACTGCTGGAGGGAGAAACGTTTTAGACAGATGAAATATCGTTTCGTTTTCGGTAATATCCAAAGTGAAATCGCGTGCCGAATCACCGTTTTTTGTTTCTTATTCTGTTCTTATGCGTAGAAGTGATACTTCAAAGTGATACACGTTAAGTTCGCGTTCTGCTGTTAAGCACTTAGAGCAGGCAAGAGGAGACTCATTGGTGGGGGCTGTTAAGGGGAGCAACTTCCACAACGAAAGTTGTACGATTAAAATAGCCTCGTCGCGTGCTGACTAAAATGACATCAAATATGATGTCCAAATCCCACCGCGATCCGAGCAAATAGTTAGCGAATTCAAAGGGAAAATGCACTTTCTCCGATGTCATGAAATTTATATAAAATTAACTGAGAGGCCTGCAATGAAAAAAACTCCATGCGGACAGGGACCAAGTGGATATCTTTTAAACAGCCAAGTCTACGTACGTATTGGGGCATGTGAGCTGTTTTCAGGAAAATCGCGCAGGAATGGTCCTGATGTTAAATCACCCATCTATGGTATTTCGTGACCCGACACGATTCAGAATACTAAAGAAGACGATGCATTGAGTGCAAGCAATTAATACACTGAGTAATTAATTGAGTAATGCATTGATTAATTGAGTAATTAATGCACCGGGTGCAACTTCTCAGAGCACGTAAACGAACGAGTGAGGAGAACAGGGGGTTTAGTATGCGTCCTGGGCGGACTTCATGCTGAACTGCGCCGATATTGGTCTGGAAAGTCTGCCGGAAAATCGAGGGAACACATTTGACAGCAAAGCCGGTGCGGGGATTCAAACGCGCAGACCTCAGTAGACCTCAGAGTGGGAGGTGACCCATGTCCGAATCACAGAGTGCGTCCAGTCTTTTCCCTAGGTCTTCCTCGGGTGCTCTAATGTAAACGTCTGTACAGTTTCCCGTGAATTCAGCCCAAGCAGCATGTCATGTCCCAAATAATGGCATCACCAATACCAATAGAGACACGCTTCTGAGCCTACAGCCCCTCTTCCTCGCACATCACACGTGGATATCTATGATCGTCATAATTTCGTGATGATGATGATGATGGATAGAAAAAAAAAAGAGCAGATGAGTGACGACTAAATCGGACTGGCTGCATAATTTACTTCGTCTCATTCCCCAAGTCCTCAATTTGCAAACGCTTTTGCTGCAGTTATCAAAATAGAGTGTATGCTTCACATTGTTGCAAGCGGCACGCTGCATTCTACCGAGACGCCTCGCAAATACGTAAGATTCGAGCCCCCAGACAACGCGGAGAACTTTTTTGCTCTTCGAAATCAGTCGAGTACGTAGCCGCACCAGCTGGACGGCGTCTTCGGGCTGCGAAGAATGCTAAAAGTCAGCGCACTGCCGGCGAAGCTATGGAGCAGCAGGAAATCATAGGTTCAATACAGCGCATCGTAGGCCATTGCGTTATGCAACGCTCCGAGACAATACGACACCTATCACGCGAAGGTTGACGTTATAGTCCTCTGAATGTGCCCGTTTTTGAAAAGATAACATATCATGAAATAATTACCACACATGCTATATAAGGTTTAATATTACTGACCTTGGAAGCAAGTACCGATATACAGACCAGAAAACGCGCGCATTAAAATGTACAGAAGGCGTTTGAAGATGACATGGTGAAGACAGGCAAGCAAAAAGAATATGTGATGTCGCCCCGCCATCAGAGGTCATGCGTGTGTGAATCTTTGTAGCGCAGAGTGAGTACCTTTTAATGCCATTGAAGATGGCGATGGGATATTATCCACTCTGCTTGTAATAGTTTCCCTCAAAAGCCACGTCAATTCAAGAGAGGACGTGGAGAACAACATCGCACGTGCCAAGTTCCAACACTCAAAAAAAAGGGGGGGGGGGAACATCTGCAGCGCGCACTATATCCGAACTGTCCTGACAGATGAATTCAAATTTGAAACCGCCGACCCCTGGGAATGCTTCTATGCATTGCCGAAAAAGAGAATCCAATCTCCTTTTTTTATGACAATTCTTGCGTCACTACTTATGTCACAAGCAAGCGAAGGAAATGAGAGCGGTGCAGAAAAGCGTAACACAGGACAGTGCATCCCAAGGCGCGCTGCGAGGTAAACCGCGTCGTCTGCTTCGCTTTCGCTTTACAAAGTGCGCAAACTGCAGATCCAATATCAGCCAAAAAGAGCTTTCACATTTCACTGCACACCGTCAACATAGAGGCCACACGTGAATGCGACGTCTGCCTCTTCAAGGTCGCTTACCTGAGCACGAAGCGACGATCGCAACGACAAGTCCTGCGAAGCAGACGATACGTTCTCCTTTGCCACCCATTGGTTGTTCGCAATGCACTTCCTCACACACACAAAGATGCAATCACTTATCACTGAGAAAACACCACAAACATGCACTGCCGACGCAGCTTCGACGTATCGACGTTGTCGTCTCTGCTATCCGAGGTTTGCTGTAGGGGCTCGCGCCCCCAAGTCACGCGAGCTGAGCATCCAAAAACGTCCGTTCCGAACCGGAGTTCACGAGCGAGTTTGAGCGCGCGTTCGCGTGCAGCGCCCCCGCCTGCGCGCAGACGACTTTTCGAACGCCGCGGTAGCAGAGGTTTCCATGCGCGCGCCATCTATCGACAGGGTTGGGAGTTGTCATATCTGCGCCGATGTGATTTTACAGTTGTGCGGAATGGCAGCTTCCAAGTTGTGTCTGGCTAGGGAAGTGGTTAAGATCTTAAGTAAACATGGATGTTGATTGTTGAAAATGAGTTTGACATGGATAATTTCTTTTCTTCTTCTTTTTTTCTTACAGATGGAATGTGGAAATAAGTATTCGTCGTATAGCTGTGGAGATTAACGTTGTAGTCATCGCATTCTTTACCAGTTTACGGGGGTAGCCGGCAACTAACTTGTGTCAACGCATACGGTACACAAACTAGAGTACCACCAGATCACTACAACCACGAATATCTGACCGAAATTTCATTGTGTTCAGTTTATATATTTCCTGATTGTCTCTTTATTGGCTCACGTACGCCATGAAGACGGACTTATTTCGTTCATTTAATCGAGTGAAATATTGCGAAAACGGTAGTGGAATAACAAGTGAGAACATATTCAATGACCGAGCAGCAGCAGCAGCAACAGCACAACGGAGTTTGTGTTCTTCGTCAGCATCTTCCAAAGAAAACAATGCCTGAACAAAAAGGCGCTGACGACGGGGATGTGTAACTTTGTTTTAAATAGGCACATGTTATCGTGGTGCTACTACGGGTATCGAGTGATTACAACGGTCTCTATGTATTATTACATTTATGAAATATGAGGCGTCTCCGACTTCTGATAACAAATGACCAACGCATGTATGAATTCATGTTTGGTTGTAAACAAATCACAGCTTGCTCGCCAATCTTGCTTGTTTGTAAACAAATCACAGCTTGCTCGCCAATCTTGCTTGTTTGTAAACGAATCACAGCTTGTTTGTCAATCATGTTTGTTTGCAAACAAATCACAGCTTGCTCGCCAATCATGCTTGTTTGTAAACGAATCACAGCTTGCTCGCCAATCATGCTTGTTTGTAAACGAATCACATGTTGTTTGTCAATCATGTTCGTTTGTAAACTAATCACAGCTTGTTTGTCAATCATGTTCGTTTGTAAACTAATCACAGCTTGTTTGTCAATCATGTTTGTTTGTAAACAAATATGCATTAGTTAAAGCTTTCTACACCTGCAAGGACTGCACCTGAACGAACAGAAAAAAAATCAGAGGGCAACTCGACCCACAAGTCCTCGTCCTAATCCATCGCACTCCCTTTCGATGACCCGTTCACACACTAAAAAGTAAAAAAGTAAATAATTTTGACCTCTTCCCACAACAGCAAAGGTGACATATTACACCGTTTCACACTTACTTTAAAGACTTTCTGCGCGTTACTCAAATGAAATTCGAAGAGCTGGAAATCCCAGCGAAGATTGATCTCCAGAGCGACCGCACTTGGACAGGCTGCGGTCACTATAGATTTGTGGCTGTCACTTGTCTCCTAGAAAAATAACAAGAGAGAAAGGGGTGCTTAAAAAGGAAGAAAAATAAACATCGGGAGGAGGACAACAGTCAAAATGTCGCCTGGAGGGAACCTATAGCCAGGAGACCAAAGAGTAAAGAATGTCTTCTCAGAAACCACCTCCGGATATCGACATTGAGAAATGGTCCACTTTTCGGAAGTGAGAAAAAAAAAAGAAGAAGAATAAAAAGAAGAAAAAGGTAGAATCGATCGACAAATGAACGTTATGTGATGTCCGTTGATTACAGAGTGCGCTGGAATACGTAGGGTTATGGTTATTTATAAGGTTGCCATACTAATAATATGCGGTACTATTATTATACTGTATTATAATACAGTGGTTATTTGTGCATTGCCTTTGCTGGGGCAAATATGAAAACAGTATTCGTGTATTGCATTTCTCGTAACAGCTTGCGTAGTCAATGAGTTGATTCAGCAAAAGCTAGGGATTCGCCGATAAGCTATTGTTTGTTAACTGGTGTATATTATGGCCAGATGTAGCTGGCCCTTATTGAATACGAACGGGGTGTATGGTGTAGTAATCGCCACGTGACAAGAGCTTGGAAGCAATGTCTGGGGCTCCCCAGCGTTGAAAAAGTTATGAAGTTATAAAATGTGAACTGGAAACACGTTATGAACACGAAGCTAATTTCCGCGAATACTTTGTCTCCATTGTCGCGTTAGCGCCGCGAGGCATCTGTGACTAATGAGCTGTGCACAAACGTGAACAGATGGAGACAGGTAAGCAGGAAATGCGGGGAGAAAGAGGCTCAGCTTTCCCGAACCGACTCCAGGGGAAATTGTGGCAACGACTTTCTGGATAGTGTGCCGGAAAACCCAGAGGAGAAAACCTCAAACGGTACAGCCGGCGATGGCATTCGACCCTACCCCCTCCCATCCTCCCATCCTTCAGCATTACCTTGAAGCTGTCCACTTGGCCGCTGGTCAAAAATGCGTTTTCGAATGCCCCGTCGGATAGGATGCCACTTTTTCTTCTTTAATTAAATACCCACCACTTTCATCTTCCTTATACTACCCTCTCTTCAAATTACTCCCCCCCCCCAAAAAAAAAGAGGTAGCGCAACTCCTTTATTGCACGTCACTTCAGGAGGTGTCACAACTCATCGCCAACTTCATTAACACAGCGAGCACCACCACCGTCATCAAACAAACATTCCTAACTACCCCTTCATCACCGAGAGGGGCTTCAATTAAAACTTATTAAGCTTCCTTTCTTTCCCCCCGACCAACGTTCGCTTTCCAATACGACCAACAAGTTCATTTCGCTCAGTGTACCGGGAAAAGTTTACGAGTTTGCGAGGCGCAAAACTGTCGCTGGCTCCTCGGGACTTCACTAAATCCAGGCCCTCTATGCGATGGAGTCATTGGCATTCCTGCTTGAGGACGGCGTTGGGAATGTTTAACAGGGAGCTCTATATTAGGGCGAAAGCATCGTTAGCGAACGGTCATATAGGCACTCGCTAGATGGCGTTGGCTTTAACATCGGGGGTACTTGGCGCGCTTGTGAGTCGAATTTATTGTACGGTCCGCGTGCCTTGCACTCGGCGTCCTGTGCCATGGCATTGAGGTAGTGATTGTAATGGACGTTCTCCGCAATAACACTAAAAATACTGCCGGGGAATGATGCGTTTTCTGAATGAGTTTGCCGGAAGCAAATATATACATAAAATGTATTTACATGTTATGCCGGCATGGGTGAAAGGATGACGGTATGTACAATGCACGGAAGTAGGTATATACGTACTTGTATGTGGGTGTTATTTGGAATACGGGAAAGTATCTATTCATTTGCATGCGCCGATGGGAGGTCGTGCTTGCCATAACAAGATTAAGCGAGTGTATTGTTAATTCAAAGTTTCATATTTACAGACAAGCATTAATCGGCGACCATGGTTCTGTATCCTATAGCCCCAACGCCGTATCTGCAGATGCAAGCAAGAAACTGGTTCAATCTGAATCCAGCAACATACTTAATCACTTGGTTATCAGCCTCCTCGTGCTCGTCTGCCTGGGTATATGTCTCAAATCCTTACTAATTAAAATTAAGCGAAACTAATTGCACCAGTCACCAAGATAATTGCTCGTTGGTGGATATTGTGCCTCTCCCCCAACAAGTATGACCAAACAGTTTCATCCGAATGATGTATTACGAGTTACGCGAAACACTGCCGTAGACGTCTACAAGTGTCAAGAAATCGGCACCGAAAAATCAAGCCTAGACAGTGCCGAAGAATAAATGACGGAAGGTTCATTCTGTCCAAACACATTTCCCAAATTCAATTATCAGAATCCGACAACGAGTCAATACAAACAGGAAATTGGACTCAGCGCCGTTGTGTCAACGTTTAGCGATCCAATAAAAATATCGCCGCTATCAAATTGCGGAGAAAAATCATCGTCAACGCGGCGAAAGCAGCTACGGACGGGCACGCGTCACTCGCAGCCGGTTCATTAAGCGGCAAGAAACGCAATATTTGCTGGAAGCAAACCGCCCATAATGAACACGCTTCATCTCCCTTCTTTCCCTTACACGTATAAGAAGAAACCCTCCTCTTTTCAGGCGCATAATCACGTTTTCTTTCATGTATCGCTGTCAATAGAGCGCTAACACATTTGCAAAATAACCTTGTTCATCGCATGGGGTGACAAGCATCGCTGAGCATAAACCTAATTTACCTTCCCCCTTTTTCTATTTTGCTTTTTTTCCCCTCTTTTTCCCCCTTCCGTGTTTCTTCTGCGTTCATGACGTAATTTCTGCTCTTTATCATATTGCCTCAATATAGGCGAAGACGCTTTCTTATCAGGTGGACACTAACGCAGGCAACTCTCTTTTCTGCTGACAGACTTTGCTTGTTCTGGCTATGCGTGACGTCACTTCCGCGGGTTTCTATATGTTTATTTATTTATTTATTTATTCGCTCATACTCGGGCACGGATTAGGGTCCTAGCAGGGGTGGACATTCTCATCTATCCATCCACAGGAAACATAATAATTTTCAATTACATCGACTTCTTCGGACAGACTGTTCCGTTGCAGCCCGGCGTTTCTGCAGAGCACATCAGGACGTGCCAACCCCACGCCCGCGATAAGCCTTTCTTTCCTTTTTACTGCTCACGTCACAGATTACAAGTGCAGACGTCACGATGTGACGAAGGATGTGATACGTCATCGGCGAGATGAAGGTCAACAGGCAGCGTGACAGACGAGTGCTTTGCTTTCGAGGCACCCGTTTTGTGACTATGTAGATATCTCGCTTGTGTGCTTCACGAAGCACATCCCGAACTGAATATCGCGCTATTTACCTACTACAGTCAAACTCCTTTATAGCGAACACCTTTTTAACGAAAATACCACTACAGCAATTTTTTTTTGCGGTCCCGCTGGAGCCTATAGGTGCAATAATGACATTCTTTTTAACAAAAATACCTTTACTGCGATTTTTTTTTTTTTTTTGCTGTTCCCTGAGCTTCGTTGTAAAGGAGTTTGACTGTATATACAGTGGTGGTACAGCCATATACTGGTTGGTTCGATGCGAGATTACAAGCATTAATTGAAGGAAGGCCTCCTAGCTTTCATGACATCACATTCATTGCCATGTACACATAATATTACTTGAGCTTTTTTTTGCCTTCATCATGCCCTTAACAATCTGACTGGCTCTTGATGACTTTTGCTTTTTTAAGTTGAGCTATTACTCCCTCTCTTTTACGTATTTTCCTTCGCTCTCGTTCTATATGGAAGCTAATGTCGCGCATCGTGGCCGCGACAATGGGAAAAGAAAATGCTGCATGAACTATGAATGAGAAAGGATACATACATAACAGCAAGGAGAGAAAGAGAAAGAAATTAAATGGCTTCATTTTTCTCATTCTAGAAGTAAAAGAAAATGCGATGCGCTCTACTATACTATAGGAGCGAAAAAGGAGAGGTCATTTGCAAATGGAATTCTTCCGGAGCGCTATCGTGCTTTCGTCTGAGCACAATGTTGCCTTACGACGCTGAGTTTGGACCGCTAAATTTAGCGTGTCTGAAGAAGGCTGCGAGGAACATGTTCTAGCGAGTCCGGTGTAGATTGCGCATAAAACTGAGTCAAAGAAGGAATGTAAAAACAGACACGT
Source organism: Ornithodoros turicata (assembly GCF_037126465.1). Lineage (NCBI taxonomy): Eukaryota > Metazoa > Arthropoda > Arachnida > Ixodida > Argasidae > Ornithodoros > Ornithodoros turicata. The sequence continues at coordinate 101,518,269 of NC_088203.1, read as the reverse complement.
TGATGCAGCAAAAAATAGTGCGTTCGAAACGTCTTCGGATGATAATTCAGCTGCCATTGCGGTTCTAAGTAAGCCTGACTTCAAATCGCAGGGTGTCTATCAACCTGTGGACTTCAAATTCCCTGACTCTTCCAAGTTTTCACTGACTATGTCAGGCGAATTCCCTGACCCAAACAAAAGGGAACTTGGCGTCTGCTCCTCTGTTTTGATACAGATCACTCATAAAACAGATCATTTATTGAATAATGGAATCATACGGATCATTTTTTTAATTCAAATAAACAGAATACACTTTTCGCCATTTTTTTTCCTGCAGTAGAGAGACCTCGTACTGTGCCTCACTTATAACCCTCGTATTTTCTTTTCTCTGTGTTAAATGTTACTTATTAAAAAGGCTGCTCTACTTTTCTGCGTCTGGGCTTGTCGTACTGACGAACTGCTACGTTCGCTGCATATCGTCATGGCACTTGTCTGCGATTTTCCCTGACTTCAGCTGCTTTTCGGCAGCTCCCCTGACTTTTCCAGTTGCACCGACATTCTCCGATAGTTCCCGGTGTTCCAGGTATTCCAGGTTGGTGTCATTCCCTGTATTGGTGACACCAGGGTCGAAGAAGCAGTGGCTGCGAACTGTGTAAATACGTAAACAAATGAAGAGAGAGCGGGTAACAGGGGAAGTTAGTGCGCGTTCTGGGCCGACTTCCAGACGCAACTTTGCCGACCTCGGTCTGGATAGTCTGACGAGAAACTCCTGGGATAACCTAAGACATACAGCATAGCCGGCAGTGTTGAAAAAAAAAAAAAATCCGTATGTTTTTAAAAAGTGGGCTTCATTGGATAAAACCCGGATATTTTATGAGAATATAGACAAGCCTAGAAATGTGACACAGAGTAAAAACAAATGTGTTTTGCTGTTCTTCTTGATTTCGGGTGACCTCTCATAGTTTCGGTTTATGAAACTGCCTGTCCCAGTAACACTGAATGACCATGAAACACCTGTCGCAAATAGCTGTCGTACTTCAGTTACAATGCCTCCAGGAAGCAGAAGCCTCTCCCTAAATGGGAAGAAGTAGAAGAAAGCGATTAAAAAGTTAAATCCGAAAAGTTCAGAAAGTCAAGTTAAAAAGTTAAAAAAGTTAGAAGTTAATGTTGCGCGTACCTGTGCTTTTGTAACCAGCCAACATTACAGTAAAATAAAGCGGTAGTTTTCTGTGTGACGTTCAATTAGGATTGTCTTTCACATCGCATCTGGACGAAATCTCTAAAAAATCCGGATTAAATTGTGTGGATAAAATCCAAAAAAATCTACCGGATAAACTCCATGTGGATTAAATCCAAACAACCCTGATAGCCTGCACTCTTAAAAATGAACTTCACCTCATAGCACGCTCCTAGCCAACCATCATCTCGAGTGATATCGTTATCTGCCCTGATTTGATGAACTTGAGGCATACGCCTTTTCTGTGACAATTATGAACAGCATATGTGTCACAAAAAGCCGTACGCCTCCCGTTTTCAACAAATCAGGGCAGATAACGATATCATTCGAGATGATGGTTGGTTGGGAGCGTGCTATGAGGTGAAGTTCATTTTTAAGAGTGTATGGTGGGATCCTGTCCCGTCACCTCTAAGTGTTTAGTATGACGACCCCGGAGTAATCATGAATGACCGGATGGCTGCATCCACTGGGCCGTGCTATTGGTCCATCGCCCTTTGCTCATGTGAGCTTCATGCTCCGTTTAAACCCCGTTCGCGTGTTTACCTGAATAGCTTCACCTGTGCCATTAAAAACCATTCATCTCACGCCTTAACAGTCTTAGCAGTTTCGGTGGTAATTTGGGAGTTCCAACGGTCGTAGCTCGAAACATCTTAAGGGTAATTTGGCGCGCAGATACCCCAAAACGGTTCATCGATTAATATAATTGGCCCCCTTGCGACATTTCGCAATTTATGCAGCTCGTCGCTACATAACATTTGAGGATGCTTCTAGAAGATACCTATTCCATTAAGGCCTTCGTTCAAAACTATGTATTAAGCGCTCGCTCTAGTCTTTAAGCGATATCAAGACCTGGGCAATTTGTGCTGAAACCGCAAATTTGGAAATATCACGTAACACAGATGTCCTGTTTGTGACAAGGCAGGTTAACCAGCATCCATGTTCGAACTCTGTCCATAACGCTCATATTAGCTTCTCTCGTCAACCGTTAGCTCGAATATTAAAACGAATGCCCCTATAATTATGTTCGCCGTGTGCGAAAAAAAGTAAAAATCAGCGATGGTACATCGGTTTGCGTTACGTTCCCTGGCTTCGTACTTCTTCATACTTCTCCAACGTCGGATCACTTTTTCTTTTCCTCTGCCTTCGTTCATTTCTCGAACAGCATTTCGGCCACGAGACAAGCACACTCACGTAGCGAACAAACCGCATACGTCGCTCCACCTTGTTTACACAGTCAATCGTAAGCGCGTGCTGCGAGTGCGGAAGCTAACGTCGTTTCACCCGTCACACCTAAGGAAGGGTAGTGCACCCGATCGGCAGAGTCGAATTAAGGACGCCCGGGTCTCCCGGGAAATCAGTCGAACCCTCAGGTCCATTAAGCCTTTCTTCTCAGGACACTGCTCCAGACGTCGTTTCTACAACCGCCATTGACGTACGTCGACCAGCACGCTATAATCAGTGAGCCCACGCGCACTACAATTGAGGGTTCTGAGAAGTGTAAATACCTCAACGAATGTCCCGAATTCCCGAACGAGTGACGAGACGTTTCTGAAAGTTCGTCGGGTGCTTAGTAGCATAGATTAGGCCTCTATCGTGCCTTGAGCAGCGCAACTAGTAGCGGCGAAAAGGTGTAAAAGAGTACTAACTGTATCTCGATGCAATAAAACATTTCATTACAACGCACCGCAGAACTACCCTCAATGAAAATGGAATAGTCCATCCACCACGAATCCTCGGAGCAGGTGATCCAAGCTTATCGCGAACCATCGTCCAATGACTGAAGTCGTCATACTGTGACTCAGAGTTGCCTGGCGTTTTCCCGGCAGAGTTTTCCAGTGTTTACAGCAAATAAACTTTTCTCTACTGCGCGAATAAAAAGGCGAATAAACTGTTTTAAGAAGACGGTGACTTACGTGGCGTGCTTTTTACTGTTCCGGTAGATAGCTCACCCCGTTTAAGCCAGTCGTTAAACGCTCTCGGCAGTTCAGGCTATGGCGACTACGGTTTAGATCGGACATGGATGTGATTCGTAGGTCACTATCCGCTATGAAACTTGGAGCGCAATGTATCCAGACAAGTTCTACTTCGATCCTGATTTCAGTGCGGCATTTTTACGGGATAGGAAGAATGGGATATGGGATGTGGAATAGGATGAAACATATGGAAAAATGGCGACTTGTACTCATCTGCCTCCATGAACACCAGCACCGCGCTAACGTAAAGCTGTCTTCTCCTACGATATTTGTGCGTTGGGGTGAAGTATGCAGCAAGAGAGCCGATGAGGTTGTGACGTTCGGAAAGTGTAGGTGAGCTCTTTCTGAGATTTAGATTTAACCGAATTGCATTCTACGACCGAAGGGGTTATGTACCTATCGACCGTCGTCAGGGAAACGTTAAATGAACCGTTTTCACGATGTGGAAAGACTGCGGCTGTCATGTGAGCCCCTCCCGTCAGAGGCAGCGTCCTCTGGTGGCCGCCGGAAGAGAAAGTCACGTCATCCGTGTTGCCGTGATGGTTGTTTGAAATCGGACTTCGCGTTGCGCTTCGTTAGCACCGTTACTTGTTCACGACTGGAACGACAACGTGCGGTCGGTTTGGATTGCAGACAACGTCATGCAGTTGCCTAAACAATGACAGCGTAATCGAAAGATCGTACGACTTTAAGAGAACGTCGGGATGTGTGTTCTAGCGTTTCCTCCCAATGTGGACACCATTTCCTAGGGCGTTGTATAGCGATAGGAAGCTTTAAGAAACTGCGACATTAATACGACATTACAACATTAATTAAATTGTTACAGACATTTCGCTAAGCAATACCGAGTCAATGAAAGGACAGCTTGATTAATGATAACAATATAATGCCAGCTGTAGATGCATCATAGAGTCGAGGACGGTAGCGATGAGGGGGAGGTGAACACTGCTTGCAGCGCCGTGTCTTGGTTATTTGTATAACTACTATTCCATAAAGCCTCATCAATGCAGAGTATAGGAGACGCTATTTTGATGTGACCGACACCTCTGCATAACCTTTATCATACATCCCCCCTTACTAGGTACACACAGCTGCATAAACAGAATGTTGTGATATTTGATTAGGTGATTCGATTGGTTTATGATCACGTACTTCGAATGCGAATAGTTCTTCGGCATACTCGTAGGACATCTCCATTACAAAGCGACTAGAAGATAGGGAAGCACGAAACAGGAAGTGTGTGTGTTTCTTTTTCTCGTCGCTTTTTGATGGAGACGTACCCATCGGCCCAGCTACCGTACCATCAGGGAACATTTCTTCGTAGTTTTCGACGGCGGGAGCATATTTACACTAACCGGTTTCTTTCTTTCATTCTTTTTTGCTAATGTGACTCTGTCCGAAACCAGGTCCAGTACGGGAAGCCACTTGTGTGAGGAGGTGGTCGGCGTTCCTGTTCAAGTAATAAATTATCATTATCAATTCATAAATACTATCGCTATTCTGATGCTGCGGATTGTGGGCCTTATTACAAATATAGACACGACTGGTACGAGTAGCGTTCTGGTCAGGAGGTTGTTTAGCGATTTGTATGCAAATATGTAACCTAAAAAAATTCGTTCGCAGTTCTCGACCATTGTAGTTTATTAAATGAGGACGAAAATGAAAGCTTTGATTGGGCGGGGGGGGGGATTTATTGGCAAAAAGAAAGAAGAAAAAGGAAAGAAAAAGGGGAAGGGTCAGCCTTGCAGCACGCCGGCTTGCTATTAAAAAAAGTGTCTTTGGCTTTATGTATGTGCGCACGTTATAGGAGTTAAGTAAAAATAACTAAGTGTAACAAATAAACCTGTTTAGTCATTGACAGGCTATACGTGCACAAGTACAGAATGTCCAAGTGTGGCTGGTCGTATATTGCTGTACTTGTAAAGACAACTCTCATTTGCGGCGTAGCGGAGGAGAGCTCAATTATTGTACTTGTACATAACTTCGTTCTCATATCTCACATCTAACGTTTTGCGTGTAATGGTGTAGTGTACTGCTCTCTAATGGTGAATCACCCCATGTCATAGTTAGGATTTATTTGTTGTTGTTGTTGTTATCATTTATGAAACTGTTTGTTTATTGGTTACATTCACCATTCTTGATTTTCATTTATTTTGCTCTTGCATCTCTTCGTGGCTGCCAGTCCTTTCACTCCTTCACACACATAATGGAAATACCGTGTAGACCGCAGTGAGAAGCTCGCTGAGCAGACAATATTTCCATCCCAAACATATCGCCGTTGGAATTCTATAGAAACGTTCTCGGTTTGAGACCCATATGTTTACACGCCCCGTGGCATGTCGTCGCGTGCGGGTGGGCTGAGGGGAACGATACCGAATAGGCCGGAGGGCCCCTTCTCAATATCGGCCCGTGCCTTAACAAGATCAGAGAATTAGTGACTGGGTCCCTCTTGGCGTCGCTAAATGATGTTAGCGCCCTCGCGCGGATACTGGCTCCTAGCAGAGTGGACGGTTGTCCACTTGTCTTCATCGCTGCCTGATCTGCGAAAGCTGCACTTCATCAAGTCGCACCAACAAGATCAAAAGTGATAACGAAATGTTATTTCAACTTCGTGAGTGAGTTCGATTGGGAGTATAACGTTGAATCACATTTGGAATCATTCCGACCGTCTGAGGAGCTGTCTGTGCAAAATAGTTGAAAGGATGGTGCTGAACCGCCTGCAATGGTCCCTGGAGAGGCATAAACTGCTCCCACAGGCTGCACAGGGGACGGAATGACATGGACAGCATCATCGACTTGGTGTCGTTCACTGAAGAAGAAAAATCAGGTGGTCACCTTACAGCTGCAGTATTTCTGGACATAAAGCGGGCCTGTGATACCGTATGCCACAGGTATTTGCTGCATGACTTGTATGTAATAGGAATTCGCGGCCGGTGCCTGCATTGGCTCTGTGAGTACATACAAGACAGAACAGTTTTCACACGAACATCTAGCGTCAATACAGACTGTCACGGTTTAACAGCCGGTGTCCCCCAGGGTGGAGCTCTGAGTCCTCTCATTTTCAACGTTGCAATGGCTGGTAACTTTGCCATTTTGCCGAGAGGAGTATGATCGAGCATATACGCCGACGATATTTGCATTTGGTCCTCCGGTAAGCAGTGGCCTGTTCTCCAACGAAGACTCCAGGATGCTATCGATAAGCTTTTCATGTACCTAACGCAAAGAATTATGGACATCTCAAGAGAAAAGACTGTCTTCCGACCTTTCACCCGTAAACTTCTGCCCCGCTTCACTCTGAAACTGAACGGGGAGGCCTTAGCAAGAGTTTCCCACCACCGGTTTCTGGGGGTTGTACTCGACCGTTCTCTGTCCCAGAACGCCGAAGTGAAACAGCTAAAACAACGGGTAGGCGCACGTACCAACGTTTTAAGGTATCTTTCGGGGTGCCGATGGGGCACGAGATGCCACTCCATGTTTGGTCTTCATTCCTCTCTCGTGCGGCAAATGCTTGCATACCACGTACCCGTCCTTCATGGCGTATGTCCAACTTCGGAGACTTCCCTACAACGTGCCGACTAGCCAAAAGTGTTAAGCTCTGCCGATAGGTGTCCCGCGGGCAACCTCAAACCGCGCAGCTGTTGCTGAAGCTAGAGAGCCATCTATATCTGTTTTGCGAGTGACCGAATCGCTCAGGCATTATACACGTTTGGTGTCTCGACATGTCGAACACCCCTTGACCCGCTGGATCCGTAAGCGAGCGAGGTCGAGCATTCACCAAGCTCAGGCGCCCTGCTTCCACGAAATACGCCGGTTCAAGCCTCTGCCTACAGCTCCCATTCCCTTCTGGAAGCTGAAACTACCTACAATATCACCAGAGGTGCCAGGCCTAAAGTTAGAGAAGGACATTCCAGGGCCTGTTGTAATATAGCTCGCAGGGGATGTGGTTGCTCAGTACTCCGAACTGCAGAACATATTTACAGTTGCGTCCACATCACAAGAGTCGTCGACATGCGCATTCGTCATTCCGTTCTCGGGAACGCACCGTGCGATCCACCTGTCTCACAGGACTTCCTCAACTGATGCAGAGATCTACGCCATCGAGGAAGCTCTTCTACACATAGCGTCAAAAGAAACCCCGACTTCATGAGTTATTTTCTCTGTCTCAAAATCTGGCTTCTAAGCAATGCAAGGTTCGACGAAATCTCCACTTGCCCCTGTCGTCTACAGTGTTATCGCAGCATACAATTCTGCAGAAACAAAGAATGACAACATCATCATCCAGTGGATCCCAGGGCACTGCGATATCAGTGGAAATGAGAAGGCGGACGAGGCTGGTCGAATTGCTCACTGTAACAGAACCACTCATAAAATCTACTTCACGCATCGGACGCGAAGTACTTGCTCGCCTCCTTACGTAATCGCCTCTCTAAAACCATGTGGACAGGCGACGTCACGCATCACTCGTTTCTAGAGCGAATCGACCCCAACTGCACCTACTGCCTCTCATAGAAGATGCCAAAGCTGTTAGAGTCCGTCATCCATCGCCTGCAACACAACGTCCCGTTCGCAGCAGCATTCCTTCATAAGATAGGTGTCGTTGGATTGCCGTAGTGTTCAACTTGCGGAACCGTGGGGAACACGGAACACGTGCTGGTAACTTGCCGACGCTTCGACTCTAGTCGGCGAACACTGAAGAACGCCCTTGCTAAACTTGACAACCGACCTTTTAGTGTTGAGAAGGTACTGGGGAGCTAGCCAAAGCAGCACCAACAACCTGCGCTGTGTGCCCTGGCGAACTACCTCAAGGACATATCTTTTCAATCATTCAGTGCTTTCACACATCAAGCGTCATGGAACAGGTGGTCACAGCAGCGCGACCTACGCTTCCATATTTTTCTTTCTACTTGTATTCTATTCTATTCTATTCTATAACGTTGAAGAATCGACATGGGAAGTAAACCAGGACGCCCTATGGGCGTCAATCCTGTTGTACTTTCACGTAAGCTTTTTACGCAGGATTCTTCGACTTGGTTTTTTAGATGGTAAATGTGTAATATGTGATAGTCAACAAACGTGGTGGCGAGTATCATAAATTTGTAAACACCATTTAGGCCTCAAAACTCTCAGGTACGAAGATCGAAGAACTGCAATCGAGAAAGGGAACGGGACTCCAGATGTAGGACCACGAACCTTCACCACACCCTGCCTACATCTATATCACACCGCCCCAGTCGTAACCACTAAAATAAAGCTGCTGTTGTTGTTGCTGTTATATCACAACGGCATGATAGAGTGGATACAACACCCGCTCGTTGGTGGAAAGACTAGGGGTGGGTGGGTTCGAATCCTTTCACGTACTGTGCTATTTCGAGATGTTTTCTAGCAGGCTGTCTAGACGGACATGTCACGTTTCCCCCAGAAGCCGGCATAGGACGCAAACTAAGTCCCGTGTCTGTCAGTCCTCCTACTGTGTTCTCTCCAACTGCGCACTGTACACCTGCACACTGGTGACGCCAGTGTGGTGTGGAGAGGTCGGCATTCACTGCGATGTGTGGTTTGATTCAGGTCATTGACGCTCTGCCTATAGAGCGCACGACAGAAAATTATGGGGTCTTGGGACCTCGGAAGCATTCTACGACAACGATACAACGAGGGAAGCCGTACCAACAACGTGACATTAACCAGTTTACAGGATCAAGGCGATTGACTTATCGTATTTTCGGAACGATTATCGTGAACAACTTCCGATCTATACTTTAGGGGTCCTACCGAAAACCCACGTTGGTCATTTCGTACATTCTAATTTTTGGCCCCTAGTCTTCGTCTGGCATTTTTAAGAACGACATGATACTCTGCGCAACTGCAATCATTTAATCTGGTCCACTCGCATCTTCCAGAACAATGACCTCCTGTATCGAGACCCTTAACGACGTATACCCGCTTCATTCAGCAGCGGCCATCAACCATCCCACTGATTCGCAACATTAACTCCATTTATACTCCCTCGCCTCATTTCACTTAAAGGTCTTTTGCAAAGCACTCAGCAACGCCACATAAAGCCCATGTAGCTGACGAACCCCAGAAAAACGTTCAAGATAAATCTACTCGTAAAGTGCCTTATTGCAACAGTACAGATCGGATACTGGTTGTCGTAATGCACTCAACCTGCTTAAGCTTACGCGGCATCTTCCACTTCCAAACAAAAGGGAGGGAGGACAAAGTGGAGGAAGTGGATCGGTCACAAACGTCGTTGACGTGTCCGGATGTGCCGCGTGAGGGGGCGTAAATCGAATTTGTAGCTGGGGTTGTGTAGACTCGTTACGAAATTGGGCGAGGGGTGGGACATTTGTGGACGGGGAGGCGGGGAGTTTTACAGGAGAAGATTTAGAATTGGCCCATCTTCTGTGGGTGGCATTGTATCGGGAAATGTTTCACAGTATGATGTTTCTTCGACTTTCCGAAAAGGTGATTTTTCTACGTTAATGAAAGAAGAAAACAGAAAATAACCATCTACATATGGCGTTTCACCTCACGTGATAAAAAATGGCATTTAAAAAACTCTACTTTTGTGAATATTATGGGGCCAACGCCATTTACCTCAGGCGAGATTTTGCCATTACTTCTGAGCAATTTTATTCAATTTAATTCACGAGAAACTGGCTTATTCCAATTGATTTCCAAAGTTTGCAAAATCAACCTAGCGTGTGTTTTTTGTTTTTGTTTGTTTGTTTTTATTACAAAAAACTGAAAGTGCGTGTCGGATTTACCGGATTGCATTGCAAAATGTATTCCCTACTAGTACTTTGGTAATAGCTAAAGAGAAAAAAATGCGAAAAGCACTGTTTCGAGGAGCGCAAGTTGTCGGCCGAGCATAAGTCATGGCAAAATCTCCCCCGAGATAAATAGTGTTGCCCCATAATATTCAGACTAGTAGATTTTTAATACGATTTTTTACCGCGTTATGCGAAACACCCTGTATATAGCGCAACGCCAAATTCGGAGAACTGGGTTTTGGAACCGGCCCTCTGACCAATACAGTACAGACCGAACCGGCCGAACAACACTCGCGAGTTAACCGTATTTCACGCTTCTTTAAATACGTCAAACGTATTTCATGTGACTGAGATCAAAATTCACACGCTCAATCAAACGGTCAAGTATCCATTAAGTGGCAAGCTCCTCTTAAAGCTCCTCTCTAACGCTGCTCACACCGTGGTGGCGTACAGGAGAAAACGGCAATGCATCACACTCTGTCTGGAAGCCTTTTTAAAACGGCGTGAAAACACCTTTGGCAAAAATTGATAGCTGTTGGAGCAGCGACCCCTATCACGGGGCACAGGAGGGGAAATTGCTCCTGTGACACTTCCTGGAGCGTCCTCGTCATTTTCAGAGACAAGAAAGAAGGATAGGTCGAAGAGGGAAGTGAAGACGACTTCTTTTTTGGTGGCGTGAAAAGTTTCGAAGAGATCCGAAACGGAAGGCAGACAAGAGAAAGGAATGGTTCCTTACTGATTTGTGCAACCTTCGTGTTTTTTAAAACAAATGTTACTTAGAATATAGCGTGAGTTTCGTAATACCGCAATGTTTTCACTGAGCTCTGAAAGACATTAAAAAATTCAAAGGGTTTAAATTAGGGATGTGCCAACCGAATTCGAGATTCGTGAATCCGAATCCCATTAAACTTTTTTTCGAAGAAAGGATTCGAAAGATTTGAGATTCGAAAGATTTGTGGATTTGCAGAACCTTCCTTCGGATTCGAGAAATCCTGGATTCTTCCCATCTCTAGTTTAAATTCCATGTTAGCACCGCGAAGAAACTGTAGCTGTGAGCGGTGTACAGACGGGAAGAGACCGAGAGAGGGGAATAGTAGGAGGAAGCGATAGCTGGCTCAGTACATGTCCTGGGACAACTTCAGGAGGAACTATGCCGACATCTGTCTCGAAAACCCAAGGAAAAGCCCTGATCCGATCTGTGCTGGGATTGGGTTCGGCTATTTCGAAAGCACGAGCTTGAACAACCATCAACGAGCACATCCTGTATCTACTCGACCACGCGGCTGGTCCGGATTCGGAAGTTCACAGAACAAAGGAAACACGTGGCATTCTTACGTCATCTCACGTAGCACTGACGTCATAAGGATATCACGTACGGCTGAAATTTCGTGTCGCAGGAACTTTTTGAGCCAGAATGAACGTCTAAATACAGCAACATTCTTCAGAGCCACGTTCCTCCCATAAGGATGACAGTATCTGAAGCGGAGACAGAGCAAAGAAGCCAGGCGCACGTGGTGGCCATACCGAACGACGTTTTGAACTGGTCTGCACATTCTAAACACAAACTTTCTTTTATTGCCGAAGCCAACAACATAAAGCGACTCGCTGCGTGCTTACATACGGCAACATTTTCTTGCCGACCCTCTTTCCCCTACTTCAAGAAGTCTCCCTCGCACGGATCCCACTTTACCCGAACGTCCCCCGCCATCCCCCGACGCGATACTAGAGCGTCTCCTGTTGGGTGCAAATCAAATTTAGAGCCGAACACACGCAGAAGGAGGACGTTTCAGACTCGTTAGTCCCTCGCGAAGTTCCATGACTGAGTGAGTGCAGCACAAACCCAAGTACGGCATAGAGCCTGAAGGGGCCGCTTCAACGCAGGAACAGCCTTGAAAAGAAATTGAATTGTCTTCCTAGAGAGTCGCCTTCGAGAGGTCGCCGCTCTCGTAAGACGTTTTCTCAAGAAATTGTGCTCCGTATTACTTCGGTGCTTAAGTGTGGAAAGAAAAGTACATCAGAGGCAGGGTGCGTGTGTGTTCTTGTTCTTTCTTTCTTTCTTTTCGCTCTTTAAGATACAGCTGATTTTTCGAGCACGAATCAAGTACCGTGGACAATTATATCGAATGCATCTCCAATAGGTGGTGGTGGTAACAGCTTGTAGTTGTTGGCCTCACAGCTGTGGACGTCGTCACGACTGTAGCTGAAGATGATGATGAGATGATAACGAGATGATTATCACCAGAAGGTGGGTGAGTGAAGTAGGCAGGCCCAGCGGTTTTGTGCGTCGTCCGACAAGAAACCCGAGTTTTGTTAGAGTCATAGAATATAGAGGCCATCCAAGGCAACCTCGCTACCCAAATAAAGCGTCTTATATTATAACAGGGGACCCTCTTATGGGATCTTAGGGGACCCTCATGCGTCTCGCAGAGGGGGTGCCGCTGGGGTGTCAAACGGGGCGTAAAATATCGTTCTTGCAGTCTGCAAGGAATTTTTTGCCCACCCCCTCGTATGCGCGGCAATTCTTTAGGATGTCGTACGAATTTAGTAGGATGTGCCCGATGGTTTCGGGCTCATGACAGTGCTTGCAATTCCTATTGCATCCACAATTGCATCCACAGCGTCAATTTTGAGGAGCAACGAGTTAGTGACAGCTGACCCGTTTCGGAGCCTGTGGATCGTTGTTTGGAGTTTCCGTGGGATTCCAGACACTGGGAGTTCTCACCGACGATTTACCATGATATCACGGATTGCAGAGTGCTCTGCATGGAGTAGGTCTGTGAGCATATGGCGGTCACTGTCATCGGGTATTGGCAGATATGGGTTGCAGCAGACGTGGGCTCCAGTCACCAGCGTTACTGCTTTTCCCAACATTCCAGGGGATCCACTGCAGTGAAATCTCACCGCCACACGGTTATAGTTGGGCACACAGTATTCTGACGCAGCGTGCCAGGATGTTGTCACATGTAGGGTTCGTAACCTGCTAGAATCAGTGAGGATGACTGCTTTGTTGATGACCCTGACTTGGACGGCAGCGACTGCATGCAGTATTGCAAGGAATTCTACAGTCGTGGAGGAGATGGAGTACCTCAGAGGTTTCCCTTGCCAGCATATGTTGAGGCTTGGAACGTTGTAAGCAGAGGTGGCACTTCTGGAGCGGTGATCAACGGAGCCATCGGTGAATATCAGCGTGCGCTGGGATTACACGCTGCTAACAGAGTCATCCGCAGCAGCTTTGTCTCCGAGTGGGCTGGATATCGCCTTTTTTTTAGGCCAGGGATGAAGACGGATGATCGCGGGTTGGCTCGCGCCATGGCGGTCATTACGGACCTACTGACCCAGACTTAGTGACATTTCTGTCCGACATCCCTCGACACAATTGACTACATCCTTCTACAATCAGTCAGGAAAGACGTAAGCCTCTAGATACCATCATCCGCGACGGCTGGCAAGCACATGACGTCATCTTTGGCG